>NC_061097.1:33557456-33592456 GCF_015104395.2 Macrobrachium nipponense
CGTGAAGCCTGGAAATTCGTCAGGAACCCATTTCAATGTGAAGTAGCTGATATTGCTGATGAAGTCCAAGAAGAGATCCTAGAATTGAAGTTCAACTCTACAGCTAAAGAAGACTTCAAAGATATGGATTTGAGAACGTTTCTGGGTCAAATACCTTCCTGTTTACCCTCTGATCTCAAACCTCAGGCTCTTCGGATTCTAACAAAGTTTGGATCCACATATCTATGTGAAACTGCATTTTCCACGCTCGTTGCTATCCAAAACAAATATCTCACTAAGATGTATTCAAGATCTGGTAACTTAGAGCAGTGTCAAATATCTCCACTAATGTAAATTCATGCTAAGGAAATTGACTAAAAAGCCATTTTTATTAATTTTCTTTTTAAATCTGGGAGTGAAAATTGTCTATAGATGCAAGGGGGGCGTGGAGGGAAAGAGCTGTTTCCTAGAGGGGGGCGTCGTGTAAAAAGGTTAAGAACCAGTGGCCTAGATCCTTCTAAAAGGTTCCTGCCGTCTCGGGAGTCTGTGACGTTCGCTGTTATGCTCCGCCCCCTTCCAGCCCCGCCCAGATCGCCGTGTGTGTGTGTGTGTATATATATATATATATATACTATATATATATATATATATATATATATATATATATTATATATATATATGAGGAAGTAGAGGAGATGATAGATCAGAGATCATCTGTGAAAGATCATCAGAGAGAGATAAGGGAAGAAGGAACAGACGAAGGATAAGAGAGGAAGAAGACGGCCGAGAGAGTGTGATCGGAATCGGGTCAAGTCGTCCAGTTAGAGAGAGAGCGACAGAGATATTCCGACGTTGAGCAAGCCTTCAGAGAAGAAACGTCCTACAAGTTGGTTTTAAGGAGTTAGCCTGCCCTTCGAGTATCAAGAATAGACATTGCTTTCTGCAGTACGGAGTCAAGAAGACGTCTGAACTTTTACAGTTCTCCTTTGTGAAGCCGTCGCTTCGAGCATTGATTTTCGACAACTGCAAAACTGGCCAGCAAGTATTTCATTACCTCACTGTTTCCCCAGTTCAAGATTTTATTTTTATGTAAATGGGAGACACCATTCTGCATTTATCTTTGTTAGTAAGCTTGTATATAAACTTTTGTTCTGTTTGTGTTTCTTTCTATATTCGTATCCCGAGTTTCAACTGTTGGTTTAAGAATCTTTTGTTTATCCTATTAAAGAACCTGTAGCAGACCTGGGTCCGTAACAATTATAAATTCAGCGGTGAAAGGGAAACTGAAAATAAAAAGGTCTGAAAGGTGAAACAGGAGGAAAACCTCAAAGCAGTTGCACTAAGAAACAATTGTTAGGAGGGGGTGGAGAACAAGATGGAACAAAAATAATATCAACGGAGATACATTCAAAGGAACGAAAGGGCTTGGAGCTAGGACCCGAAGGGACACTGCAAAGAACCTTAAGTAATGCCTACAGTGCACCGCGTTTGGTGAGCTAACGTCACTACCTCCACTAGGGCAAAAGAACATAAAAATTCTGATTAAAAAAATAATAGGCCCTTTACATAAGAAGATAAGAAAGGTAAAAAAAAATCAATAAAAAGTTATAAACATAAGAAACTCCATATAAAGTAGAAAACATTTCATAGCATCACAAAACAAGTAGCTGCTCACTTTAACAAACTTCAAAACTCGGCGAGATGGCTCAAAGGAACCACGGAGTAACCATCCCACCACCACCACCTGCCGCCCAACGCCCCACCCCCCACCCCCCCCCAAAAAAAAGCTAGATCTATGTCTCTATTTCAATCACTAGCCTATCTTAACAACAAAAAGGGCTTCCGGAGTTCCGAAACTTGAGGAAAACTTGAAGCCTTTAATGGCGAGAAACTTGGATGTGTCTACGTCGTTTTCTCTACCACTAGAGCGCCCTCTCCTGTGTGAGGGAAACGCCTCTTTTCGACAGCTTTGGTAAAAGAAATAAAAGGAACACTAAAAATGTTTACGAAAAGGACGGAAGGCATTAATCCTTTATGAATTATATATATATATATATATATATATATATATATATATATATATTTGTATGTATATATATATATATATATAGATATATATATATATATATATATATATATATATATATAGTGGGATAGGGGACCATGTATATAATTATAATAGGGTTATAGGGATAAAGAGGAGAGTTGAATTGACACTGTATATGAATACAACAGAGAGAGAGAGAGGAGAGAGAGAGAGAGAGAGAGAGAGAGAGAGAGAGAGAGAGAGAGAGGACGAATACAATATCCCCTTGAATAATGATCCGCGTAGTAAAATGAATCTCTCTCTCTCTCTCTCTCTCTCTCTCTCTCTCTCTCTCACAGGAAGTGGAGCAAAATATGCCGCGGCTCAAAGGGACAAAAGGGACTCATCTCAACTCAGAGGCGAGAGACAATGGTGTTATGTCATGTCTCATCACAATAGAGGATAAGAATCGTCAGTTGACTCCACAGCCGCTAGATGGCTCTGTTGTGCACTTTTGTTGATATTAAGATAAACAGGGAAATACGTCAAGTTGATGAGACGTTTAGAAATAACTATAAAACGTGAATGACAGTCATAATAATAGTAATATATATATATACCTATATATATATATATATATATTATATATATATATATATAATATTGCTAAGTGTTTGCAAACAATTATTATTACCTATATAAAGTTAAGTATATCTTAGTTTTACCAGACCACTGAGCTGATCAACAGCTCTCCTAGGGCTGACCCGAAGGATTAAATATTTTTTACTTGGCTAGGAACCAATTAGTTACCTAGCAACGGGACCTACAGCTTACTGTGGGATCCGAACCACATTATATCGAAAAATGAATTTCTATCACCAGAAATAAATTCCTCTAGTTCCGGGTTGTTGGGCCGAGCCGAGGATCGAACTTCGGACCACCGGACTGGTAGCCGAGCGCGAATTCCACTCGTCCAACGAGGAACTATTGCCTGTATAAAGACATACTAATATATATATATATATATATATATATATATATATATATATCACATATAACTAGCTTTATTTTGCTTCGATCTTAACCTACATTGAAGAATCACTATTTACAATTACAGATTTGTTCCAATTTCACGTATATAACAATAACAATAGCCTAATAATGAAAAAATATAGAATAAAACCATTCGTTAAATGATATAACTGACACTGATATTTCCTTATGTTAATACACAAAAATGGATGTGACTTCTTAATAGTTATAGTTGTGGCTTAACTTTGACGCACTGGGTGAAAATGTTAACGTTATTTTCTTCAAGTAGCCATTAGTCAAACAAATAGAGATTGAGTTTATCAGTAAAAATTTCGAATAAAAAAAAAACAGAACAATTAAGAGAAAGTGTAATAACTACTACAAACACGACCTGACTTGTTCGAACAAATGATTTCTAAAAATACATGATGCAAGTTATTATAATAAATATAAATGTATATACATATACTAATATATATATATATATATATATATATTATATAATAATATAACACACACATTATATTTGACTGGTAAAAAAAAACTGTTCTGTTACACAGAATTCCATCTAATGAAAGGAACCAATAAAAACGCCAAAATATACAGAAAATACTATATTTCAGAGACTGCTGTCTCTCTCTTCAGCAGTCTCTGAAATATAGTGTTTCTCTGTGGGCGTTATTATGGGCTTTCCTTTTATTAGATATATATATATATATATATATATATATATATATATATATATAAAATATATATATATATATATATAAATTATATATATGACATTTTACTGCGTGACTCTAATTGATATTTATAAATCCTGGTCTCTATATATATATATATATATATATATAGAGAGAGAGAGAGAGAGAGAGAGAGAGAGAGAGAGAGAGAGAGAGAGAGAGATCACTCTTATTTCTTTGTTACAGCATATTTCCTAAAATACTTTGTCTACATAACAAAGAATTACGTCAGAACCTTATAAAAAAAGGATAAAAAGTATTAAAGTAGCTACGTCAAAAGCCAACATGGAAACTACACTTACGCAAAAACTCCGAAAAAAGTAAACCCCAAAAACTGATAAACAAATAAAATTCCCCATTTTGCCTGACGCAATTTCAACCTTATGGGCCAATTCGTCAACGTCACAAATAGGAAATATATCTCAAGAAAAACGAATGACAGATGCACCTTTCATTCCCAACTCCATCAATAACAGCCTTACAAAGGCTTTATTTTATATATAAATAAAGACTCTTATAATCTTTTTGTATATCATTTTAACCGAGTGTTCTCATGACGTCACAGAATATTATTATTCCAATAACTAGAACGATAAAACAGATACAATATTCTGAATTAAAGAACGAGGGAAAGATATTATCATTATTATGGGTTTTTATCTGTTTATCTATCTTCCACTTATTGTCATTCTCTCTCTCTCTCTCTCTCTCTCTCTCTCTCTCTCTCTCTCTCTCTCCTTATGAAGAAAATTCCATTACTTTTACCTCAAGCGCGATCTCTCTCCCTCCCTCTCTCTCCTTGTGAAAAAAAAAATTCAATTAGTTTTAACTCAAGCACGCACTCTCTCTCTCTCTCTCTCTCTCTCTCTCTCTCTCTCTCTCTCTCTCTCTCTCTCTCTCTCTGAGTTAAGATAATTGAATCTCTCCTCAATGGAAATATTCTAATCAGGACTCTCCTTCAAGATTCATTCAAGGAAAATATGCAGACTATTTCGCGGCATCAAAGCAAAACAAAAAGAATAACCAACATGAATACTTCATTTCGTCTTCGCCTCAAACATCAAAACAAAAAGAGGTGGCTTTGGGTTCCATCTCCCTCCCTCCCTCGCACCCACCCATCTGCACCCCCTTCCAGGAACGCCTCCCCACCCCCTCCCCTCCTCCTCTCTTCCAGGGCCCATTCCAAAACTCGATTAGTTCCAGCAGCGCGCCTTCCAAACGAAAATATCTTTAGTCTGAATTTTTAAACAAGACGGATATATATTATAATCATAGACCCACTTCCTGTGGGGCAGAATTATTTTCGGGAACGGTGCTGTAGAACGCAGCGAGAAGCAGCTCTTACTACGTGAAGTTGGTTGTAGCGATTGGTGGAACCCTTTGCATCTGAGATCCGGTGGTCCGAAGTTCGATTCCCGGCTCGGCCAACGTGGAACCACAGGATTTTATTTCTGGTGATAGAAATTCATTTCTCAATATAATGTGGTTCGGATCCCACAATAAGCTCCAAGTCCCGTTGCTAGGTAACCAATTGGTTCGTAGCTACGTGAAAAACATCTAATCCTTCGGGCCAACCCTAGGAGAGCTGTTAATCAGCTCAGTGGTCTGGTAAAACTAAGATATACTTAACTTTGCATCTGAGGACAAGGCCTAGGAATACCCTGGTAATACCTATAATCCACTACATTTAAGTGTACTGATTGGTGAGAATGACTGGAGAAAGAATGTCTGCAGCTCAGTTGCTGCAGAGAGCCGGAAGTAGAGAGGAATGGCGAGACATGATTGCCGACGTCTTTGGGGATATGGCACCTGGATGATGATGATGATGATGATGATGGCACTACGCCACTTAGATGTTTCTGTTATGTGGAAAGAATGGAGGACGATAATTACGTAATGTTAGTACTGCACTGCTTTGATGCAGAGTATTTTGAGATGATGTGGTCATGTGGAAAGAATGGAGGACAATAAAGCATTTACATATGATGTGGTCATGTGGAAAGAACGGAGGACAATAGAGTATTTTGCGGTGATGTGGTCATGTGGAAAGAATGAAGGACAATAGAGTATTTTGAGATGATGTGGTCATGTGGAAAGAACGGAGGACAGTAGGATAGTGAACTACAGAATTCAGTCGTCTTGTGCGTAAGGAGGAGAGGAAGCCCTACGAAGGATTGGACGGGGCTTCAAGATATGAGAATCTCAGTGCCTTGATATCCAGGATGATAAGAGGTGAATTGTGCAGCGTTTGTAGGGCGTTTGACGTGCAGCTGATGGGCCTCCTGTGTAGATTCATCCACAATTCAGTAGTTAAGAAATGAATATGGTAGTTATTGCTCCGTTAGTTTTGCTTTGGAGCCAACACCTCTGCTAGGAGAAATGTTTTAATACTATATTATATACTTGTGAATTCCTTTAACAGTATTCATCCGCATCTCACGACCTCAAACACCAGTAAAACTTTTACAGCGTCCCCCGGATATATCATATTCACCGCGTGAGTTCTGCCACTCGTAACACCGCATAATATAAGCTATAAAACGAGAGCTCCTCATCTCATGTAGCCCATAAGAAAGCAAGGTTTCCGGGAAAGACTCTCTCTCTTGAATATAAGCAGCTGCCATAGAGATTATCTCTGGGCTATGTTAGAGGCTTGTAACGAGGTTATTGCTGGATACTGGAAGCAGCTGGCAACTTGATTAGTTTTTGCTAAATGGCGGCAGATGGTAACCAGACTATTTTCTACTGAATGGAAGCAGCTGGAGATTATTATTATCCAATATACACTGTATGCAATTAGATTGTTTTTACTGAATGGAAGTAGCTGGTAACTAGTTTATTTTTACTGTTGGCTTTCACTGAAAGGCAACAGCCCAGCTACTAGATTATTTTTACTGAATGGAGGCAGCTGGTAATTATATTATTTTTATTGAATAAAAATAGCTTACAACTGTATTATTTATTTTTGAATGGATGCACCTGGGGACTAACGTTTTTCGAAGCAGTTGCCAACTAATTATTTTTAACTAATAGAATCAGCTGACAAATAGATCATTTTTAATGAATGGAAACAGCTGACGAATGGATCATTTTAATGAATGGAAACAGCTGACAAATAGATCATTTTAATGAATGGAAACAGTTGACAATCATTTTCAATGAATGGGAACAGCTGACCAATAGATCATTTTAAATTAATGAAAACAGCTGACAAATAGATTATTTTCAATGAATGGAAACCGCTGACAAATAATTTCAATGAATGGAAACAGTTGGCAAATAGATAATTTTCAATGAATGAAAACAGCTGACAAATAGATCCTTTTAAATGAATGAAAACAGCTGACAAATAGATTATTTTCAATGAATGGAAAAAGCTGACAAATAGATAATTTTCAATGAATGGAAACAGTTGACAAATAGATAATTTTCAATTAATGGAAATAGCTGACAAATAGATCATTTTCAATGAATGGAAACAGTTGACAAATATATCATTTTCAATGAATGGAAACAGCTGACAAATAGACCATTTTAATGAATGAAAACAACTGACAAATAGATCATTTTCAATTAAGGGAAACAGTTGACAAATAGATAATTTTCAAAGAATGGAAACAGCTGACAAATAGATAATTTTCAAAGAATGGAAACAGCTGACAAATAGATAATTTTCAAAGAATGGAAACAGCTGACAAATAGATAATTTTCAAAGAATGGAAACAGCTGACAAATAGATAATTTCAAAGAATGGAAACAGCTGACAAATAGATCACTTTTATGAATGGAAGCAGCTGGTACTTCGATTATTTTTACTAAATGGAAGCAGCAACCAATTAGATTATTCTGAATAGTATATGGAAGCAGCTGGCAACTAATTATTTTTTTGATAAGTGGAAGCACCTGACAATAAGATTGCATTTTAATGAATGAAAGCGGCTGGGAACTATATTATTTATACTGAATGGAAGCGTCTCACAACTCTGTTATTTTTACATAATGGAAGAGGGTAGCATGAAATTACCTCTGAAGAAAAGAAGTATCTGGGAACGAGATTATTACCCTTTACTGAAGTTATGTTGACAATATTACCTCTTTGCAACAAAAACAGTTGGCAAGTTCATTACTTTTACTATAAAGACTACTTTTACTATACATAAGTAGCAGGCATGGAGATTACTTATGCGCAGTCCAAAAGGATTACACTTGTTGAACTGAAGTAGCTGGGAGGAAAAATATTTCCACTGAGGAATGGAAGCACCTGGCAGAGATTATTTTTGCTGAATGGAAGTGGATCACATGACAGCAGCTGGCAAGGAATTACTTTTATTGAATGAAAGTAACTAAAAAGATGACTATTACCTTGGAGAAATGAAAGTAGCAGACACGAAAACTTTATGTGGTCAATATAGTAGTTGGCATTAAGATATTTTAGTGAATGGAATTCTTTGATAAATTTAAAATTACTCTAGGCATTTTAATGGCAGATATGATTCAAAATGAAATACATATACATAATATAACAAGGCTGCACTGAAGAGATTTATAAAATAAGTTATACACACTAAAAATGATTTAAGATACCAGAAACAATAAATCTTCCAAAATAAGCCCAAGGAAGAAACTACAAGCACTTTTTTCTGAGCAAGAATTATTTTCGCGACTAGCAATTCCAAGAAAAATATCTTTTTGTTAGAGACATAAATTTAAATACCTAACTCCCTTGAAACTCTTTTTTTCCTTTCCTAGTCCCTAACTTCCAAAAGCCATTTAAAAGAGTTCATTGCATTCCACTCCGAGGAACGAAACAATGCTTGCTTAATTGCAACGTTGGCAACTCTAGCCTATTCTGGGCATTATTGCCAAACGCTCCCAGACAAACGACGCGTGAAATAATTGCAATTAAACTGGGGAGGGGGTTTGTGTTCGTCGAGATGGAACGACTACTTAAATGCTTAAGTGTCGTTCTTAACGGCAAAGCCTCAAACCTTAGATGTGTTACTCAGATAAATTGAAGTTCTATTTTTGTTGTTGTTTTTGTTGCTGATTAAGGGAGCCTTATGTCAGTGCGGGCTCTTGCTCCTGGTGCCGTCCATGAAATTGTGCCTTTTGTCGAAATGTGTATCTACTATTACTGAGTGTTTAGAATTATATGGCAAAAGAAACATGCTATTATGCTCCTCTCTCTCTCTCTCTCTCTCTCTCTCTCTCTCTCTCTCTCTCTCTCTCTCTAACCCCATTATTTATCAATCGAAAGTGAAAACAAAGCCATCTCATTATTATTATCATTATTATAATGTTATAAAAGTAGCACATAGTATTGGCAAAGCAATTGAAATTAGCCGTTTTTCATATTCAAAGATGTCTTTCCTCACCAAGAAATAATGAAAATTCATTATTATTATTACTTAGAGAGATTAATTTCCCCTCGCCAAGAAATAATCGAAATTTTACTGAAGGAGACAAGTTTTTCATTTAATAGAACCACATCCCTCATTGAAAAATAATACCAATTTAATCACTTCATTGATATTTACAAGAAACGACACAAAAACATCACCAAAAAATAAAAGTAAAAATAAAAAAAAATAAAAACACCCACTTTAAGCCCAGATGACAGAACCACCACCGAGGAATTTTGGGAGAAGGCCCACCCGTCCCCGCCCAATTTAATTCAATTTCACGACTCTGACCCCCTGGGACAAGTTCCGTTAATGATATCTTTTAAAGTTTTAATGAGGATGAATATGATTGGGTCGCCCTTGCATGTTGTAAGGAAAGATTTTTGTCCCTTTTTCCTGATTTTTCTTCTCCTTTTGCGATCTCTCTAAATACATTTTTATCCATTTATTAACTTGATATTTTTTTCTTTAATAAGTATGATCCCTTCTTTCTGTATTCCCTTTACCTTCTCCTACTCTCCTACTTCCTAATGAACACAATATTCTTTGGGAACTTGAATTTCAAATCAATGGCCTCTTTGGTGGGCTTGTTCCATATGGATAGGGTTCATCTTCTGAATGGTAATTCTTCTGTCTTCTTCTTCTTCGATGTTTCTCGAGGAAAGTGCGTATGCCTCAAGTACAGCTCTGATGTGGTCTGCATGATATTCGCAATCTGGGACGGTGTGTGAAGCTGGTATTTAGCTGATGTGAGAGAGCTACTGTTTATATATATATATATATATATATATATATCAATATATATATATATATATATATGATATATATACTATATATACACACACACACACACATATATATATATATATATATATATATATATATATATATATATATATATATATATATATGCTTAAAAAATCACAGTAGATGCACGTGACTTCATAAATAAGCGAATCCACGGGAAATGATAGTCAGGAATCCAAGCGCTTTCGTCTTTATTCAGACATCGTCAAGGAGCTACTAAAGTACAATCGGAGAGGAAGGCCTCAGGTACAAACAAGATCAGGGAATACCAGATGGTTAATTATCAAAAGGGTAAAAATTAAAAGGGATAATCAGGATTGTATCGGATATCACACAGGTCACAAACTTAAACAGATTCTGACCCTAACCGAAATTACAAAGTATCTTTACAGTCCAAAACATGTAAAAAACTGAATATATTAATTTTGTTGCTTATATTTATCTACAACTTTTTTCATTATGAAAGCAATCAAGTTTAAATAAACAAGATTAAATTAGAACATTTCTATTTTATTTGAAACTTGATAAAACAAGATTCAATGATATTCCTTTTAACTGTGTCATTACATGGGACTAAGGCTCTTGCTTGACTCCAGTTAATAGGATGGTCTAAATCTCTCATATGTACAAATAATGCATTCGATATTTGCCCAGTTCTCACAGAATATTACTCATAGCACCATACACAATACCTTTACAAATATTGATATCATCAGGGCATAGGTTTTGATTCAATTTTTCTAAAAATAACAAAAGGATTTTGATGTCGACACAGTCCAGGTTACCATTAAATACACCAAAGCTTAACCCATATCCCAAAGCCGCTGTCGTAGCACTATCCACTGGTTTGTCAGATAAATTAATCATGAAGTCCACGTTGGCATCTTAGTCCAGTCGCTTTCAGCAATAGATTTTTCAGCTTGACTTGGAGCTTCATCGACATCACAAAAGTGGAAGTAGATGATGCGTTCCGTACACTTAGAAGCAGACGGTATAGCTTTAATCAGACGGTTCCTGTCGATTGGAAGAATCGGATGCTGGATTATTGCTACGGAAAATTGAGAAAGTGCTGCAACCGTCTTGAAAGGAAGCTCCAAGTCAAGCTGAAAAATCTTATTGCTTGAAAGCGACTGGACTAAGCATGCCAACGTGGACTTCATGATTAATTTATCTGACAAAACCAGTGGATAGTGCTACGACAGCGGCTTTGGGACATGGGTTAAGCTTTGGTGTATTTGAATGGTAACCTGGACTGTGTCGACATCCTCAAAATCCTTTTGTTATTTAGAAAAATTGAATCAAAACCTATGCCCTGATGATATCAATATTTGCAAAGGTATTGTGTATGGTGCTATGAGTAAACCTTCTCCCCCCCCATAATGTACCCGTGAGATTTCTCCAGGCTTTTAAGAAAATTAAAGAAGACGAAACAGTGAAGGTGACAAAAGCAGATAAATCTAATGCAGTGGTAATTATGAATAAAAGTGACTATATAAGTAAAATAATGACATTTCTAAATGACACTGATACTTATACGAAACTGAGGTCTGACCCTACACAGACAGTTAACTCCCATTTTAATAAACAAATTAAATCCATTTGAAGGGCTTGGACCCATTTAAATTAAAAAGTTTACACCGCAATGGCGCCTCCCTACCTTACATGTATGGTTTAGTCAAGACACATAAAATCAATAACCCTATCAGACCAATCATTAGTTCAGTGGGCTCAGTTTCGTATAATTTATCTAAATGGCTTGTAAAAATTCTTACTCCTTTGGTAGGAAATATTTCTAACAGAATGTTAAAACAATGTTGATTTTATAAACAAATTGAATAGTTTTAAATTGAATAATGATTTTAATATGGTTAGTTTTGATGTTGTCCTCGTATTTACAAAAGTGCCTGTAGATGACTTACTTGAATATTTGGAAGAGGAATTAGAGCGTCATGACATTCCCTTAAGTGTAGAAAAAATCTCATTAGTTTCTCATAAGGTTATGTATCAAAGATAGTAAATTTTGTTTCAATGGGAATTTTTTGTACAAAAGTTTGGCATGGCCATGGGTAATCCCTTATCTCCTGTCCTTAGCAATATTTACATGGAATTTTTTGAGACAAAACTCTTACCAAGAATTTTGCCCCTTTTCCAAAAAGAAAAGTTATTTGGCTTTAGATACGTGGATGATATCTTCGTGTATTTGGCCAGTTCACGAAAAACCTCCAGGAATTCCTTAATAATCTCAATAATTTAGTCCCTTCTATAAAATTTACTGTAGAGGAAGAAAGAAAAAATTGTAATTTGAATTTTCTAGATGTAACTGTCCATAGAAATGATAGAAATTTCACCTTTTCAGTCTTTCGAAAATCAACTATATTGCCTCTTTTGTTCATTACTACTCCAATCACCATCAAAATGTAAATTCTCTGTTTTTTGTGGGATGTTCCTAAGGGCTTACGTGTCTGTAGCCCGGCAGTTTACTGACGCTGAAATTAAAACTATTTATGATATTGCATTGAAACTTAAATACCCAAGGACTTTTGTAGATGTGGCATGGAAAAGAGCTAGAAAAACATTTTATTCAACTAATGACAAACTTGAATTTAGTAAGCATAACATTCTAAATCTACCTTATGATGAAAGGTTTTCAGATATTCCTAGAATTTTAAAGCTTTTTAACATAAATGTTGTTTTCAGTAATATTAATGTCAAGAGTTTAGTAATCAAAAATTCTCCTAAAGATCTTCCAGGCTGCATATATGAAATTCCTTGCAAAAAGTGTGATAAAATCTATTACGGACAGACTGGCAAATCTCTTTCACAGCGTCTTAAGCAACATCAATATTCTGTGAGAACTGGGCAAATATCGAATGCATTATTTGTACATATGAGAGATTTAGACCCATCCTATTAACTGGAGTCAAGCAAGCGCCTTAGTCCCATGTAATGACACAGTTAAAAGGAATATCATTGAATCTTGTTTTATCAAGTCAAATAATAACAATGTTTCTAAATTTAAGTCTTGGTTTATTTAAACTTGATGCTTTCATAATGAAAAAAGTTGTAGATAAATATAAGCAACAAAATTAATATATTCAGTTTTTACATGTTTTGGACTGTAAAGATACTTTGTAATTTCGGTTAGGGTCAGAATCTGTTTAAGTTTGTGACCGTGTGATATCCGATAATCCTGGATTTATCCCTTTTAATTTTTACCCTTTTGATAATTAACCATCTGGTATTCCTGATCTTGTTTGTACCTGAGGCCCTTCCTCTCCGATTGTACTTTAGTAGCTCCTTGACGATGTCTGAATAAAGACGAAAGCGCTTGGATTCCTGACTATCATTTCCGTGGTATTCGCTTATATATATATATATATATATATATATATATATATATATATATATATATATATATATATATACATGACTGGTAAAAGTGTTCTGTAACAACAGAATTCCATCTAATAGGAGCCCATAAAAACACCAAAATGTAGAGAGAAAAGTACTATATTTCAGAGACTGCTGTCTCTCTCTTTCAGGTATATGAATGAGAAAAGTTTACAGAAAAGGTGGTATTTATACCAAGAGATTCGTCCACAAGTAAGCCAATTAGGTCACCCCCGCTGATAATCTTCCTTTAATCTTCGTAAGCGTTGGTTGAATGAACACTGCGTCGACGATGTCCAAGGTCCAATTCCCTTTTGAGATGTTCATTACCTGCTTCTCTTTTATTAAGGCCGATTCCATCATTTGACTCTTGTACCGGCAGTTGCTGCTATAAATTACACGTGACATATTCCAGTTCTTCTATGGTTTATGTCATTTTGTCATATGATTGAAAATAGGCCGAGTTCTGTTGTCCATACCTAACTGACCGTTTGTGTTGTATTAATCTCTGGGGAAGTGATTTACCTGTAAATCCGATGTAAGATTGGTCACAGTCCTGGCATGGGATCTCATATACCCCAGAGTCTTTGGGCGATGTCTTTTGTTGGACGTTAATCAGGATTTGGCTAAGGTATTTGGGTAGGTAAATGCAAAACGGTTGGAATTTCCCAGGTGTGAGTTACTCTCTTAATCGTCTCCAGGTGGGGAATTTTTATTTTATTGTTGGGTGTGTCTCTGGTCTTGTCTTTAGGGGGTCGGTAGAAAATTACGTTTGCTTTTTGAATTGCTTTCTCAATTATATGGTCAGGATACTTTAAAGATGAAAGTTGCTTGCGAATTAGTTCAAATTCTTTTTCCAGGAAATCTGGGGAACAAATTCGTAAGGCTCTTAAGAATAGGTTGCTAGCTAGACTTATCTTGATAGTATTGCATGATAGCTAAAGTAGTGAATATATGAAAGTGAGAACGTTGGCTTTCTGTATATGGTAAATTTGTATTCTGTCGTGTCTCTGATTATTAAAACATCAAGAAAAGGAATTTGTTGTCTGTTTCCCATTCAACTTTAAATTTGATGCTGGGCACTAATGCGTTTAATTTTGAGAGGAATTCATTAAAATTACCCACTTATTATCCCAAATGTTAGTATGTCATCCACGTATCTCATCCACAGCATGTTTTTGGGTTTTATTGCATTTATTACTGTAGTTTCAAAGTATTCCATGTACAGATTGGCTAAAATAGGACTTAAAGGACTACCCATACTCACCCGAATTTTTTGCTTGTAGAATGATTCCCCGAATGAAAATACGTTATTAGATGCACATAATTCAACTAACTTTATTATTTTGTCAAGTGCCAAAGGGAAATGATCTGAATAGGGGGATATTTTTTTCCCTTAAAAAAAACTGAAGAACGTCCTGTACTGGTACTTTTGTGAATAGGGAGTCTACGTCAAGGCTTAAAAGTTTTATGTTGTGAAGTGGTATAAATGTGCTTCTCTGAATTTGTGACAAAAGTCTTCCGAGTGTTTGATGTGACTTGGAGAAAAAGTGCCTAAAAAAGGAGAAAGGAGGCCAGCTAACCATTTAGAAATTTTGTAATTGAAAGCTCCGGCGCATGAAACGATGGGTCTGAATGGAAGATTGTCTTGTGGTTTTGGGAAGACCATAAAAGTAGGGTATTTAGATTAATTATTCTTTAAATTTCTCTAATAGTTCAATACTCTTTTTGTCTTTGCCAATTAATCTTACTTTCCGAAAAAAATTCTGTGGGAACGTTCTGGAGGGATTTTTCGTCAGTTTTTCGTAAGTATTTGTGTCGCTAAGGAGCTGGTTGTTTTATTTTGTCGAGGTAGAAGTCTTTGTCCATTATTACAATTTTGCCGTCTTTGTCGGATCTACTTATTATAACATCTAACTTTTTAGCGAGTGGATGGCTATCAATGAAGTCTGCGGGGAACAGGATATTTCTTATGAAGGAGTCAGTTAAATCACAATTTAGGTAACACTCCTTTTAAACATATCTCTTCACGGCTGTAGTTTTTGTCAGATATGAATTTATCAAAAGCCACTATGAAGTCTAATGGTTTGTTTTTTTGCTGGTTCTGGCATTAGGGCAAAGGATAAGCCTAAATTTAAAACTAAATGTTGATTTACAGTAAGGGGGGTGTTGGATAAGTTTAAAACTTTGTCTTGTTGTTCAAGATTATTCCATGCGCTATATCTATCTTATTAGGTTATTTAACTTGCGTAAAAAGTCTGTTGGAATGAGTCACGCTATTATAGGCAGCAATGTCGGAACAGAATGAAAATCAGATACCTGTATACGTGGTCCCGTAGTGAGGAGGCGAAGATTAGATTGAGTTCCATATATCACTCTTGCGTAGCACGAAGATGTCGTTTCTCGTATTGGTGATTCTTTCTTCCAGGAAAATCTTGTGTGATAGAGGGAAGGGGTTTGATTGCAGAGTCCATCTCCCGAATCCGTACATTTTTTGGGAAGTACTTGTTCTTTGAGGCATTCTGTGACCAATCTTACATCGGATTTACAGGTAAATCACTTCCCCAGAGATTAATACAACACAAACGGTCAGTTAGGTAAATGGACACCATAACTCGGCTATTTTCAAGTCATATAAATGAACATAACCATAGAATAAACTGGAATATGTCACGTGTAATTTATAGCAGCAACTGCCGGTACAAGAGTCAAATGATGGAGAATCGGCCTTAATAAAAGAGAAGCAGGTAATGAACATCTCAAAAGGGAATTGGACCTCGGACATCGTCGACGCAGTGTTCATTCAACCAACGCTTAAGAAGATTAAAGGAAGATTATCAGCGGGGGTGACCTAAATTGGCTTACTTGTGGACGAATCTCTTGGTATAAATACCACCTTTTCTGTAAACTTTTCTCATTCATATACCTGAGAGAGAGACAGCAGTCTCTGAAATATAGTACTTTTCTCTCTACATTTTGTTTTTTATGGGCTCCTTTTATTAGATGGAAATTCTGTTGTTTCAGAACACTTTTACCAGTCATTGTCAGCCCATTATGGAATTCAAACCGCCTTTCCACGATTCTTCACTCACTTCCAGAAGTCAAGCCAGTTTTCCGCAAGTTTGAAAAAGAACTGAACAGACTACACCGGCTAAAAAACCAAAAACACTTTTTGGAAGAATGCCTCAAAGAACAAGTACTTCCAAAAATGTACGGATTCGGGAGATGGACTCTGCAATCAAACCCCTTCCCTCTATCACACAGACTTTTCCTGGAAGAAAGAATCACCAATACGAGAAACGACATCTTCGTGCTACGCAGAGTGATATATGGAACTCAATCTAATCTTCGCCTCCTCACTACGGCCACGTATACAGGTATCTGATTTCATTCTGTTCCGACATTGCTGCCTATAATAGCGGTGAACTCATTCCAACAGACTTTTACGCAAGTTAAATAATCCTAATAGTAATAGCGCATGGAATAATCTTGAACAACAAGACAAAGTTTTAAACTTATCCAACACCCCCTTACTGTAAATCAACATTTAGTTTTAAATTTAGGCTTATCCTTTGCCCTAATGCCAGACCGCAAAAACAACCTAGACTTCATAGTGGCTTTTGATAAATTCATATCTGACAAAACTACAGCCGTGAAGAGATATGTTTAAAAGGAGATGTTACTAAATGCTTTAACTGACCTTCATAAGAAATATCCTGTTCCCCGCAGATTCAGATAGCCATCCACTCGCTAAAAAGTTAGATGTTATAATAAGTAGATCCGACAAAGACGGCAAAATTGTAATAATGGACAAAGACTTCCTACCTCGACAAAATCAACCAGCTCCTTAGCGACACCAAATACTTACGAAAAACTGACGAAAAACTCCCCTCCAGAACGTTCCCACAGAATTTTTTCGGAAAGTAAGATTAATTGGCAAAGACAAAAAGAGTATTGAACTATTAGAGAAATTTAAAGTATTAATCCTAAATTACCCTACTTTTATGGTCTTCCCAAAACTCACAAAGACAATCTTCCATTCAGACCCATCGTTCATGCGCCGGAGCTTTCAATTACAAAAATTTCTAAATGGTTAGCTGGCCTCCTTTCTCCTTTTTTAGGCACTTTTTCTCCCAGTCACATCAAACACTCGGAAGACTTTTGTCACAAATTCAGAGAAGCACATATACCACTTCACAACATAAAACTTTTAAGCCTTTGACGTAGACTCCCTATTCACAAAAGTACCAGTACAGGACTTGTTCTTCAGCCGTTTTTAAGGGAAAAAATTTATCCCCGCCCCTATTCAGATCATTTCCCTTTGGCACTTGACAAAATAATAAAGTTAGTTGAATTATGTGCATCTAATAACGTATTTTCATTCGGGGAATCATTCTACAAGCAAAAATTCGGGTGTAGTATGGGTAGTCCTTTAAGTCCTATTTTAGCCAATCTGTACATGGAATACTTTGAAACTACAGTAATAAATGCAATAAAACCCAAAAAACATGCTGTGGATGAGATACGTGGATGACATACTAACATTTTGGGGATAATAGAGTGGGGTAATTTTAATGAATTCCTCTCAAAATTAAACGCATTAGTGCCCAGCATCAAATTTAAAGTTGAATGGGAAACAGACAACAAAATTCCTTTTCTTGATGTTTTAATAATCAGAGACACGACAGAATACAAATTTACCATATACAGAAAGCCAACGTTCTCACTTTCATATATTCACTACTTTTAGCTATCATGACAATACTATCAAGATAAGTCTAGCTAGCAACCTATTCTAAGAGCCTTACGATTTGTTCCCCAGATTTCCTGGAAAAAGAATTTGAACTAATTCGCAAGCAACTTTCATCTTTAAGTATCCTGACCATATAATTGAGAAAGCAATTCAAAAAGCAAACGTAATTTTCTACCGACCCCCTAAAGACAGACAGACACACCCAACAATAAAATAAAAAATTCCCCACCTGGAGACGATTAAGAGAGTAACTCACACCCTTGGGAAATCCAACCCTTTTGCATTTACCTACCCAAATACCTTAGCCAAATCCCTGATTAACGTCCAACAAAAGACATCGCCCAAAGACTCGGAGGGGTATATGAGATCCCATGCCAGGACTGTGACCAATCTTACATCGGATTTACAGGTAAATCACTTCCCCAGAGATTAATACAACACAAACGGTCAGTTAGGTATGGACAACAGAACTCCGGCTATTTTCAATCATAAATAAATGAACATAACATAGAATAAACTGGAATATGTCACGTGTAATTTATAGCAGCAACTGCCGGTACAATGAGTCAAATGATGGAATCGGCCTTAATAAAAGAGAAGCAGGTAATGGAACATCTCAAAAGGGAATTGGACCTCGGACATCGTCGACGCAGTGTTCATTCAACCAACGCTTAAGAAGATTAAAGGAAGATTATCAGCGGGGTGACCTAAATTGGCTTCTTGTGGACGAATCTCTTGGTATAAATACCACCTTTTTCTGTAAACTTTTCTCATTCATATACCTGAAGCGAGAGAGACAGCAGTCTCTGAAATATAGTACTTTTCTCTCTACATTTTGGTGTTTTTATGGCTCCTTTTATTAGATATATATACATATATATATACATATATATATATATATATATATATATATATATATATATATACATATATATATATATATATATATATGTATAATATATATATATATATATACGTTTTACACATATATATTTTGTGTTCTAAAACACGTGTTTTAGCCTATTCATCTTTTTTCATGTATGTATTCATGTATGCTTGTACGTACAAATTTTAAAACTCTATTTTCATCATAGAACAAACTGGCAATACGAAATAAATCTGACCAACCCGGGAACATTGTATACCCCTCTCTCTCTCTCTCTCTCTCTCTCTCTCTCTCTCTCTCTCTCTCTACCATAACTTCACCCTTCTAAATCTATCTTAAGGATTCCTTGCCTTAACAAAAACCTCCCTCCTGAAAAAATAGAAAAAAAAACATAATTAACGGGGAATCTTCCCCCTCCTAAACACTTAATAATAGGTGTAGTGGAATCTCCGTCATATCTTGTCTAAACTTAATACAAGAGTCATAGTAAATTAAGTGGTGGTGGTTCTCATGTAATAGAAGAGAAAATTTAACGCAAGTAAGAAAGCCGATAATTGGGTAGAGGTGGACAGAAAAGTGTAAGGACAAGAACAGCAATAATAATAATAATAATAATAATAATAATAATAATAATAATATTCTTATTATCAAAACTTTATATTATCATCAACAGAGAATATATACATTAATCTACAACAGTTAAATGATGATGATGATGATGATGATGATGATGATGATGATGATGATGATGATGATGATGGATAATAATAATAATAATAATAATAATAATAATAATAATAATAATATTCTTATTATCAAAACGTTATATTAATATTAACAGAAAATACATTATTCTACAATTAAATAATGATAATAATAATAATAATAATAATAATAATATAATAATAATAATTAATAATAATAATAATAATACAAAGTACAAGAGGGGGAGGGGGACCTAAACCAACAACCAATAGAAGAGTTTAAAACAGAGGCTTAAGGCCAAACAAAGCACATAAGATACCAACGGTACATGAACAGGAATAAGAATACCAACAGAACTAACTATTCGGAACCAACCTGAAAAGACTATACAGCCAACCTAAGAGGGGAAGACAACCACCAAAAGAATTCCTGAAGCCGAACCAAGTAAGAGACTCTTGGGAAAACATTATGGAGCAATCCGTATCACTACAACAAACATGCAACATGGCTCCAGGAAGTCAAGGAAGAAGAAAACAGGGAGAATAAAACAAAATTCACTGACATCACGACAGACACAGTCAGACACCAACTAAACAAAATGCCAAACTGGAAAGCCCCAGGTCCCCGATGAAGTTCCATGGATACTGGCTTAAAAAAACTTCAAGGCCCTACACAACCCAAGAAATAGCGAACAACTCCAGCATTGTATCACAAATCACCATGCACCCAAATGGATGACCACAGGAAGAACATCCTTAGTACAAAAAGACAAGAGTAAGGGAAATATAGCCAGTAACTACAGGCCTATCACCTACCTACCAATAATGTGGAAGTTACAAACAGGTATCATTAGTGAAAGGCTATACAACTACCTAGAGGATACAAACACCATCCCCCACCAACAGAAAGGCTGCAGAAGGAAGTGTAGGGGCACAAAAGACCAGCTCCTGATAGACAAAATGGTAATGAAGAACAGTAACAGAAGGAAAACCAACCTAAGCATGGCATAGATAGACTATAAGAAAGCCTTCGATGACTCATTGTCCCCCACTACTCTTCGTAGTAGCCATGATTCCCATGACAAAAGTACTACAGAAGATGGATGCCGGGTACCAACTCAAGAAAAGAGGGAACAGATTCAACCATCAATTCATGGACGACATCAAGCTGCATGGTAAGAGCATCAAGGAAATAGATACCCTAATCCAGACTGTAAGGACTCTCTCTGGCGACATCAGGATGGAGTTTGGAATAGAAAAATGCGCCTTAGTCAACATACAAAAAGGCAAAGTAACGAGAACTGAAGGGATAAAGCTACCAGATGGGAGCAACATCAAACACATAGATGAGACTGGATACAAATACCTGGGAATAATGGAAGGAGGGGATATAAAACACCAGGAAATGAAGGACACGATAAGAAAAGAATATATACAGAGATTCAAGGCGATACTCAAGTCAAAACTCAACGCCGGAAATATGATAAAAGCCATAAACACATGGGCAGTGCCAGTAATCAGATACAGCGCAGGAATAGTGGAATAGACGAAGGCAGAACTCCGCAGCATAGATCAGAAAACCAGGAAACATATGACAATACACAAAGCACTACACCCAAGAGCAAATACGGAAAGACTATACATAACACGAAAGGAAGGAGGGAGAGGACTACTAAGTATAGAGGACTGCATCAACATCGAGAACAGAGAACTAGGGCAATATCTGAAAACCAGTGAAGACGAGTGGCTAAAGAGTGCATGGGAAGAAGGATTAATAAAAGTAGACGAAGACCCAGAAGTATACAGAGACAGGACAATGACAAACAGAACAGAGGACTGGCGCAACAAACCAATGCACGGACAATACATGAGACAGACTAAAGAACTAGCCAGCGATGACACATGGCAACGGTTACAGAGGGGAGAGCTAAAGAAGGAAACTGAAGGAATGATAACAGCGGCACAAGATCAGGCCCTTAGAACCAGATATGTTCAAAGAACGATAGACGGAAATAACATCTCTTCCATATGTAAGAAGTGCAATACGAAAAATGAAACCATAAACCACATAGCAAGCGAATGCCCGGCACTTGCACAGAACCAATACAAAAAGAGGCATGATTCAGTGGCAAAAGCCCTCCACTGGAGCCTGTGCAAGAAACATCAGCTACCTTGCAGTAATAAGTGGTACGAACACCAACCTGAGGGAGTGATAGAAAACAATCAGGCAAAGATCCTCTGGGACTATGGTACCAGAACAGATAGGGTGATACATGCAAATAGACCAGACGGGACGTTGATTGACAAAGTCAAGAAGAAAGTATCACTCATTGATGTCGCAATACCATGGGACACAAGAGTTGAAGAGAAAGAGAGGGAAAAAATGGATAAGTATTAAGATCAGAAAATAGAAATAAGAAGGATATGGGATATGCCAGTGTAAATTGTACCCATAATCATAAGAGCACTAGGCACGATCCCAAGATCCCTGAAAAGGAATCTAGAAAAACTAGAGGCTGAAGTAGCTCCAGGACTCATGCAGAAGAGTGTGATCCTAGAAACTGCCCACATAGTAAGAAAAGTGATGGACTCCTAAGGAGGCAGGATGCAACCCGGAACCCCAAACTATAAATACTACCCAGTCGAATTAGAGGCCTGTGATAGAGCAAAAAAAATAAATGAATAATAATAATAATAATAATAATAATAATAATAATAATAATAATAATAACTGAACGAGAAATACAGAGTACACGAAAGGGGACTAAACAACACTATAGAAGATGTAAAACAGAGGCTTAAGGCCAAAGCACATAAGATCCAACGGTACATGAACAGGAATAAGGAATACCAACAGAACTAACTATTCGGAACCAACCAGAAAAGGCTATACAGCCAACTAAGAGGGGGAGACAACCACCAAGAAATTCCTGAAGCCTATCCAAGTAAGAGACTCTGGGAAAACATAAGGAGCAATCCGGTATCACACAACAAACATGCAACATGGCTCCAGGAAGTCAAGGCAGCAGAAACAGGGAGAATAAAACAAAGATTCACTGACATCACGACAGACACAGTCAGACACCAACTAAACAAAATGCCAAACTGGAAAGCCCCAGGTCCCGATGAAGTCCATGAATACTGGCTTAAAAACTTCAAGGCCCTACACCCAAGAATAGCAGAACAACTCCAGCATTGTATCACAAATCACCATGCACCCAAATGGATGACCACAGGAAGAACATCCTTAGTCCAGAAAGACAAGAGTAAGGGAAATATAGCCAGTAACTACAGGCCTATCACCTGCCCACCAATAATGTGGAAGTTACTAACAGGTATCATCAATGAAAGGCTATACAACTACCTAGAGGATACAAACACCATCCCCCACCAACAGAAAGGCTGCAGAAGGAAGTGTAGGGGCACAAAAGACCAGCTCCTGATAGACAAAATGGTAATGAAGAACAGTAAGAGAAGGAAAACCAACCTGAACATGGCATAGATAGACTATAAGAAAGCCTTCGACATGATACCACACACATGGGTAATAGAATGCCAGAAAATATATGGGGCAGAGGAAAACACCATCAGCTTCCTCAAAAATACAAAGTGCAACTGGAATACAATACTTACAAGCTCTGGAATCAGGCTAGCAGAGGTTAATATCAGGAGAGGGATCTTCCAGGGCGACTCACTGTCCCCACTACTCTTCGTAGTAGCCATGATTCCCGTGACAAAAGTACTTCAGAAGATGGATGCTGGGTACCAACTCAAGAAAAGAGGCAACAGAATTAACCATCTGATGTTCATGGACGACATCAAGCTGTATGGTAAGAGCATCAAGGAAATAGATACCCTAATCCAGACTGTAAGGATTCTATCTAGGGACATCAGAATGGAGTTTGGAATAGGAAAATGTGCCTTAGTCAACATACAAAAAGGCAAAGTAACAAGACTGAAGGGATAAAGCTACCAGATGGGAGCAACTTCAAACACATAGATGAGACGGGATACAAATACCTGGAAATAATGGAAGGAGGGGATATAAAACACCAAGAGATGAAGGGCACGATCAGGAAAGAATATTTGCAGAGACTCAAGGCAGTACTCAAGTCAAAACTCAACGCCTGAAATATGATAAAAGCCATAAACACATGTGCAGTGCCAGTAATCAGATACAGTAACACAGTAATCAGATACAGGAATAGTGGAATGGACGAAGGCAGAACTCCGCAACATAGACCAGAAAATTAGGTAACATATGACAATACACAAAGCACTACACCCAAGAGCAAATACGGACAGACTATACATAACACGAAAGGAAGGAGGGAGAGGACTACTAGGCATAGAGGACTGCATCAACATCGAGAACAGAGCACTGGGGCAATATCTGAAAACCAGTGAAGACGAGTAGCTCAAGAGCGCATGGGAAGAAGGACTGATAAAAGTAGACGAAGACCCACAAATATACAGAGACAGGACAATGACAAACAGAACAGAGGAATGGCACAACAAACCAATGCACGGACAATACATGAGACAGACTAAAGAACTGTCCAGCGATGACACATGGCAATGGTTACAGAGGGGAGAGCTCAAGAAGGAAACTGAAGAAATTATAACAGTGGCACAAGATCAGGCCCTAAGAACCAGACATATCCAAAGAACGATATTTGGAAATAACATCTCTACCATATGTAGGAAGTGCAATACGAAAAATGAAACCATAAACCACATAGCAAGTGAATGTCCGGCATTTGCACAGAGCCAGTACAAAAAGAGGCATGATTCAGTGGCAAAAGTGCTCCACTGGAGCCTGTGCAAGCAACACCAGCTACCTTGCAGTAATAAGTGGTACGAGCACCAACCTGAAGGAGAGATAGAAAACGATCAGGCAAAGATCCTCTGGGACTATGGTACCAGAACAGATAGGGTGATACGTGCAAATAGACCAGACGTGACGTTGATTGACAAAATCAAGAAGAAAGTATCACTCATTGATGTCGCAATACCATGGGACACAAGAGTTGAAGAGAAAGAAAGGGAAAAAATGTATAAGTATCAAGACCTGAAAATACAAATAAGAAGGATATGGGATATGCCAGAGGAAATTGTACCTATAATCATAGGAACACTAGGCACGATCCCAAGATCCCTGAAAAGGAATCTAGAAAAACTAGAGGCTGAAGTAGCTCCAGGACTCATGCAGAAGAGTGTGATCCTAGAAACGGCGCACAAAGTAAGAAAAGTGATGGACTCCTAAGGAGGCAGGATGCAACCCGGAACCTCACTCTATAAATACCACCCAGTCGAATTAGAGGACTGTGACAGAAAAAAAAATAATAACAATAATAATAATAATATATTATTCATATTATTAAAATGTTATATTAATATTAACAGACAATACATTAATCTACAATAACAATTAAATGATCAATTACTAAGTACTCCATCGACATTATTAAAAGTAAGAATTAGGAAAAAACCGATTATTTTCAAAAATGAAAATAAAATACCGTTGAACTACAGGAAATCAGTGCAGTATTCTGTCCAAGTTAAATTACTAAAATCAAAATGCTACCCACCCCAACAAAATAAATAAATAAAAGAAAATCATTCCATGAGCCTCAAAATTACTCCTTTTTTTCCATCCCAGTGAGCTCGTATCATTTGAATGAATGAGTCGACGATAATATGCTTTTTTTTTTTTTTACAAGCTCTATTTCACTTCAGACGACTCATTTACGCAACATTAGCATTCTGTGTGTGGGAGTGAAGCTGCTATCAAGATGCGAGAGCCTTTTGTTTTTACATACGAGAGAGAGAGAGAGAGAGAAGAGAGAGAGAGAGAGAGAGAGAGAGAGAGACCTTACAGCTCGTTCAGGTTGCTCCAGGTCCCTCAGTCTGCGTGTGTGTGTGAGAAAGAGAGAGAAAGAGAGAGAAAGCATTCTCCTTCATTTAAAAGGACTTGGCTTTATTGAAGACAAAAGGCTTTGGGCTTCACGTCTGAAGGAAGAACTCATTTTGCTGGACAATTACACGTCATTAACCGCAGAGAGAGAGAGAGAGAGAGAGAGAGAGAGAGAGAGAGATCCAAAATGAAAAGCCTAATGGCTAAGGCTTGTTAACTAACGTCTCCCGCCCACTCTCAATATCCCTTCATTTCCGTCTGGTACTCATTCCCTTGTCCGAGACTTAAGAGACTCGCCTTCCAGACCATTTTTTGTGTCTCCAGGAGTTTCAAAATTTCTCAACTATGTCTGGAATCTACTAATAGGATTCCGCCTCCAGGAGAGGAATAAGAAGAGAGAGATTGTGGAAAAGTGAATTTTAGTTTTCCTATGACTTCATAAATCTGGAGAGTCCGACTTCATTAGATGGCGTCAGTACGAACTTTAATTCTGGGCGGTGGGGTCTCTCGAGTAAGCCATCTTTCAGTTCAGTTCGTGCTTGGAATTATACACACGAATTATATTATAATTTCCAGAGATGAAATGGTAATGGAGTACAGAATAAAGCCTCCAATATTATCAGTATTAACACCCATGTATCTTTTTTTCTCTCTCTCTCTCTTTATACTTATTATTTAAACGGTCTATCACGAATAATACGCACGTTGTTTTGTACAAAAATTGTAACTTGTATAGTGTAATGTGGAGGGCAAAATAAACTTTACACTACAGCACATTACCATGGAACTCAAACGCAAATTCGTTAGAGGGCTTTCGCGGATTGCATAAATATTATCAAATGGATGCGTCACCAAGAATTAAATTTGTAAGAGCAAAATCAATAAATCCATAGTTCTCTCCTTTCCAGAAATACACTTAAATCTTCTGAAACCTTTGACATGCCAGGGAATCTGCCTCAAGGACCCTTAGTGTCTTGTGTTTGAAATCCTTTTTAAATGAGAGTATATCCAAGCTCATCTTCCAAGCCTTTATTTATTTATTATCTTTTTATTTTCGTATCATTCTTCCACTTGTCTACTTTCTATAGCAAATATCTGCTTTATCATTTTTCTGGGGAACTACAGTCTGCTTCATAGGTAAGACTGTTATGAGGGCGGACATGGCAGGCACGTATCAACGTCATATTTTAACTTCCTTTATCATGTACTCATTTATTTCTTCATCTTTACAATATATATATATATATATATATAATATAATATACTATATATATATATATATATATATATTTCATTTTTACCTTCGAAAATGACAACCATTCACTGCTACATTCTCATTTTAAATACACTATCAAAGACCCCATTCCCTACCCTCCCTTAGGGCTGGCCACAAACCTTACCCCTCAAACCGCCCCCCCCCCCCACACACACACACACACACACAAAATGTGGTAAAAGAGGATAATATAATTTTCCCAACAAACTCATTCAAACTCAAGTGACATCATTAGCGATATTCTGCTCAAGAGGAAGTCATTAACAAAGACGAGAAGGGCCGAGAGAAGAGACGCCCCTCCCCGCAGCTATGCGGAGGATTCTGCAACGGGATGTTTCAGGGGTCAGATCCCGAACCTTAATTAGCATTATTTTTTAAGATAAATTCATCTTTTTGTGTCTAAAGTTTGGTCGTTATTTATACATAATGTAGTGTCTGGAATTAAGTTTAATGTCTGGAAGCTATTTACATATAATTATAGTGTCACGAATTAAGTTGATACATACATAATTATGGTTTCTAAAATCAAGTTAATATCTGGAAGCTTTTTACGCATGATTATCGTGTCTAGAATTGAGTTAATGTCTGGAAGCTATTTATACAAAATTATAGTGCATAAAATTAAGTTAATATCTAGAAGCTAGCTATATATAATTATAGTGTCTAGAATTAAGTTAATGTCTGGAAGTTATTCATACGCAATTATAGTGTCTAGAATTAAATTAATACTTGATGCTATTTATATATAATATAGTGCCTAGAATTAAGTTAATGTCTGGAAGCTATCTATACATAATTATAGTGTTTAGAATTAAATTGAATGTCTGGAAGTTATTTATACATAATTATAGTGTCTAGAATCAAGTTTCGTACTGACGTCATCTAATAAACGTTGACTCTCATGATTTATGAAGTATTATGAAACCTAAAATTGTCATCTTTTTTTATAATCTCTCCCCTCATTCTTGAGGAATTATGAAACGGTTTTTATACATAATTCCGGTGCCATTATCATTCAATACAGAATGTAGTGCCATTATCATCCAATACAGAATGTGTTGCCATTATCATCCAATACAGAATGTGGTGCCATTATCATCCAATGTTCAAGCGAAGCTTTAAATAGACTGAAATTCCAAATACGAAAAATACATTCATGAACATTTCAGATTGAACAATTACGGGTTTCTGCTGTATGTCTGTCAAAGGGGAACTAATTGACAGGAGAGAGAGAGAGAGAGAGAGAGAGAGAGTGAGTGTGCGTGTAATTGTACTGTCAAAGAAAATACCATGAGACCATAATTCACTAAAACGGGATTGCCTCCACGAGGTAACTCTCTCTCTTCGCAAAGCTCTGCAAAGCCATTTCAAAGATCTGGAAACAGTTTGCAACGTACTCAACACAGTGCAGTGGCCAAATACTGCAAATATACAAATATGTCTGGATACCGTTTCATGCTTCTAGGGATTACGGAAGAGAATGGCGGGTAAAGTGGGTCTTGATAACTTGAGAAGAGTATAAAAAAAAAATTCTCGAAAGTCGAGAGTTAATTTACGACCTTCATTTAGGAAATAGCTTAAGTTTCCTGTCCACTTGAAGCAGATTGATGGAGTTGCCTAGTCTTATATTCTTGCTTGTTGCAAGCTCACAGTTCTCTATTCCTTTAATATTTCTCTATTATATAAACTCTTTCCATTTCCCACGCATTCCTCTTCATATGTATTCATTTTTGCATCCATATCCCCTTTAGTTTCAATACAAAGGCCATAAAAAATGGATGCCACTAAACATTCCAAAAGGTAAACATGGCAACTCAGAGTGTGTGAGTTGCTAGGTACTAAATTTCTCCCCTATCAGAACACTGCACCGGATATCCCACTCCGGCACGGACCATTTATGGGGATATACGAGATTCTGCAGGGGAAAGAAAGCACTTTTTTTATCGCAGATTGTGAGATTGTGAGCGCGTGTTGCCTTGTTATAGCGTTTTCCGTAATAGGATCCGGTGTCTTATTTCCCGTCAAGGCAGAGAGGAAAGAGGGTTATTTGGGATTTTGGTCTTTCTTGGGAAGGGATGTGATGGGTTTTGTCATCGTGAATTTCCATTTTTGGTTGTGGTCGAGTTGGCAATGCTGAAGGATTTTTATATTCCTAACTTTGATCATTAATTCAACTGTTCTTCGGATGATTTTACTTTTAACACACACACACACACACACACACACACACCACATATATATATATAATATATATATGATATATATATATATATATATAATATATATATATATATATATATATATAAATGTGTTTTTATACCCAGGAGACCACCGTTCGAATCCTGCCCGGGACAAAGCACTTATTATAATTCCCCTTGGGTGTTTGGGTGTAAGTTATTCGAAGAGTATAAAGAATCATATATATATATATATATATATACTATATAATATATATATATCTATATATATATATATATATAGAAAATCGTCATGTTTGTTCATTAAACTATAGACACACATGTCACACATATCCGTGTGTCACTGATTCACGTCTAAATGTTAGTAAATATTAAAATTCGCTTCCTGTAGCCTTTGGAAATGTTTCAAATGATTATTCTCAGATGAGTAATATTCCACTTGTGTCACCCGGAAAGATCTCTTATAGAAGAAATCATCGTGGCTTGGCAACCAACGAGTAAACAGTGGGTCTGAATTTTTTTTTTAACGGAAGGTTGCCAGACCACGATTATGAAACACTACGAATCATGTTGTATGATATAACATTCAACTGGCGTCTAATTGGGCACTGGACGTCGTAACACACCTGCAACCCCCCCCCCCCCCAAAAAAAAAAAAAAAAAAAAAAAAAAAAACCCAAAAAAAAAAAAAAAAAAAAAAAAAAAAAAAAAAAAAAAAAAAAAAAAAAAAAAAAAAAAAAAAAAAAAAGAGTTAATTCGAGTTGGAAGGTTGGTAATCCATGATTATTCAATCTTCAGACTCAAACGGTACGACACTGAACTAGTTAACTAATTCGTGAACCGACATATAATGCTGTAGAGACCATGGCTCCAAGAATGGTTTCTTCATGAATTCATTCTTGCACCGATTAATTGAGTCATTTAAGCGGAAATGGAAGAAGAGGGTTTTGAATCCGTCCCTTCAAATTGAAGTCAGTTCTCGACCCTTTCCTAATCCGACGTCTCCCGGGATTAGACAAATTTGCGTAGGGGGGGAATTATTATAAAGCATTCAGAGATGAATTCACTGCAATGTGCAGGTTCTTTTGCAGTGAAGTTTCTTTCCAGGAAAGCGCTCTTTTATCTGTTTCGAGAAAAGACCATTAATGAGGTTGATTGAATAATCTCTAATTTATAAATAATTTGATTAGATCTTATTGAATTACTACTTGCAGGGGAGGATGAAGGGTATGTTCACTCATTCATAAAGAATCCATTCATTTAATTAGTAAAAGCAATACAACATAAATACAAAAAATACAGAAATATCACGCATTCGCATAGCTTACATAGACAAGCAAACACAGCCACAGATTATATCATATAAATATATGTATATGTATATATATATATATATATATATATATATATATATATATATATATATATATATAGAGAGAGAGAGAGAGAGAGAGAGAGAGAGAGAGAGAGAGAGAGCTATGTAGATAGATACATACATACAGATACAGACATACGGCCAGTTCCAACGCCCACTTTCATTCACCAAAACTGACGGTCAATGAAAAAAGGGATATGGTAGACAGACGTGGACCACCGAAGACTCTCTCTCTCTCTCTTCTCCTCTCTCTCTCTCTCTCTCTCTCTCTCTCCACGGTCTGTTCAATTCTGTTTTCCATCAGATATGATAATACACGTTCACAGGAAGCCCAGCACGCAAGCTATGTAGGGTATTGATGTAACGTTAATATTATGCAAATGGTTTCTCTAAGGAGATATCAAAGCTAGGAATTCCTACATAGATACTCTCTCTCTCTCTCTCTCTCTCTCTCTCTCTCTCTCTCTCTCTCTTCTCTCTCTCTCTCTATATATATATATATATTATTATATACTATATATATATATATTATATATTATATATATATTATATATTCAATTTTCTTTCTTGTCATATTCATACAGCTGGCTAACCACAATATCCGTAACAATGGAAACAAGATTACTTAAGATTGCAAAATGTTATAGAAATGGAATTTTCAAGGAACAGAAAACTGTCCTGTCCGTTAACTGGGCAGAAACCAGTCGTCCACACTAATCGTCTTATCCACGTACACACCTTACCAAGGCGCACGTGCTGGCATAAGGCCGTCCTACTCTAAACATGCAAACCAACCAACAATTAGAGCAAAAATCAATATTAATCAAAAGTCAGATTTAAACGCGGGGCATAACCAAACAGAGAGAGAGAGAGAGAGAGAGAGAGAGAGAGAGAGAGAGAGAGAGAGAGAGGCCTACAACCAAAGCAACCATTCCTATGCAAAGGCCTTCACAGCAATGTGGACTGGAAGTGATATTCGGCAATCCGAGAATGGCTGGAATAATAGAGGAAAAAACAACGCCCTTGGAATGGAATGGCCTCTGGAATGTTGGGATATGACGGGAACGGATGCTGGGAATGGTCCTGAGTGCTGTAAGATGTGTATGGTGGAAATATGTATGAGTATTTATGAATCCATTATATATATATATATATCTATATATATATATATGTATGTGTGTGTGGTGTGTGTGTGTGTATGTATTATACATCATATATATATATATATATATATATATATATATATATATATTACATATATTACTCTAACGATGAGGGATAGATGCCAGATTCATAATATAACAATTAATAATAATAAGATGCATCCCATACAAACATGCAGATTATAGTAGTCTATCGATTTAAGCTTCGTGACGGTACATAACGTCCTTAGGGTAAGGACTTGTCCTCTCAATCCTCTTTTATATTACCGTCATCAGGTCATTCTAAGCAGTTAACAGTGGGGACTCACAACCAGGAAGTAGAAACGTATGGGGCTGCCAGGAAACAAATGAATAACTAAATAAATAAATAAATAACCGGCCATAGTAATGTTGGCCTATGTTGGTCCTCAAATTATTCGTCGAATTTACTCGGCGAAATTGCCAAGGACTTTGGTAAGAGCGAATTACTAAGAGGCCCATGAAAGACTTATCGGCAAGTGTCAGAGGGTCATACCAGACTAAGCTTTGCTAGATTCTCAGCTTACTTACGGTTTAAGCTTTGCTATACTATCAGATTACTTGTGGCTTAACGTTTGCTACATTATCAGATTACTTGTGGTTTAAGAATGAAAGAGTATTCGCAAGAAAAGAAGCTGATACTAAAAGTAAGCATAATCCCAATTATATAAACAAACAAACAAGCCTAAACAAAATAGGCAAGAAGAAAGCAAAAAAAATACTATTTCCATTAGAAAGACTATATCCAATTACATAAGGACTAATACAGGGCCTAAGGAAAAGAGAGAGAGAGAGAGAAATTGCCCGAGTAATTGGAGCCTTTGGCTGGTAACTTTCTGCCTTTCCAATAGAGGCTGTGGCAGCTAGGGTAATAATAATAATAATAATAATAATAATAATAATAATAATAATAATAAAATGAACGTGTGCTCTTTTTATTTGATATAACATTCTGGCGTCACGACTAATAAGGTTACTAATATCAAATAACGTAGAAAGATAATATTGCAGCGGATAAAAAACAATGCAATAAAGCCAAGTCGTTTATGTTAATGGTAGCTATAATTTCAACCAACATCAGAAACTTAATTAAGTATAAGGGATAGTAATTTACAGCAATATCATCCAGCGTGCAATGTTGTTACAGCTCTCTCTCTCTCTCTCTCTCTCTCTCTCTCTCTCTCTCTCTCTCTCTCTCTCTCTCTCAGACACAAACACACGATATATATATAATCTTTGGAAAGAATTCTTGCCACTAAATATTCTTCCTGAAGAGTTGCGCATTATGAGAGAGAGAGAGAGAGAGAGAGAGAGAGAGAGAGAGAGAGAGAGAGAGAGAGAGAGAACTAAGCCGTACACATCACTGCCCACTCATATTCTGTCAGAAGAGCTTTTACTTTACGAGAGAAAGAGAGAAGATTGGACTTCAACCACTTGTGAGTAACAAAAAAAAAAATAAAAAATAAAAGAAATAAATCCTCAATAGAACATCTGTCTCTCCTACCCTACAGTATATCAGTCCCCCTCCCCAACATAAATATAATAAAATAAAAAACTATACAAATGGGAAGGCGAGCTTGAGAAAGAAAGGGGAATTGATATCCTAATACAGAGGTTTTCGAAAACTGAGACAGCCTGTCACAAGATGAATTGGCCGTCAGGGTACACGGAACATTAAAGCTTTTAGGAGATTTTGCCTCCTCGGGGAAAAAATTGATGGAAAGACGAATGAAAACTAAGAAATAATAATAATAATAATAATAATAATAATAATAATAATAATAATAATAATAATAATAATAATAATAGGGCAATATATATTATATATATAGTTTATATAATTAAGACTTTTCCTAGGCGGAAGGAGGTGGGTAATACAGTGATTTTCGGCTCTATGGAACATTCGTCTCCCCCCCTCCCCGCCATTATGGGCTAAGTGTGCTTTAATCAAAAACAAAAAACCCAACTTGAAAATGTCGAATATATTCAAAGTCAACGACTAAAAAAAAAAAAAAAAAAAATAATAATAATAATAATAATAATAATAATAATAAAATAATAATAATAATAAAGAGAATAGCATTAAAATATCAACGAGAACAACACCGACAGATTTTAAGTCGACTACAAAACAAAATAAAAATATATAAATACCTAAACACAGAGTATGTGTTTAGACCAATAACGCCAAATTACCTAAACACTGAAACGCTCTGAACCTAAGCATCTCTAAGCATATTTTCACCTTTTTGAATGATCACATTCGCTTCTAAAAACGAACTCAATTTCCATATGGCTCTCATTATCCACACCCTGTTAATAGAGCATGAACGGGAAGTGGACCAATTATACTTTAAACTGGACTCCCATTACGCTCGACAAAAAAAAAGAAAAGAAAAAAAAAAGGAACGATGGTTTTGCCTTTAAAGACGAAAAAGAATAAAATGCAGTAAGAGGAAATGGAGCCTGAGGGCAGGTATTTGGTTTTGGCAAAGTTTTCGAGTCATTTTCATTCTGCAGTTATCCTCGAAATTATAAAAAAAGATATTTTCAGTAAATTTGTGCGGCCATAAACAATTCACATGGGAATACGCATCAATGCTCTAATGTATCTGTGTTTGCATGAGTGTGTATATATAAATACACTGTTGTATAGTGTATTAAAATTGTACACAATTACATGTTCTTATGTGTAAAATGTAAACAAACATACATACATATAAGCGTATATATAGAATATGAAGAGTGTTTATATTATTGGCAATCATAAAAGCACATATAGCAGTATTCCCAATGAGATTGTTTATAATGAAAGGAAAATAAAATTTACTATAAAAAAGTCCACCAAAACAAACATGAATAAAATGCATTACTGCATTTTATTCACGTATGCCTTCAGAAGGAAACCATCCTTCACTTCTGAAGCATTTTTTTCCCCTTTTTTTTACAAGGAAAAAAATGCAAGATACCACTAATACGATTTCTCTTTTGCGCGCGATCGGAGTTCAACTGAAACGTAATTGGGTCCCCTTGACGTTAATGATCAATTAACAACGAATGGATAATTGATGAGGTTCAGGGATTCTGAATCTTTTATCGGGACGGATGTCACCATTCAAAACGGTTAAATGCTGGGAAATGGTCAGGCTCCTGAGTGTTTCTGTATTTATGTGATCTGATGTTATTCTTGTATCTAACCAAACACGAAGTATTTAGATATATTGTTATTTTGGTTCGAAGTCACCATTTGATATAAATGTATGTATTGTTATATAATATAAATATATTATTATTAAATATATATATGTATATAAAAATTATATATATATAT
>NC_061097.1:33602456-33647456 GCF_015104395.2 Macrobrachium nipponense
GTATCAGTCTTTTTCGACAGTGATGCTTATATATACGTTATCTTGGATTATTTTTCAAATAAAAGAAAAACCTTCTCTTCAACCTTGTGTCTGGCCCTATTTGAATTCTTCATATTCATGAACCCTCAGAGATACCCGAGGCAATTATAATTTTGAATATGTAAAATCACAATCCATTTTAGTAACACAATCTACTTCGATATTCCAGACACTGGCTTTGAACATTTTTTCCAGCCCTGACAGTACAATTATGAGTATCTGTAAAAAAAAACACGCACTGACTTTGAGCACGGTGTTTTTTTGTGCAGCCATTGAAATATAATTAGGAGTATTTGTAAAAACACACACTGTTTGTATGTATTTCCAAAGGATGACTTTGCTGAAGATGGTACAAAAAAAGAACAAAAAAACTGCATTATGCGAATGTCGAGGCCCACGGCAAGAGGGTTCTCTATTTAAATACTTCATCTTCGATTCAGCCCTATTCATGGAGACCCGGGAGGAGGCTAGTGCCGTCAGTACATCTCACATGGTGCACTGTAGGCATTACTAAAAGGTGCTGATAGCGTTCAGTTATTAAAATTAACATTAATACCAATATACGATTTGTATAGATGCTCATATTTCATCATTTCCAGCTTAGAGGGTAGCTCCGTCAGTGCACCTAGATTTTGGCTTTTTACTTGACCTCCATTCCCCAATACTTTCTTCGATCTTGCTGTCCAGCCTCTCAAACAATTCTTCTTAGTGTAACTGTTGGGTTTTCTCCCAAGCTCCAACTTTATAGATCCTTGTACTTCATTTCTTTTATTTTCTCAAGCTCTTTATCTGGATAACACTGTCCAACCCCTCCAACTCCAGCTTTCCACTGACTTGAGATCTAGATGGCCCCAAGGGGCCCCCGAAAGTGCCACAGCCTAAATTTCATAAATCATAAATCACCAATGAGTGAGATGGAATGGAGTATCAAATTTAGACCAAAGGCGAAAGTGCTGGGACCTACGAGGTTATTAAGCATTGTAACAGGAGGAAAACCCTTTGTAGTTGCATGATGAATCAATAGTTAGGAGAGGGTTGAGGAAAGGAAGACTGTAGAAAGAGAACATGGACGGAGGTACAGTAAAACTAGGGGCTGCAAAGAACCGTAAGTCAAGCCTACAGTGTACTGCGTTAGTTGCACTGACGGCATTACCCCCATACAGGACTCACCAATCAGTAAACATGGCAAGCTGGTAAGTAAAATATAATCATTCATCATTACGAAATAAAAAAAAAAAATAAATACGTGAATTCCAACTTGAGCAACTTTTTGCTGTCAAAGGCGAGCAACCTCTTTGAAGCTAATTAACACAGCCCATCACTAATTGATAATGCAGACTCCAGTGATGGCTAATTGGTGAGGGCGATTAGCCATCCATTGGCGTGAAATTTTAATAGCGTTGATGAAGAGTGTCATAGTTTAGGTGGGCTCTCTCTCTCTCTCTCTCTCTCCATATATATATTATATATATATATATATATATATATATATATATATATATATATATATATATATATCTGTGAATATTTATGCATCTCTACACTCCTAATTTATGCTTAAGGTAAGTGAAAAGAATTCATATGAAAGACGCAAAATAAAATATGATCAATCAAATAAAAGAATCAATGATAACGGCCTGGTGTCAACAACAATGAGTCAAAATAAGGCTTGAGAGCTAACTTAACCAACGAATAAATTCTGATAACCAAAAGTCGACATTAGATGCTTTCAATGCATTATCGGAAGTTTAACGACGCCTTCTATCCTAGCAACCGGAGGTCATGGATTACAATTTGACAGCATGACCTTTGACCTTCGAAACCTCTTGCAAAAACTGGCATTGAAATGAACTTTGACCTTACTGCAAGTGAGGGATGTTAAGTCCAAGCTCCACTACTGGCAATATAGTTTCCAATTCTGTTTGGAAAGAGAGAGAAAAAAATATGTCAATTGCTCTGCAGGTCCATCGCAAATGGAAATATCAAATTTCATTCATATTTTTGGCTTTCATTCTGCAATCCTGTTATCTGAACTCAGAGTGTATCCACGTATTTATTTTCGCTTACTCGGTGAGTAAGCCTTCAAACTTTTTTGTTGCTGTTGTTCTTGTTTTTGCTGCTGTTGTTCTTGTTGGGGGTTAGGAAAGCCGTATAGAAAAGCCTGAAAAACGTGTTTCGCGTTGGTTAAAGATACAGGAATTTTAGGATAGCATATTTATGATTTATGTATTAAAATGAAAATGTAAAAGATAAATAAACTGCTAGTTAAACAGTACAGAACAATTATAATAAATATAGTGTATTTATTACCATTTTCGTTGGTGAAACAGCACACTATTTGACCGTGGATTTTAGTACACGCCCCGAGTAAGCTCGAGGGCGGGTGACGCCTTGCTCGTATGTAACAGGGAGCGCGCGGAGTCTACTGATAAAGATCTCGAGGTTTCGCTCTCTCTCTCTCTCTCTCTCTCCCCTTCCCTCCTCTCTCTCTCGTCCTCTCTCTCTCATCTCTTATCTCTCCTCTCTCTCTCTCTCTCTCTCAAATTTTGGAAACAACTCTTCAACTATAAGATGAAGATATTAAGGAAGCTTTTGAGGCTTGATTTAAATTCTCTCTCTCTCTCTCTCCATCAGATTGTTTACGGTCTATTTTCCTCGGAACGTTAATTACACGACGTTAATGAGGCTCTCCTCCTCCTTCAAAGGGAATGTCTCCGATCCGTAATCGTTTCCCGGGGAGATTCAATTCGCTGCATTTAACGAAAGAAGAAGAAGAAGAAGAAGGAGAAGAAGAGGAGGAGGAAGAAGAAGAAGAAGAAGAAGAAGAAGCAAAAAGAAAAAGAAGAAGAAGTAGCAGTAGAAGAAGAGAAGATATGAAGATCAAGAGTGATATCTTTGAGTATAATTTTCTGTTGGTAATGTACTCTCTCTCTCTCTCTCTCTCTCTCTCTCTCTCTCTCTCTCTCTCTCTCTCTCTGCGTGTATGTATTGATACCAATAAAATACGAGATATATTTAGAAATATAACCTCTAAAATCTTAAACTATTCTAAATAACCAGACAAGAATCTTCCTCGTGCTTAAATCACCTTTGAAAAAAAAACCTCAAGTACTGAGCAAATTAGTGTGTCAAACCAAACAAGAATTTTCCACTTATCTCCTACAAGACGAGGGACAAATTCAGAGCAGAACTTTCCACGCTCTTGAATTACGAGGCAGACTCGGAGAAACATTGTCTTTGGCGTCTAAATTACCGGGTAAAGTTTGCAGACTAATTGTACCCCTTCCCTTTTCATTGCGCATTGTCTCTGTTGGTTGCTAAACATCCAGAGGTTCATACTGGGCCTCTTAGACACCCTTTAACACAATGGCGTGACACCTATAGGCAAGGAGTCGTGCTGGCATAAGCTAGCTTTATATAAAAAAAATACAGAAACATACTATGTACAAATCATGTGTATGTCAATCTGATATCCAAATTTTTTTTTCACCTCTTTCATGAACTTCTACATTGACAAATAACATAGATCTTTTCGCCACTATGGAGTGAAACGTCAAGAAATGAGAGAGAGAGAGAGAGAGAGAGAGAGAGAGAGAGAGAGAGAGAGAGAGAGAGAGAGAGAGAGAGAGAGAGACCTTGCTGACTATGATATCACAGTCTACGTGTAAAAATTGAAATGCAAATATATACACTGACCTTCACCCTACATGTGAAAATGGCCTCCATAGGCGCTCTACTAGCCTGTTTAAGAAGTGTCAAGGAATAGTCAGAATCCAAACTTCGAATAAAAATAACCCTGAAAAACCCTATGGGTTATACAACGAATATTTAACTACGGCCACAGACATCTTTGAATACAATTAAAACTGACTTTCATAATTACCTATTTCAGACATGCCAACCTTCGGTGCGTTGTTCAGCAGTTTAAGCAACAATGAGAAAATCATAATTATGAAAATACACCTTCATAAAATTACTGCAGCTGAGATGCTTTACTTCCAGAATAAAGGTAAAAATAATGACATAATACTAGTAGAAATAAAAAAATAATAGAAAAGAAGAATAAATAAAATAACAATAATGAAAATAAACCTGAAGTAATGTTTATAAAATTAAAAATAAAAAAAACGGATAAAAAAATAAAAATTTAAAAATTATATATATAATTAATATAACATACATAGTAAAATGATAATAATGAATCTTAATAACACAAACAATAACTATATAAATAAAAATAATTATAAAATGATAAAACTAATACATATAATTAGTTTAATAATAACATTTCAAATTATATATATGAAAATAAAAAATAAGCAAAACAAGGTAATATTATTAATAATAAAATGAAAAAATAATATTAAAAATACAAGTAAGAAAATAATCGTAATAATTTTTTTAAAATAAAATAGTTTAAAAATTAATAAAAATAGAACTAACCATTATATAACAATAAACATAATAATAATAGTAAAAATAATAAATTCAAATAAAAGTATTTAAATGATAAGAAAATCAATGAAACCAAAATAAAATAATGAAATAATAAGGAAAATATGAAAAAAGTAAAATAAAAATAAAAATAATAATAACAATAATAAAAAAATAAAAAATTATCCAAGTAATGAGAACAATATAAAATAATATAAACAGAAAACTAAAATAATCAATAAAAAACAAATTATAATAAGAGTAATATATAAATGAAAAATTAAAATTAATAAAAATAATTAGAGTACAAATTATAAAAATAAAAAAATAATGAAAAATAAAAATAATAAATATAATGCACATGACAAAATCATAAAAATAAGGATAAAAATAATGAAATAAAATATTAAAACTGAAAAATAAAAAATTTAAAATACTAGAAATACATAAAAATAATAAAAAAAACAAAACTAAAATAATAAATTGAAATAAAAAGATTCAGAAGGAAAATACAATTAATAAAAACTAAATAAAAATTATGAATTAATAATAAGTAAAAAAATAAATAATAATAATAAAAAGAAAAACAATAATAATAATAAAATTAATAAAAATAATAATGACAGCAATATAAAGTAATAATAATAAACTGAAAACTAAGATATCAATAAAATAATATAGCAATATAAATAAAAATGGTAAAATTAATCAAAATCATTGTTAATTATAAAAATAAAAAACTAATAAAAATGAAATTAAAAATAAATATAATTCACAAAAAATCATTAAATGAAAAATAAAAATGAAAAATAAAAAGATCAAAAATTATATTTAAAATATAAAAATTAAATAAAAAATTTATAAAAATAAATAAAAATAAAAATAAAAAATAAACCTGATAAATTATAAATTGAAATCAAAAATATTTAAAATATAATAAAAAATAAAAAAATTTCAATATAAACCATATAAAAATTATGAAACAATAATAGGTAAATATAAAAACAATAAAATAAAAAATAAAAAATAATAAAATAAATATAAAAATAAAAAACAATAATTTAATAATATAATGAAAAAATAAAAAACAACTAGAACAATAAAAAAATAATAAGCAGAAAACTCAGAATATTATAAAAAATAAAGTCAAATAAAAGTAAAAGTAATATAAATAAAAATAAAAATTAATAATCAAAATAATTATATAAATTTTAAAAATAAAAAATAAAACAATAATACAAATAAATATAATTCACATAAAAACAAAAATAATAAAAATAAAATAATAATAATAATAATGAAACATGTGAAATAAAAAAGTATTGGAAATAATAAATACGGAAAGTAAAAACATATGGGAAGTAAATAAATATGGTAAATAAAAAACACGTTAATTAAAAAAATGTTAAGCAAAAAATATGGTAAATAGAAAAATTGGAAGTGAAAAAATATGGTACATAAAAAATAAGGCAAACAAAACAATATTGGAATTCAAAATGTATAGTAAATAAAAAAAATATGGGAAATAAATAAATATTAGAAGAAAAATAATAAATATGATAAAAATAAATTTAGTAAAAATATAGGACGTAAAAATATAGAGTAAATAAAAAATTGGGAATTGAAAAAATATGGCAAATAAATAAAAACAAAGGAAATAAAAAATGGGAATAAAAAAATGGTAAATAAAAAGTATGGCAAATAAAAAAAATGGTAAGTAAAAAAATAAATATTGCAAAAAATTTATATGGGAAGTAAAAAACATAAATAAAAAATATGGTAAATAAGAAAATATGGGAAGTAAATAAAATATGGTAAATAGAAAAAGAAACCTGTGGTATTGCAGTAAACAAGGGCACTCCACGGAGCACTGCCTCTCTAAAGCGGACCCTCCTTAACATAATAATAATGACCAATGGAACAGACCCAAGAGTTTCTGCGACTCGTGCAAAGTGCATGGGCACAACAAGATGCCCCAAGAAAGCAGCTGCTGTTACTGCCATTGGAATGACAGGGACGAATCCAACCTTCAGCTCTAGGAGGCCCTCCAGCGCAGGGATCTATATTTGTACACCTCCTAGAGGTCGCTATCCTGCCCACCGGGTCCGAGCTTTCGATGACACTGGTGCGAAGATATCCATCATTCGAGAGGATGAGATTCCTTACTTCCGGAGCTCAGGTTGACAGGCACCAATTTGTCACAGACGAAAGCCTCAGCTACGTTAAAATGGTCTTCCCTACTCTTTGGTCGAGAGTCACTCGACCTCACCCCTCTAAGGTATGTACTATGGAGGTTATACCGTCCTGCTAGGACAAGATTTTAAGCCTCCTCCTCCAACCTTTTCACAGTCCCAGGGCCCCCCCCCCCTTCCTTACATACCTCCAGACCAATCCTACAGTCCTCCAAGAACCAAGGTATCTAGAGAGAGAGGTATGGTTTGGTATCTAGAGAGAGAGGTATGGTCATCCCCACTCAATATCCCAAAAGCCTCATTGTGTACTTTGCTGAACATCTGTAAAAGGAGTCTCCTAATGTGTGGTGCGGGCGTGGTTCTTTATAGCCCCCTCCTGGGAGTGGTAGGAGAGTCTCTTAGAAGAGCGCATGCTGCTTATATGGAAGGTGGTTGCATCTGGAGCGAAGGAAATCGGCTTGTCGTCAACTCTTGCCTGCCTACGCCACGCCCTCTTTGCATCTGGGCGACTGTGAGATGAAGGCAGGCTTATAGTAATTGTAATTTAATTGAAATTTTATTTCAATTAAGAGGTTAATGAAATAATAGTAATACAAATTCATAATAACAATAAATAAATAAGACATAAAAATACAAATAATGAAAATAAATATAAAAACCATAAAATATATTAATAATTTTGAAAATAAAAATAATGAAATAATGAGGAAAATCTATATAACAAAAATGAAACAAAAACGATAAAAAAATAAGAGCAATATAAAATAAAAAACAATACTAATAACAATGCAACAACAAACAATAAAAAAATAAGAGCAATATAAAATAAAAAAACAATACAATAAAACAATAAAAATAATAATGAGAAAAATAAAGTAATAATAAACATAAAACTAAGAATATGATTAAAAATATAAATGAAATAAAAGTAAAAATAAAAATAATTTGAATAAGTAAAAAATAAAATTAGTAAAAATAATTATATAAATCATGAAAATAAATATATATATATATATATATATATATATATATATATATAAAGAAATATAATACACATAAAAAAATAATAAAAATATATGATTACTGAAAATAAAAAAATTTAACAATAAAATAAAAAAATAAAAATATAATAATATAATAATTATAATAAAATAATGTTAAAAGTAAATATAAAAATAAATAAAATACGGTAATATAAATAAGTACATTAATGAAATAACAAAACTCTAAAAATATTTATATAAAAAATAGTAATAACTCGATAATAAAAATTAAAGTTATAAACATAAGAGTAAAAATGATAAAAATAAAAATGAATATCAAATCAATAAAAACAAAATAAACATAAATAAAATTAAAATAATAATAAATAATAATAATAATGAAAATAATGAAATAAAAATCGTAAAATAATATGTAGTAATAATTTTGAAAATAAAAATAAAAATAATAAACAATATAAAATAACTGAAAAAATAATAATAATAATAATGTGGATGTTTCTAACAGGTATCTCCAGTGAAAGGTGGTACAACTACCTAGAGCATACAAACACCATCCCCCACCAACAGAAAGGCTGCAGAAGGAAGTTTAGGTGCACAAAAGACCAGCTCCTGATAGAGAAAATGGTAATGAAGAATAGTAATAGAAGGAAAACCAACCTAAGTATGATATGCGTCAACTATAAGAGACTTAGACATGATACCACACACATGGCTTAGAATCCTTGAACATATATGGGAGAAAGGAAAGCACCACCGGCTTCCTCGGATCTTTCAAGATCTCTCCACACTAGGTATTCTTGTTAGCAGCCATGATTCACATAACAAAAGTACTACTGAAGATGGACCCAAGCAAGACTTCAGTGAGAGTTTCTACGACTTTCGCAAAATGCAAGGGCACACCGATTCCTGGACGAGATGCCCCAAGAAAGCAGCTGCTGTTACTACCACTGCAATTTTCAGGGACGGACAATCTTTCAGTTCTAGTAAGCCCTCCAGCGCAGGGCCCTATATTTGCTGCACCTCCCAGAGGTCGCTATCCTGCCCACCAGGTCCGAGCTTTCGATGACACTGGTGCGCAGATATCCATCATTCGCGAGGATGAGATTCACTACGGATCTCAGGTTGACAAGCACCAATTCGTCACAAAGGAAAGACCCAACCACGTCAAGATGTTCTTGCCTACTGTCTGGTCGAGAGTCACTCGACTTCACCGCTCTAATGTATGTACTATGGAAGTTATATCGTTCTGCTAGGACAAGAATTTAAACCTCCTGCATCCTTTTCACAGTCACGGGGCCCCCGTAGGTCCTTACATACCTCCAGACCAATCCTACAGTCTTCTAAGAACCAAGGTATTTATCTACAGAGAGAGATGGCGTCATCCCCACTCAATATCCCAGAAGCCTCTTTGTGTACTTTGCTGAAAATATGTACGAGAAGTTTGGTGCGGCCGTGGTTCTTTATAGCCCTTTCCTGAGCGTGGCAGGAGAGTCTCTTACACAGGCGCATGCTGGTCATACAAACGGTGGGCATAAGTAAGGTGGTTGCATCTGAAGCGAGGGAAATCGGCTTATCGTCATCTCTTGCCTACCTAAGCCACGCCCCCTTTACACCTGGGGGACTGGGAAGGCTTGTAGTAATTGTAATTTAATTGAAATGTTATTCATTACACATTTTTGAGGTAACTGTAATTGTAATTCTTCAAAGAAGTCTCTGCTTTATATTAATTCAAGCTGTAACTGAAATTTGCTACACGGATGATGACGTCATACTACCGATATCACGTCACAACGAAATATTTCTTGGAAATCAATAGAAATCTAACATTTCCTTGTTTCCCTGATATATGTGGCACCAGACACCATAATGTAGCTATGTTAAAATGTCAACATAGCTAAAAAGACCGCCTTCCCGCTTTGAGAACTGAACTATATGACGAACAAAGTATAGATGAGGAGCTTAGTAATAGAAAACGATCAAGCAAATACCCTCGGGGACTGTGGTATTACTACATAAAAGGTGATATGTGCCAATAGACCAGACGTGACGTTGATTGACAACACTAAGAAGGTATCACTCATTGATGTCGCAATACTACTACTATAGGACACCAGAGTAGAAGGGAAAAGATTGAAAATTATCAGGAGGAGAGAGAGAGAGAGAGAGAGAGAGAGAGAGAGAGAGAGAGAGAGAATGACTTTGATATCATAGTAGTACAATGATCTTGACCCTATATGTGAAAATGACTTCCACAAACACTCTACTAGTCTGTTTAAGTACTGCCAAGGGATAGTCAGAATCCAGACTTGGAATAAAAATTGAACATTGGAAAACCCTACGGGTTATGAAACGAATGTTTAACTACAATCTATGGATTCTTTGACTAAAATTAAAATTTACTTTCATAACTACCTATTTTAGACATGCCAACCTTCGGTGCGTTCCTCAGCAGTTTAAGGAACAATGAGAAAATCATAATTATGTAAGCAAACCTACAAAACATTACTGCAGCTGAGGCAGCAATTACATTTAATTTAACATGTTTAAAAGATGGTTTACTTAAAGAAAATAGCTAAAAATAAAGAACAAATATCAATGTAAATTAAAATTAAAAATAAAAATAAAAATAATAGAAATGTAGTATCAATAAAATAATAGCAATACAAATAAACCTAAAATTAAGTTATAGACATAAAAAAATAATAATACATAAAAATATAAAAATATATCATCATACCTACAATTAGTAACATGGTAATAATGAAATTTAATAAAACAAACAATAGCTATCAAAAGAAAAATAATTATAAAATCATAGAAATAATAAATACATTTAGTAACATATAATAAAATATCCAAATATAAACATAAAAATAAAAAATTAGAAAAACAAAGTAATATTAATAATAGAAAGGAAAAAAATAAAATTAGGAATAAATATAAATAAAAAAATCAATGAAAATATATAAATACTAAAAAGAATCAATAACAAAATAAAAACGAAAAAAATAAGTAATTAACCCTCTTACGCCGGAGCCCTAAAAATCAAAACGTCTCCCGTATGCCGGGCCTGGGTTTGGAGTGAGCGCGGAACCGGAAAAAATAATTTTTTCAAAAATTACAGCGCGCGTACTTTTGAAGATTAAGAGTTCATTTTTGGCTCCTTTTTTTTGTCATTGCCTGAAGTTTAGAATGCAACCATCAGAAAGTGAAAAATAATATCATTATCATATGTAAATAATGCGATATATGGTAGCGAAAAAAAAAACAAAAAAAAAAATTCATACATAACGAAAAAAATAAGTAATTAATATAAAATAAATAAATCTACATAAAAATAAATAAAAATATACCAAAATAATTAAATTAAATAAAAAAGTATATATAAGAATATATAAATAAATAAATAAAAATAATGATAAATAAATTAAAATAAGTAAATAACAATAAATACATACATAAAAACTAATAGAAAAATTAAATTTACAAATTATATATAAATAAAAATAAAATAAATAATAAATAAAAATAAAAATAAATTAAAAATAAAAAATAATAAAAATAAATAGAGTAAATTGAAACTAAAATTTAAAAAGTAAAATACAAATAAATAAATAAGGATCAAATAAGAAATAAGGTAAGTAAAAAAATAAATAATTTAATAACAAAAATAATACATAAATATAAATATATAAATAAATAAAAATAGATAATAATAATAAATAAAATAAATATAAATTAATATATAAAATAAATGAATAATAAAAATAATGAATAAAAACTAAATAGAAAAAATAAATAAAAAACAAATAAATAAACAAAAACAAATAAATAAAATTCTATAAATTAATAAACAAATGTTCTTCAATATAAATAAACAAATCAATAAAAATTAAAAGAAATTTGAAAATAAAATATAATCCAATAAATAAAAACCATTATATAATAAATAAATGAATAAAATATATATAAATAATAAATCAAAAATAAAAGAAAATAAAAAATAATAAAAAAATGAATAAATACAAATAAATAAAAAGAAAAATAAATAAAAATAAATAAATGGATAAAAATATATAAGTAGACATTTATATAAAATAAAAAAAAAAATTAAAAATTTAAATGAAAATAATAATAATTTTAATAAACATTTATATAAATAAAAATAAAATGAGAAAATTTAAGAATAAATATTGTAAAAAATATATATAAAATTAAATAATTACTAAAAAAAAAAAATAAAAACCTAATTAAATATTTAGGAGTAAATAATTAATAAAAATGGAATTATAAATAAATAGATAAAAATAAATACATAAATATATAAAAAAATAAAAAAAAGAAAATAAGAAAAAATAAAAAATAAATACATAATAAAAATTAATAAAAATGGATAAATATAGATACAGAAAAATCAAATAATAAATATATTAAATAATTTTAAAACAATAAAATTACATAAACAAAATAAATAAATTAATTAAAATAAATAAATATATAATAAATATAAATAAATAAAAAATTGAATAATTAATATTCAAATAAATATATAAATAAAAAAAGAAAAAAATAAAAAAAATTTAAAAAATTTAAATAAATAGATGATGAATAAAAAATAAACAAATGAATAAAAAATAAAACTAATAAAATAAAAATCAATAAATGAATAAAGTGAAAAAATAAATAAAATAAATAAATGAATAAATTGAAATAAATAAAATAAATAAATAAATAATCAAATAAATGATAAAAATAAAAATAAATATGTTAATAATAAACAAATATACATAAATAAAAATAAAAATATGAAAATAAATGAAAAATTAAATTAAATGAAAAAATAAATAAATAAATAAAAATAAATGCATAAATAAATAAAAATAATAAAGGTCTAAAAAGTTAATAAATTAATGAAAAATTGAAAAATTAAATAATAAAATAAATAAAGATATAATAAATATCCATAAATAAATAAATAAAAATAAAAATAAATATGTAAAAATAAGTAAAAATAAACTCTAAATAATAAACATAAATAAATAAATAAATAAATATGAATAAATAAAAATCAATAATTGATAATAAATAAGTAGAAAAAAAAATCAATGAAATTATATAAATCATAAAAATAAATATATAAATAAAATAAAAACGAATAAAAAATTAGTAAAAAATAAAATAAAACAAAAAATAAATATATGAAAAATAAAATAAATCCATAGAAATAAAAAATATATAAAATAAAAAATAAATAAATAAAATTAAAAAAATAAATATATAAATAAAAAATAAATAAAAAATGAAAATAAATAAATAAATAAAAATACATATATATAAATAAATATATATAATAAATAAATATATATAAAATAAAATAAAATAAAAATAAATAAATATATATAAAAAACTCATAAAAAATAAAAATAAAAATGAATAAAAATGAATATCAATTAAATAAATAAAAATAAAAAATAAATAAAATAGATAAATAAAAAATAAATAAATATATATAACAACGAATAATAACAACAATGATGTTAATAATAATAATAATAATAATAATAATAATAATAATAATAATAATAATAATAATATTAATAATGTGGAAGTTACTAAGAGGTATCATCAGTGAAAGGCGGTACAACTACATACAGGATACAAACACAATCCCCCACCGGCAGAAAGGCTGCCCAAGAAGTGTATGGGCACAAAAGACCAGCTCCTGATAGGGAAAACGGTAATAATAAGAGAAGGAAAACCAACCTGCCCTGAGCATGGCACGGATCGACTACAAGAGAGCCTTCGACATGATACCACACACATGGCTAATAGAATCCTTGAACATATATGGGGCAGAGGAAAGCACCATCAGCTTCCTTAAAAATACAATGAGCAACTGGAGTACAGTATTTACAACCTCTGGGATAAGACTAGGAGAGGTTAACATCAGGAGAGGGATCTTCCTGGGTGACTCACTGTCCCCACTACTCTTCGTAGTAGCCATGATTCCCATCACTAAAGTACTACAGAAGATGGATGCTGGGTACCAACTCAAGAAAGAAGGTAACATAATTAACCATCTAATGTTCATGGACGACATCAAGCTGTATGGTAAGAGCATCAAGGAAATAGATACCTTAATCCAGACTGTAAGTATTGACACTGGTGCGCAGATATACATAATTCGTGAGGATGAGATTCCTTAAGGAGCCCGGGTTGACAGGCACCAATTCGTCATAAAGGAAAGCCTCAACCATGATAAGATATTCTTGCCTACTGTCTGGTCGAGAGAAACCCGACCTCATCGCTCTAAAGCATGTACTATGGATGTTATACCGTCTTGCTAGGACAAGATTCTAAGCCTATAATTAAAAACAGTACCAATAACAATAATAAAAATAAAAATAATATTGAGAACAATATAAAAGTATAATAAACAGAAAACTAAGAATATCAATAAAAAATAAAAACAGTTGTAATATAAATAAAAAATAACAATAAAGTAATAAAAATATTTATATAAATTCTAAAATAAAATATATGGAAAAAATAATGATAAAAATAAAAATAAAGCATATGAAAAATTATAAAATTAAAAAGAAAAATAATGAAAATAAAATATTAGAAATAAAAAAAAAACAAAAAAAGATAAAAAACTAATAATTAAAATAAAATATTTAAAAAATAAATAAAAATAATAAAATATAAATAAAACAAAATAATAATAAATTGAAATAAATATATTTAAAATTAAAATAAATTAATTAAAAACAAAATAAAATGGTGAATCAATAATAAGTAAAAAATATATCATAAATAATAAATTTAAAAAAATTAAAAATAAAATAAATATAATAAAATAAAAATAAAAACAATACTAATAACTATGAGGAATATAAAAATAAGACAATTAGAACAACATAAAAAGGGGGTAGGATAGATTGAGATGAGTAGAAGAGAGAGAGAGAGAGAGAGGTAGATAGAGAGAGAGAGAGAGAGAGAGAGTTTAATCAAAATCTTCCCCCTACTGCAAAGTCAAACGTTAATGAGAGAGAGAGAGAGAGAGAGAGAGAGAGAGAGAGAGAGAGAGAGAGAGAGAGTCTTCATCAAATCACAAGATCTTCCCCTTACTGCAAAGCGATAAGTCAAGAAATGAGAGAGAGAGAGAGAGAGAGAGAGAGAGAGAGAGAGAGAGAGAGAGAGAGAGAGAGAGAGGTCAATACACATAAAACAAAAAGAGTTCGCTCTAAGACTTGGCTACAACATTTAACGCGCAGCCATATAATCTTCTCTGAGGCACAAACTACTGAGAAGAACCGCAGTTAGAAACAGCATTTACTGCATCTTAATCCTGCATTTACCAGGGAGACATCTCGCTTGGTCGGTCGCTTCCAGGGGTCCACATCACCATAGTATTCGGCAAGAGCCCGTGCTGGGGCGCTAGTATAAAGTAGGTTAAACCTAAACAATTATTTAGCTGAAAAGATCACAGAGGGTATCTGTTGGATGCATGAGTGCAGAGGTCCACATCAGACATCTTAACCAGCTTCATCTAAATCAACCGGATGGTCGTGAAAAAACCAGTTGTAGATATTATTTAAGATCATTAAGTCTTCATTGCCAAGAAGACAGCAAGGTACGGCCTTCTCTTCGTTTTCCTATAATGAGGTCATTTGGCGGGTCAAGAGGTCACCTGAATGGGGGATGTGTGTATCTGCTCTCCCTTTGTGCGCATACATATATGGACACACATACATGTGTACGTATGTATGTATGTGTGTGTGTATATGTATATATATATATATATATATATATATATATATATATCATATATATATAAATATATACATATATAATATATATATATATATATATATATATATATATCATATATATATATATGATATATATATATATATATATATATATATATATATATACAGATAACAGTGGTACCTGGAGATACGAAATTAATCCGTCCCGAGGTGGCCTTCGTATCATGAGTTTTTCGTATCTTGGAACACATTTTACATGTAAAATGGCTAATCTGTTCCAAGCCCTCCAAAAACACAGTAAATTATATTTCCAGGCCTAAAACACATGTTCTAGGGTTTACAACGCCGATCCGACGGAAGAAATATGACTCCAAAAGGCAAATTATTGTACATCCTTGAGTAATATTAAAAGAACTGCATGTAATGTTCAACCCCACCCCACTTTTTACTGCATATATTAGGACTTTAGCATATGTCCCTTAGCAATAAGCCTAGCCAATGTTAGCGGTTGCTACTGTAGCCTAATCTATGATTCTGACATCTAAACCTAAGAGCTAAAAGCTTAGAATATGCCAATAAAATGTATAAATATTCAGTATGTACTCATTTCTATTAATTAATTAATAATCATTAACTATAATACACAAACAAACAAAAAACAAACCTTCCAATCAATTGTTTACATACAGCTCTTACCCGTCTTACGAGTATCGAATGAGCGCCAAGCAATCATTTTCCTAGCACACAGTAATCCCACGTAAAATTGTCATTAGTATCTCTCTTCAACTAATGAAACTACCAAACAGTATAATAACCCTTCATTTCTATTTTTTATTCTATGTTTACCTAATGGAGATACCGAGTTACTGACAGCTATAATGAAACATTACGTAACGTAATAATAAAACAGAAGAAGAATTCTAAAAAAATACGTATGTTTGTTGGCAGTCTGATTTATTTTATATTTTATGATATCTAATTCACAATTTTTTTATTAAATGTATTGCATGTACTCATTTAAATTCAAAGATAATTATTAAGTAACCATTAACTATAATAAACAAACAAAAAAAAGCTTCCAAACGTCTGTTTACATCCAGCACTTACGAGTATCGAACGATCGACAAGCAATCACTTTACACAGTAAGCCATAAATTTTCATTATCTCTCTTCAACTACTGAAACTACCAAACAGTATAATAACCATTCATTTCTATTATTTATTCTATTATTACCTTATGTTTTTTTTTATTAAATGTATTGCATGAATAAGTTTTTCAATTTACAGCATCCTTTTACCAATAGAATACTTAAAGCACAAGGGGTAGATGCTGACCAATAGGAGAGCAGGACCTTATGGGGTGACTAGCATCAGGAACCAATGGGAGGGCTGGAGGATGGTGGCGAGTTTACTCAGTTGGCGGCGCGGGAGTTTTAAAATTGTTCTCGGTGGTCCGGGCGAATTTCGCCACTTTACAGCAACAACCTTTCGTATCTTGAAAACTTTTCGTATGTAGAGCAGTAAAATTTTTCGCATTGGCTTTCGTATCTCGAGTTTTTCGTAAGTAGAGCCTTTCGTATCTTGAGGTACTACTGTATATATATACAGTGGTACCTAGATACGAAAGGCTCAACTTACGAAAAACTCGAGATACGAAAGCAAATACGCAAAATTTTACGGCTCTACATATGAAAATTGCTCAAGATACGAAAGGTTGTTGCTGTAAAGTCCGAGATTCACCCGGACCACCGATAACAATTTTGAAACTCGCGCGCCGCCAACTGAGTAGACTCACCACCATCCTCCCGCTCTCCCATTGGTTCCTGATGCTAGTCACCGCCATGAGATCCTTCTCTCCTATTGGTCAGCATCCCTCCCATCATGCATCTTACGTACTAGTATGTAGCAGCGTTCTTCAGCCATTGCTTCTCACCAGTGTTATCGTACGCATGCGGAATTCGTTCGTTCACATATAAGATTTCGTTTGTTAACGTAAATTCGTGTTAGTGATTTCGTTGTGCTACTTTATCGTGTTGTGTGAGAACCTAATTAGTTTACGTACTACATAACTTAATTACATACAGTATAGTCATGGGTCCCAAGAAAGTTGCTGAAGTTCACAGAAAGAAGAGAATGCTTTCTATGCAGACAAAAATGGAGATAATAAAAAAGCATGAAGCTGGCTTGCGGTTGAGTGTGATCGCTAAGGAATACAGTCGAAATCCGTCAACAATAGGCACCATCCTTACGCAGAAGGAAGTCATCAAAGCAGCTACACCTTCCAAGAGCGTGACTATTTTGTCCAACAAGAGGAGCCATGTGCATGATGAAATGAAAAGGCTGCTTCTTCTATGGATTGAAGACAAAGAAATTGATGGCGATACGATAACCGAGACGGCAATCTGCCAGAAGGCCAGCGCTATTTTCGGCGATTTGATTGCCCAAGCCGAAGACGACGGAGGAGAGGGGACATCGACGGCAACCCCAGAGTTCAAGGCTTCTCATGGGTGGTTTGAAAAATTCCGTAAACAGACTGGCATCCATTCAGTGGTGAAGAAATTGAAACTTTGTAAAATACATAAAGTATAAAAAAGTAAAAATAAATTTAAAAATCATAAAACACACACAAAAAAAAAATTTTATTTTAAGTTTTTTGTCAAGTGTTACAGTTTTGTTAATGTGTTTTGTAAAGTTTAGTTTGTTTTTCTGACATTTTTTATGTGTTTCGTAAAGTTAAGTGTACGTATCTGCCGTTTGTCCTCCTCCTCTGTCGCCACTATTGGAGATATCCTCACTCGAAAGGTAAGCTTCCACATTTTACTACATACGTACGTATGTACGTACAGTATTTCTTGTATACCATGTACACTAATACACTTTATTTACAGGTAGTTAGCAGTACGTATTAAGTTAGGTATTGTATGGTCCAAATTGTTGTAGTATTTCATTGTTTATAGGTCAATTTAGCTTTATTATGAAATTTACTGGGGTGTTTTTGGAGGGCTTGGAACGGATTAGCCATTTTACATGTAAAATGCGGTTCAAGATACGAAAAACTCATGATACGAAGGGGGCCTTGGAACGGATTAATTTCTAATCTCGAGGTACCACTGTATAAATATATATATATATATATATATATATATATATATATATATATATATATATATTCACACGTGTGCACATTCACACATACATACATTTATATATATAAAATATATATATAATATATATATATATATATATATATATATATTATATATTATATATTTATATATGTAAGAAAATATAAGTAACACAATGCATTCTCAGTCTCCAGAACTAAACATATACATTTAATAACGTATTTATAATATCACTGCTTTCATCTAATATCCTAAATACGCCACAGACATAATACTAATAATTATTCAGTAATGTCTACACTCATCTGCTCCCACATACCATTAAATGTTATTACAGTGCAATATCATTTACTGTTATCGCTGAAGATGCAAAGACCCTTCCTTATGTGGGAATCACAATTGCGATGAGTCCCGCATTAAAAAGGCAATGGCACTCGTTCGTGGCACTGAAGACAAAACACGGGGCCAACTCGTTTGGAACAAAGGAGCAGTTGACTTGGAACAGGGGTGTAATTGAGGTCACCTTGAACTGCTGGGAATAATATAAACTTGAGTGTCGATAGACCTGAAAATGTCGTCTTGTAACAACACAAAAGACTCACAGCATATTTCCCTTGAGTAATAATATATCAAAATATAATATTATATTGATCTTGTGTCTCAAGAGCAAAGGTCACTGACGCAAACAGAATAGGTTATAGAATTTTGGCCAGGTCATAGGCCAAGCGCTGGGCCCTATGAGGCCACTCAGGTCCGAAACGGAAATTGATTCTATAAAGGTCTGAAAGGTGTAACAGAAGGAAAACCTCGCAGCTACACTTAATCAATTTTTAGGGGAGGGTTGAGTAAAGTATATAAACGGAGGTACAGTAAAAGGAATGAGAGGGGTTGCAGCTAGGTGCCGAGGACGCTGGAAAAGAATCTGAAGTAATGCCTACAGTGCACCGCACGAGGTGCACTGAAGACACTGCCCCCTCAGTGGTAAATTAGACATAATGGAAATACACAAATTTTATAATTCCCAGTTAAATATTACGGAAAAACATACGAACAGTTTAATACAAAAACCAATTAAAAAGAAAAAACTAACCTCATTTTTAGGTTGTTCAAACCGCCTCGAGGGAAAAATAAATAAAATTAAAAAAACTAACTTCTTTTTAGGTCGCCAACATATGAACCCGGGAGCGATCTTATTATTCATACACCGATTCAAAAACTATTTAGGTCCGGAGGGCAGAACCAACTGTATATATTTTTTCGTCCCTTGGCGGCTCACCAAACAGCGACTGGTTCTTAGTTTTCCAAAAGTGATTTTACTTTAGTAGACAGTCATGGTACTCTTATATGAACGCCATTTAAATCAGGGTTGGTGATTTTTTTTATTTTTGTAAATATAAAAAAAAATAAAAAATCAGTTATTTATTTTATTTTCTTATTTATTAGATTTATTTTTATTTGTTAGATGTTTTTTCAATCCTTTTTTTTCCTCAAATTATATTTTATGACTAAATTAATATTGATTTACCTTTTAGGTTTCCAGTTCTGGCCTAAAGTACGTACTTGCAATTTTTTTTATATCAAAATAAATAGATGCAGCACAGTTATGCTTAAGTTTTCATTAACCTCCAAACCATATTTTTTAATTTGATTGCTTTCAAATTAAAAACAAATCATGTTTTTTAATAAAAAAATTGATGATTTAATCACCTCATTAAATCATTTTGATTTAATCATTGCCAACCTGCTGTTAATATTTACATCTTTTCATATATCTGTTGATATTAATTATGTTCGGAAACTTTAAAGAAAAAATAATACAACCTTAAACGTCAAAAAGTTATAAAAACTTATAATACACTCATATATGTGTTTGTGCGCGTGTATTTGTCTGTACATCAATGTATTTATGTAAGTATTAAACTTCTAATATGAGAATTATAATCAATCATAATTAACCAGACTAGATTAATTTCATCAAGCAAACCAAATGGGGTTCCAACGGAGAACATTCGGAAAAAAACAACCACTCAAATTCCAAGAAAAAAATTGAATAATCTAAAAAAACAAAGAAATAAATAAATAAATAAAATCATACTACCCAACAAAATCAACCAGCATTACAAGACAACAGAACGGAAAACGAGAGAGGCCCAAACATCGCAAAGTAAGCTCAAAGAAATGAAATGAAAACAATTGAGTTAGAATTCATAACAACAAAGTGAAACAACCGAACCAACGAAACAATAAGCTGCTACAACAACAACTATTCTGAGAGAGAGAGAGAGAGAGAGAGAGAGAGAGAGAGAGAGAGAGAGAGAGAGAGAGAGATAGTTTCTCGTAAATTACAATTAACTTCTCAAGACAGAGAAAAGATAGATATGCTTAACGTTAAACACAGCGATTCTAGAAGCGCGAGAGAGAGAGAGAGAGAGAGAGAGAGAGAGAGAGAGAGAGAGAGAGAGAGAGAGAGCATCTGAAGTGGTGCTTCTCGGTTTTTCGAGACGATTAATCGTCGAGGAAAATTAACAGGCTCTCGAGACGTGCAGGAAATTAATCACGCATTCACGAACTGCATTTGAGAGAGAGAGAGAGAGAGAGAGAGAGAGAGAGAGAGAGAGAGAGAGAGAGAGAGAGAGAGAGGTTTGTTCCTTCGTACCAACCTTCATTTACCTCCTGAAGGATGGAAGTTTTTAGAAAGGAGACACAGAACCCAGATTAGTCTCAAAATCGGTGGAGAAGCTTCTTAAATATTTGGGAGAGACTTTCAAAGCTTAAAGCTTGGCAGAGATTTCCGCAAGATGGAAGATACACAGCTTGGAGGGAGGGGAGGGGGGGGGGGTTGGGGGGGGGGTGAAGACTTTCAGTGACTGAAAGAGACTCTCCAGTCTTAAAGGAGACTCCCAATTTGAATTAAAAAAATCATAGCTGGGAAGATACCTCCAAAACATTGAAACTTACCAAGCTTAGAAGATATTCCCAAAATCTGAAAGAATCTTGCCCTGCTTGGAGGATTATTTCTAAAGCGTCAATATGCCTTCAAAAGCTTGGAAGGGACTGTCAAGGCTAGGGACGATATTCCAAAAGGCTTGGAAGCTCGTTCGACTTGTGAGAGATTTCACAGCTTCGGGGAATCTTCTAAAACTTGGAAGATACTCGCAGGCTTAGAGGAAATATCTAAAGCTTGGAAAGACTTCCAAAAGCTTGGATACAATATCTAATGCTTGAAGGACACTTTCAAAGCTTGAAAAAGACTTCCATGGCTTGTAAGGAATTTTCCAAGCTTGGGAAAGGCTTTGAAAGTATAGATAAGCTTAAAGAACTTTGAAGATACTCCAAGGCTCTGAGGAAATTTTTAAAGCTTGGGAATACTTCCAAAAGCTTGGATACAATTTCTAATGCTTGAAGGACACTTCCAAAGCTTGCAGAGACTCCTACGGCCTTTAATAAACTTTCAAAACCTAGAAAAGTCTTCCAAAGCTTGACGGAAGAAAGAAATAAACAGCGTCTTAAGAGAAAATGTCTTTTGCCTGGAAAATCCTTATTACGATCAATGTGAACTCTGACATAAAGAATTTTATGAAGACAATAACCTAGTATTTAAATAACACTTCTGCAAAATCACACGGAGAAAGGAGTAAATATTGTTTCCAGATTCTTAAACTATCAAAAACATGTAGGAATGACAACAACAACAAAAAACAACATAAATGAGAAAAAGTGTCAAGATTGTTCCTTCCAGTACAGAAGAAGAATAAAAAGAAGAAGAAGAAGAAGAAGAAAGTGGAGGAACTGAAGCGAAAATACGCTAGAAAAATATACCACAATTTTTCTTCTTAAAGTTATAATGCTTCCGGTGGAAGGAAACAAAACAGTTTTTGTCATTTGCTTCAAGCATTTGTGTGTGAGAGAGAGAGAGAGAGAGAGAGAGAGAGAGAGAGAGAGAGAGAGAGAGATTTCACCATAACTTATTCAACTGTCAGCAAGACAAAAGGCTGTTTTCCAAGAAGGATTACTCCGGTCACATTTGACGCTGTACGCGTGTTCACTTCTTTCGTTTTTGTCTGAGTTTATCACCCTGAAAGATTTTCTTTGGCTTCAATTTATTTCATATTTTTTCTTTGACAATATTTGATGTTCTATTATATGGACACTACGTCTTTGTTATGACAACTAAATAGGCTTGATAACTTGTTTAGTTCCTCTGTCCATTTTTTATTTTTTAAAGCCTTTACAATTGCAAAACATTCTTACAGCCATTGTCTGAATTAACATTTCCCTTCACCTAATTTTAAACGCTTTAGAGTTATATATTTTCCTTATTGAATGTGAAACATGGCACTCACTCGCTTTCAATTTAGATTCTTGACAACACTTCTATAAATTGCTTGGCCATTACAACTTACAAACAATTCCTTGGCCTTTCAATATCTTTTTTATTTCAAGAATTAATCAAGTCCAAATAAGGACAGCAGTGGTAAGGGAATGACACCTGATCTCAATGTTTTCTTTTGCACGACTTCATACCTCAATTTCTAATTAATCACATTTTTCTCTCGGACGTTTCAGTTATGTTCTGCTCGTTTACTAAATAACAGAACAAAGAAAAATATTACTTGAGAGAGAGAGAGAGAGAGAGAGAGAGAGAGAGAGAGAGAGAGAGAGAGAGAGAGAGAGAGAGAGAGAGAGATTTTAACTTGAGTCCTCTGCTGTCTTCAGAATTACCTAAAGATGACGTTTCCTTGCTATGAGCTTCTTCACAGAGAGAGAGAGAGAGAGAGAGAGAGAGTGCAAAGCAGGAAGACATTTAAGACACTTTATGAAAGGGAGAGCGTACAAACAAGACGACAAATAAGGCATACTTTATGAGAGACTGGCAAACAAACTGACTTAATAAGGCGATGAGAGAGAGAGAGAGAGAGAGAGAGAGAGAGAGAGAGAGAGAGAGAGCAAAGCAGGCAGGAAGACATATAAGACATACTTTATGAAAGATTGGCAAACAAACTGACTGAAGGCAAGGATATGAGAGAGAGAGAGACGAGAGCGGAGAAGCGAGATGAGTAGAGAAGAGAGAGAGAGAGAGAGAGAGAGAGAGAGAGAGAGAGAGGTGCTAGTCAGTAAAACAAGGTAATATTTGACATATACGAAATTTCAGTTTGACTTTCTGTAGCATAACCATGAAATCAATACATCAATAAACACAAATTTAACGTCTCATTTCCCCCCACTATTTCAAGTCTAGTGGTCAAGAAAAAGTCTCCCAAAACTAAAGTTCACATAGCCTTACTCTCAAAAGGCAGACGCAAACAAAAAACGAATTTCACAGTACCTAAGACCTGACAAATACCTTTCAAAAGGTAGGCAAATACTTTAAAAAGGGTCAAATGCCTTTCAAAAGAGAAACAAATACATTTTTAAAATCAGACAAACGTCAATCAAAAGGAAGGAAAATACCCATCAAAAGGCAAGCGAATACCTTTGAAAAGGCAGGCAAGTACCTTTCAAAAAAGCATGTAAATAATTTTCAAAAGGCAGGATACAAACGAGAAGGTAACTGCACAGTAGCCGTGACCAAGCAAATACCCTTGAAAAAAGCAGGTAAATACCTTTCAAAAGGCAAGAATATACCTTTCAGAAAGGCAAGCAAATACCTTAAAAAAGGTAGGCAAAGACCTTCCCAACAGGCAGGCATATACCGTCTAAAAAAGCAAGCTTATACCTTTCAAAAAGGCCGGGAAATACCTTCTATAAAGGCCGGCATATACCTTTCGAAAAAACAGGCATTAACCTTCTAAAAATACAGGCATATACCTTTCAAAAAGGCAAGGAAATACCTTCCAAAAAAGGCCGGCATATACCTTCTAAAAAGACAGGCATTAACCTTCTAAAAAAAACACACGCATTAACCTTCTAAAAAGACAGGCATTACCTTCTAAAAAGACAGGCATTAACCTTCTAAAAAGACAGGCATTAATCTTCTAAAAAGGCAGGCAAATACCTTCTAAAAAGACAGGCATTAATCTTCTAAAAAGGCAGGCATATACCTTCTAAAAAGACAGGCATTAATCTTCTAAAAAGACAGGCATTAACCTTCTAAAAATACAAGCATTAATCTTCTAAACAAGGCCGGCATATACCTTCTAAAAAGACAGGCATTAATCTTCTAAACAAGGCAGGCATATACCTTCTAAAAAGACAGGCATTAACCTTCTAAAAAGACAGGCATTAACCTTCTAAAAAGACACGCATATACCTTCTAGAAAGACAGGCATTAACCTTCTAAAAAGGCAGGCAAATACTTCCAAAGGGCAGAGATACACACGAGAAACGAACCCCAGATTAACTAAGGCGATGCAAATGATATGTCATCCGGGACACAGCCAGCAGAAGAATTAATTGTCCGGAAGAAGCTCAGGACCGAACCAAACTTCGATCATTTGGTCGTGTTTATGTGGAACTTCGGGGTACAGCTTGGTGGTGAATTACCTTCCCAAAGCAACTCGGCGTGAACTGGAACGTGAAGTTTGGGCAAGCATCCGGCTTAATGAGGCTCATTTCCCGTAGTGTACTGGAAGGAAATCCTGGAAGAGATGTGGTGGGGATTTTTGTTTTTCTTTATTCCAGCAAGTTAAATTCCAGCTTCCTAAGATATTGGGTCTAGAAGGAATGAAATTTTCCTTTTAAATAAAACCAGTTATACAATTATCCTGTGTTTTTTTTTACTATCTCTACAGTTTCTTGCCTCTCCCTGATCATGGAGTCAATAACTTTTCAAAACGTTGGTAATATAAAAATAATAAAGACTTATTCTCGCATTACTGACAAAGGATGAGGTTGCACGCCTCCTTCCTACCTCCAAGGAATAAGGACCTTCCGTTTAAATCAACGGAATGACACAAGGAATGAGACTGCAGGATGAGTGAGGTTGCATACCTTTACACTCCACTGAACTACTACCCATCTGCTTCCTAACATCCACACATATAAAGCAGCCTACTATTGTAACTCTAGGTAAGTCCTGTTGTATAACTGTCGAACGCTATCCACTCGGCTACGAGGAAGTATGGAGAATCAATAAACTTCAGGTGGTCGAATTGGTATTCTCTCTCCCTCCCTATAATGTATATGTATGTATGTACGTATGTATGTGTATATATATATATATATATATATATATATATATATATATATATATATATATATTATTATATATGTATGTATGTATCCCCATTCATAATCACAAAGAGATATGCGAGGGGAGTTCTCATGATATCCCGATCACTAATTACCTAATGCAGCGAGCGGAAGTTGTATTACCAGCGTCCAAAATCAGAGCGGGCCTACACGCCACGAATTCCAAATTACAGTATAGAAATTAATATCTGATTCGGTGGCACATTTTGATTAGTGGCTGTCGGTGATTCGGCGACGAAATATGTGCGGTAATGCTATCAAATTATGTTGCATCTGGGGTTTGTGCCTGTTGCTAAAAGTGTAAATATTTTAGTTGTGGGAGAGTGGAGGCACTCTTGTTTGTCAGGCAGTCGATAATAATCATGCAATTAAGGAGTATTCGCGGCAGCCATTAACGATTTTTACGATAGTTCTCTTTCACCCTCTCTATTTGTATTATTATTATTATATTATAATTATCATTATTAGTATTAGTAATAGAAGTAGTAGTTGTTGTAGTAAGCAAACTTACTGACCATGCAAAGAGGCTAGTCAAATTCTCAGAAATGTGCAACATTAAAATATAAATATTCTGTTCTCTTCACATCGTACTGATAGCGCGTGTATAGATTCCCAATTATATTCAAATAAAACTATATAAAACTATATATATATATATACATATATACACATAGGTGTGCGTGTGTACGCGTTTTAGACATCCGCCCTTTGCTCTCTGAGGGCAAATGTTCCCAAAATGCATCACCCTTTCTTATCAAAATTATCGATACTTGGTATACAACAATCGTGAACCCCAATCTTAACAGGTAAAATCCAGGGTTACATACCCGCTACAACTGACCAATATCACTGATCAAACTAATTCTTAATAACTTGAAGAAAAAAAAAAACGAAAACAATACAATACCTCCATCGAACATCACGGCTTTCTCTGAGCTCGTAACTGGCTCGCCTCCGCAAAATCGAATGGCTTTCAGCGTCCTTCTTCCAAACCAGCGACCATCACGCAACGGCATTTGGCGACAGGTATTTGCCAAGGGGAAACAAGTTCCCCTTTAGGGAGAACCACCCCCTTCAGAAGCGTGCTAAAATCAAAACAGCTTGAAAATACGACCACAAGGAAAGACATGCAGTTACAACTATTTGAAAATGAAATCCTAACATACACTATTCATTGACTGACTGAATGTCTATTGTACCTCTAGTCTAGCCCCTGTAGTGAGCTAAATAAAAACAAAGGCTAAAATCCCAACTTTTTCCTTGATTGAAAAATGCCCCTGAAAACAAGAGAGTAGGCGAGGAGGAATAAAAAAAATCGACCCCATAGAAGGGCATCCTATCTTCTCCCTTGGTTAATAATTAGGGAGTCGGTTTTAAAAAGTCCCCAGAAGGGGTTCGGTCTTCTGATATTTCATCTCCTCATTTATCCAGCTAGCTTTAGGGATATTTTTTCCTATCAAAATATTTGCTTATATTTATGATATAACATTGTTTTCTCGTTTACCACTTGGGGTACGCTTGGAACTATCACTTGGGGCTACCAACTTTCTCCTGTGTCTATTCTAGTATATTTTACTTTTTATCTTCATTAAGTTTTCAACATTTACCACTCCAACAACAACAAAAGCACCGCCAACAGCAATCATAGCATCAATAAATTCTCCAACAAACAAAAAACCACATTAAGAACATACACAGCAACAGTAGAATTTCCACCATAAACAAATACATCAACACCATCTCCAACTATCACAAATGCACCAACAACATCTTGAGGAGCAAATACAATAGCACCTCCACCAACAAAATTACACCAACAACGACACCCTCGCCAACATAAATGTACTAATAACAGCATCTTCACCAACAACGAATAAAGCAAAGACGGCACAAGTGTCTCCACCCAAAACAAGTAAAAAACGCCAAAATCTCCAACAAAAACAAATATACACCAGTGGTATATTTGTAACAATTACATCAACTGCGAAAACTACAAACTAGGAAATTTATTACACTAGTCTAGTTCCTCCAACAACAATAAACTGAACACACGAATATCCAGAGCATAAAATCAGTTCACCTGAGGCTATAATACATCACAAACGACAAATACAATCACTCCAACGCCTGCACCAACTTCACTCACTATCACCAGGAACATCTCCAACAACAGCAAGAACTCCACCAAAGGGGGGGGGGAGTGGGGGGGGGGGAGTAGTAGTAAACCCCCACCAAGATCTCCAAGATCCTGCAATCAGACAAATAGCTGCCATAAATCACGATTAAACCGCAAGAGAGCTACAATACGATGGATCCACAAATCCTGACGAGGCCAATTTTCAGGTGAAGGATTGCACCGCGAAGGATGCAAGGATTGCGAGGATCTGGGGATTCGCAGGGGCGTGTTTCACGTGTGGGATTGCCAGGGATACAGAGGCCTGGGCTTCGAGATGATGGGGAATTGGAGGTATAAATTGATGGAAAGCGATGCTTCCTAATTCGTGGAAATGATTCCGTGAACGTCCCGTGACTTTAGACAATATATGAGGGGCATAAAATTATGTTATATTGCCTGCGTAGATGAAGAAGATAGAGAATAGAGAGATAGAGAGAGCGAGAGAGAGAGACGGGTGAAAAAGAGAGAGGAGAGAGAAGAGAGACCGAAGACGAGAGACGAGCGGGTTAAAACGCTACTCTAAATTCGAGGGAGATTTTGCACAATCAGCTCCAATGAAATAAGGTTTCCTCAGGTCTCTTTCCAAAACTTGAAATGAGATACGCGAAAAAAGAAACTGTAATATACATACGAAAACACAACTGACGTCATCAGGGATCTGACAAATAACAGACAATAACTTTCCAAAATAAATAAATAAATAAATAAACAATTAAAATAAAAAAAAAGAATCGCAAACCTCACTAATGATGTCGACAACGAATATTTCAGATATTTCTTTCATTTGTTTAATTAAACTGAGATTATAATCATTATTTTCTCATACATTTTTATTCGCTCTGTTCTTCACTTTCTACTTGATACAAGTAGACTATCATCTATCATGCGTCACCAAATAACCTGAAACTCAAACAAAAGCACCAGCAAAAAAAAAGAAGAAAAAAACAGAGTAGGGGGAGTGTGTCGTCAGTTCAAAACACGTGGTGCACTGTAGGCATTACTAAAGGGTGTTTGAAGCGTCCCATCGGTACCTGGCTGCATCCACTTTTTATAATTTTACCGCATCTCTATTCCAATTCCCTTTCTTCAATACTGCTGTCGAAATTCGTAAACCATTACTTCTTAGTGAAACTGTTCCGCCTACTGATTCGGTAGTCCCGAGATCAATTCCCCGCTCTGTCAATAAGGAATCAGAGGAATTTGTTTCTGGTGATTAGATATTAATTTCTCGATATAATGTGGATCGGATCCCACACTAAGCTGTGGGTCCCGTTGCTAGGTAACCAATTGGTTCCAAGCCACGTCAAAATATCTAATCCTTCGGGCCAACCCTAGGAGAGCTGTTCATCAGCTCAGTGGTCTGGTTAAACTAAGATAGACTTAACTTTTCCACCTTTACATTCTTGCGCATCATCATCTTCATTTTCTGGATCTCTTAATCTTGCTGTCCAACCACTCTAGCTCTTTCTTTTCACAGCCTTCAGGGTTGAATGGCCGACAGTAACCCCCTAAAGGTGCCTGGTGACTGACTAGACAGGCCCAATTTCGCCACATCAAATCAATCATCAGTGAGAGACATTCATCATCATTATCATTATCTGTCAATGACATCCCCTTCAAGGGATTAGTAGTCTGGGAAGGAGAGACATAAGATGCCAAAACAGACCCTAATTGACGACGAAACCTTTCGGCAGACCCACTTTAGCCAGACCACAATTGGAATCATTTAAGAACGACGAGGAGACTGTTGGTCTCTGATGGGACTCTAGAAGAAGCCGGTGATGGGATCTGATGGGGTTTGGGGAGCAAGAGTCAGCTCAGATGTATGGTCTTGTGAGTGTCATTACCCATCATTCATGAGGGATAACGAGGCGAGGTGATCTGTGAGGTTTGAGAAATATGAGACACTGAGAGGCGCATGAGGATGAATTTTACCAAGAAATATGATAACAGACTGGAATAGAATACAGAATTTAGGCCAAAGACCAAGCACTGGGACCTATGAGGTCATTCGGCGCTGAGAGGTACACTGACAGTACAAAGGTTTGAAAGGTGTAACAGAAGGACCTATAAAATCATTGTTAGGAGAGGGTCGAGGAAAGTAAAATGGAAGAAAGAGAATATGAACGGAGGTTCAGTCAAAAGTATGAAAGGGGTTGCAGCTTAGGGCCGAAGGAATGCTACAAAGAACTTTATCTAATGCCTACAGTGCGCTGCATGAGGTGCACTAACGGTACTTCCCCCCTACGGGCCAAGAAATACGATGATCCTGGTTGAAATGAAATCATTTATCGACATTTTATACATAAAAGTATGTGTATGTATTTATGTACACATAAATGCATACATACATATAAGCAATTTCTTTCCAATAAGCAAAACTTGTTCTACCATAGAGAATGAGCCTCAAAGGGGGATGGCGTTCTATGTAGTTCTAAATATTTCAAACGCAATGAAATGGAAAAACAGAACAAAATATTACCATTACGAAAGTAAGCATTTCATGATATATCTTCCATTTCATAATTAGCAGTTGTAGCTACGACATTGGTGTGGTAGATATCCCAGGTAGGAGCCTTACTCAAGTTGAACAGATTTTTTATAAAACGTAATATTTTTTTAAACGCTTATGAACCGTAGTATGAACATGTACTATTTTATAATGTATATTTTATATGCATATGGGCTCAATCACACATTATCCAACTGTTCACATTTGTATACAATCATATATACATATGCACACTAAAACAAAAGTAACGATGCTACGTATTGAAGTATGCATACACAAGATGTCGATCACAGATCGTTTTAAGGTCCATACAAACATATATACATATATCCAAACATACGTACATATATTTTAACAGTAATAAATGGCAGTAGCAGACGTGTGTGTATGTCCGCCTGTATAAACACATAGTCGAGTAAAGTATCAATCCTTTTCTGGAATATGGAACCGAACATACAGACGTATATACACATACACACATGCATGGCATACAGGCATACATACCAGTAGTATGTATGACATTTCCCACAAGATAAATACGTAAATGTTATCGTGCTCTTGGGCGCATCTCTGACATATAAAAGGAGTTTACTTAAAGCTACCTTGTTAATAAAAGAACACAAGCCTCAGGAACAAGATGTCAGGTTAATGACTTGGAATAAAATAAAGTTATTTGTGTGTGTGTGTGTGTGTGTGAGAGAGAGAGAGAGAGAGAGAGAGAGAGAGAGAGAGAGAATTTATACATACTCGATAAATTCTAAAGTCAGAGAGAGAGAGAGAGAGAGAGAGAGAGAGAGAGAGAGAGAGAGAGAGAGAGAGAGAATTTATACATACTCGATAAATTCTAGTCAAGACATCCCATCGAGATCAACCGGTCAATCCAAAGGGTCTATTTATATTCTGGTCACGCCCCCTATATATGTATAATTCCTCCTTTAGGCTCGCACGATAGAATTATCAAGAGGTTATTATGCTAACAGTAACTTCAGAAAGACAAAGGGGAGTGAATAAAATACTAATAACAGAATTATTGCTTTCTCTAACTCCTTCCTTTGAAATATTAAGACTATCTCAAGATACTTTACAAACATCGTGCTTTGAAATATCAACAACGTTGACCAGGGTGTGGAAGGTATGTGTGAACGAGGGAATGGTTCCAAAGGATTCTCGGAGAGGGATTAAAAATGTTCCTGTGTATGATAGACAGGTGATTAAGAGTGAAATGAAGAATTATAGAAGCACAGCAATACTTAATCTAGAAGATAAAAGTGTCATCACGGTTTTGATTTGAGAAAGTACGACAGCTGACAAATGTTATTTTGCAAAACAGAAAACATTCTAACTATATTTTCAAACTTCCAATTTATTTTTATAAATGCATTACCAGTTAATGATTGGTTTCTGTGACTATGAAATCACTGGATAAAAGTATAACTGAGAGATTCTGTAGTTTAGGGAATAAAATTCTAATGACACTTAGGAGTCAGATGGTGTAACGGAGAACTGATACCAAAGGGTGAATGACAAAAGTTCTAAATATAAATGAGATAATGATGAAAGGAGAGATACTACGGTCAGCTTCGTTCCAGTGGGGACCAGGAGTTCGAATACCCAGACCTACTTGGATCAGAACTATTGAGAAAGGAGGCTGGAGATGATGAGTTTTGAGAATGTGAAAGCACAAGAAAGGTATAAATGGCGGAATTTCACATAAGCTCTCTGAGCTACGTGGCTTTGCGTGAGATAATGATGATAGATATCATAAATATTGAACAACAAAGAAACTTAAGTGTGAATTTCCTAACCACTTACAAATCTATCTCATCCTTTTAAAACCAGCAACGCCAAAAGTCAAAAGTAGCCACTTTCCCAAAATGATAAATGCTTCAACGACTGAAATTCTAGCCAAATCTGACTGCAAATCTCAAGGTTCCTAATGAGGAGGACGAAACGAACAGGCAAAAGTTTCTTCCATTTACAACTTTTTAAGAAAGATATGAATTCGAGCGTTTCTCGTCGCTGATTTGAGAAGTAAATTGGAAGGGCTATTCCCGTCTCTCTCTCTCTCTCTCTCTCTAATTACATAGCCTCTCATTTGCCTCTCTGTTCTCATCGGCATAACCTACCTTTCTACTTTCCATTCGCTTATTCTCCAACAATAATGAGCTCTCCCATTCTTCCTAACCAACAAAGAAAGAGTCTTCTTAGCAACAAAGAAAAAAGGGCCTGAAATAGCTACCCATGGGAACCCCCTACCCACCCCCTCCTCCATTCCCCATCACAAGAGCCTGAGATACTGTAACAAAGATAAATTCTTTCGATCATATATGAAATTTTATTTGGCTGTGAGGAGACGGTAACTCTCTCTCTCTCTCTCTCTCTCTCTCTCTCTCTCTCTCTCTCTCTCTCTCTCTCTCTCTCTATGAATAGGCTCTCACTGTATATCCAAACATATCTCATTCTCTTAGATAATATGGAAAAAATATAATAATTCTACTTCACAATAAACACCATTCTCTCTCTCTCTCTCTCTCTCTCTCTCTCTCCTCTTCTCTCTCTCTCTCTCTCTCTCTCTCTCTCTCGTTTAGGAGACGTGGACCATATTTCTTTTGCGTATCAACTGAAGCCTAAGAACTCAAGGCACAGTTCCAAGTCCTAGAAACCGAGAGCCAAGATCTCCGGCCAAGATATGAAAATGTGTCAAGTCTCGCCTGGGAATGCGGAACGGGAATGTGGAACCGGAATCCCCCCACAAATCCAGACTAACGAAAAAGAGATGCACTTTTGGGAATGGCGGGGCTACGTCCGAGAAAGAACAGCACATCTGGTGATCCCGCGCCGCGGGGAAAAACAAAAGACACTCGACAAACTTTTGGAGAAGCAAAAGTATAGTATTCTGGAGTTCTCTGAATCATGGTGCAAGTTGCGACAAAGTTCAGAGAGAGAGAGAGAGAGAGAGAGAGAGAGAGAGAGAGAGAGAGAGAGAGAGAGAGAGAGCACTTTTATTGGCATGGCTAAAAAAAAAAAAATCCACGTCCAACTATCTCAAAAACTTGCACAAGGCAGGACAGAGCAACGGAAGTTCTTAATACTATTACGACATTACGAAATTTAATGAATATTACCAGTGTCAAACAAATAAAACTGTAACTTGTAAAGAAATCAATACCTTTCAAAATGAACTGTTTTTCAAGGCTTTAAGAATGAGGTGGCAGAGATATCCTCCCAATCAATCAAATAGTATCTTTGAAAGGAGACATCCTCCCCCCAAAAAATAAAAAACAAATAAAAAAAAGGTAACTTTAAAAGGAGATATCCTCCCGCCCCCCAAAAAAACAAATAGTAACTTTAAAAGAAGATATCCTCCCCAAAAGACAAATAGTAACTTTACAAGGAGATATCCTCCCCCATCAAAAACAAATAGTAACTTTACAAGGAGATATCCTCCCAAGCAAATAAACAGTAACTTTAAAAGGATATATCCTCCCCAAACAACAAATAGTAACTTTACAAGGAGATATCCTCCCAATCAAACAAACGGTAACTTTAAAAGGAGATATCCTCCCAAAAACACAAATAGTAACTTTAGAAGGAAATATCCTCCCAATCAAACAAATAGTAACTTTAAAAGGAGATATCCTCGCCCCCCAAAAAAAGCACATCGTAACTTTAAAAGGAGATATTCTACCCAAAAAACACAGTAACTCTAAAATGAGATATTCTCCCAATAAAAAAAATAGTAACTTTCAAAGAAGTCAAAACCTTTCGTGTAACAATAAATAACTTCCCAAAACATTGAAAGGAACACACACACATATTGTCTAAATAATATAACTGAGAACATATATTCCAAATATTATGTAAACATACAAATTCCACCAAAGGATTCGTCGTCCCCCAACTCACGTTAATATTACCAAAGATATGGAACATTCCTGGGAACGGTTCCCAATTCCAGGGAATCGTTTCTCGTTGGAAGGACGCCTAACAGATTTAATAAAAAAAACCGGAATTCTTCATATTCTTTTCCACAAGACCTTTTTATCCCACATTTTAATCCTTCGGAAATGTACGTAACTTTTTCACATGCTGAAATGATATCAAATATTTATGTGATCATTCGGAAAAGGAGAAATGTGAATGTGAATTTTTTCTTTCACGTCGCTGGGAATGAATTAAGAGATGATTTAGAAATTATTACCAGTGAAAGCAATAATTTTATCATTTTTCACATGCGGGCTGGTTGTTGAAAATCAAATTGAATTTTCACAATGACTGGAATCAAATGTGTATCGCTTTCAAATATGAGTATTAGATGTAAAATATTGATGATATCACCCAGATAAACCGAAATCTGAAACTCACTGAGTGATAACATTGAACTGGAACATAGTCAGAAACCATTAGTTGAGACACTGAAACAAAATAGTTAATACCTCTCCTTGAAAACAGAGTTGAAACCCCTTTTTCTCCCACCCACAGTTGAGAACTCTTCCTTGAAATCAAGATTAAAGCAGGATCTGAAACCCTGAAATTGAGAACCATCACTGAAACTCCAGAACTGACATACCCCACTTAAACCAGGAATTCAGACTTTACACTGAAACCAAGAGTAAGAACCCCCTCCCCCACCCCCACTAAAACCAAGAGGTCATGTTTTCCCCTGAAACCAAAAGTAAGAACCTCCCATAGAAACCAAGGACTGAGACATTCCCACTAAAACCAAGAATTCACACTGCCCACTGAAACCAAGAGTAAGAGCCTCCCCCCGAAACCAAGAACGAAGGCTCCTCCCAGTAAATCCCAATCAAAATTTCCCCCTAAAACCAAGAATAGCCCACCCTACCCCCTCCAAAACCTCACAACTCTGAAGTCAAGAGCTGACACCCAGGTTCATGAGAAGCTACTCACCCTTCTTAAGATAATACTTAGGACTTACCATCTTCCAGATAAGTGTTGTTGAAGCGTTAGAACAGAGTAGAAATCTGGGACCTCGTAGTAAGCTGCTTAAAATTGTTACTGATGCACATACCGCAACATAAATGCTGATACGAACCACTTCAGAACTGAATGCTGATTTACTCACACCTGCAATAGAATGAGAGAATAAAATTAGCAATTGTAATGATCTAATTCAATTCGTCACCCAATTAGCATTAACAATCTATTAGTAAGTATATTCTAAAGTAAAATTCATAATGATAATAAAATCCACATCACAATACAAATGATAATATTGGTAATCATAAAAATATATTTCATATACCCGTAACAATAAGTTATTTCATAACAACCTTCAAAGTCACGGTAATGAATTATGTTTCGTAAAATATTGATGGTAAAAATAATGTTTATAATACCGGTAACGACCATATTTATAGAAACAACAAATGACTGACTCAAGCCAAATAAAGCAATGAACAGGTGGTGGAAAGAACTGTCAATAATCAACAGATCAGTGTCTGGCACAATGTAAATAATGCAATGGAAAGGTGAAAAGAATCATTCTAATCACTGGCAAATACATAAGGTGAAATCAAATAAAAAAATGTTGGGATAAACTCAGCAACTAGCAAATAAATAAATAAGACAATGACTAATCAAGTCAGGAAACAGAAGCAATCATCTCAAGATCTGATCAATGAGTAAGACTAAGTGTTGATGCCCAACGATTAACTGTAAATAATGTTCGTGTTGTCTTGTTATCGCGATGGTTAATGTTAAGGTTTGCTGTGTGGTAGTTTGCTGGTTCGAGTCTACGCTCGGCCATAATAATTGTTTACTTGGTGTTGGGTTGTTTTAGCTAATTTATGCATAGTTATCGGTCACGTGTACCTTTTGGTATTCGATAGGGTCTTCCTGTAAACAAATGAGGAAAGTTATCAGTTTAAAAAGAGATTTCATACAGAACGGATATAACGAATGTAACGAAAGTTGGTATTTACTGAGGAATATTTGGACCGTTTGTTATAGGAACACAATTGTAAGTAAACGCCTATTATATTGTTTTAGAATAGCGGATTCATCTTTTCCCATTTGTAAGCCTACATTGTATATAACGTATGTCTTTATTTGAGCCTTAATTATATTGACTTTGTGTATTAGCTTTTTGTAATTAGCCGTTATACATGCATAATTTACTTAATTAAGCTTTGCATATTGTTTCTATCAGTCTTAGTTGATTAACTTAATAATTTTGTATAAATTAGCATATTATTCATACGTTGATTTCTTTTCCATAGTAATTGAACCACATCACACACATCACATCACATCACTTCAAGTTACGCTACATACGTCAAGTCCCTACGTGTATAAAGCGCCTAACAATATAACCATATTGATGTTAACGTCATGGATCTAATAAAGAACTATATGTGCGTATCAAAATTGTGTTTCTCCATCATTCAAGTTAAGCAATAGAAGAATACGTGCATTAACATCGTTCAATTAAATTGTTAAACTACCATTAACGACTCTCGCTATTATAACTATTATACGTGAGCCTTAAGAAGTGGAATTTCTGCCTGTTATAAACAACTACAGACAAGATGGAGGAGTCTGATGAGGCTGTCCAGAATAGTGCTCCCGTCGAAAACTCGGGTACGGACAGTTGATATTCGAACATTGAAAAATAAATTGAGATCATCACTTGCCAACGTAACGCAAAAAAACGCAGTGGAACTCACAGGCCTCATGTCAATCCTGACAACCTGCACTTGGTGAAAATGAAAATGTCTAGAGGAATATAACGAAGCTTTCGATAAGTACAAAAAAAACTTTAATTGTGTCATGGATAATATCTCAGATGAACTGGAGCAAGACCAGGAATTGTCCAGATATGAGACCAAGGAAATTAGCATTCTGCAATTCCGAAACCATACTGGTGAATGGATAGCCATAAACGAAAAACGACTTGAAGAAGACCTGAAAGAGTCTTTTAAGCCGATCTGGTTCAAAACGTTCTTCCCAACGGCCTTCTTCTCTTCCTTCTGGCAAATCGGCTATGTCCGAAAAGGTGCGAGCCAAAGCACGCCTCGCCGAGTTGCTTGCCGAAAAAGAACTTGTGACAAAGAAAAAGGAACAGGAGGCAAAGACAGAATAGATTCTATTGATATCTAAATAGCCAGAGATTCGAGCAAAAGCACGTGTTTTTGCAGAAACCAACCTCCCAAGGTGGGAGAGACTGAAGAGAGCAGTAGCAGTCTTCATAGCCTTTTCAGCCTTTTGCATGATCTGTGTGGGTCCTTAAATTTATAGTTTGTCTTTGGTTTTGTAAGAAAAGCCAAAAATGCTATGAATATTGCTACTTCGCTCTCTTCAGATGAACTGGAGCAAGACCAGGAATTGTCCAGATATGAGACCAAGGAAATTAGCATTCTGCAATTCCGAAACCATACTGGTGAATGGATAGCCATAAACGAAAAACGACTTGAAGAAGACCTGAAGAGTCTTTTAAGCCGATCTGGTTCAAAACGTTCTTCCCAACGGCCTTCTTCTCTTCCTTCTGGCAAATCGGCTATGTCCGAAAAGGTGCGAGCCAAAGCACGCCTCGCCGAGTTGCTTGCCGAAAAAGAACTTGTGACAAAGAAAAAGGAACAGGAGGCAAAGACAGAAGAGATTCTATTGGATATCGAAATAGCCAAGATTCGAGCAAAAGCACGTGTTTTTGCAGAAACCGAAAATGACATTGGCGATGACAATGTTGGTAACAAGGACAATTATACACATACCAGCATTTTATTGTGCAACGAGCCAACCATCAGGACGTGAATGTTATGGTCAGCTGGGACCTAGTGCAGTGCCCCTGGAATTTTGGCGAGTGAACGGTGCTAACACGGCTAACGGTGGCAATATGGCTAACCAGGTTATACTTCCTGTCACCCAGGAAAATATAGTGCAGCTTACCCAGTCACCTAAATCCCAGCACTACAACAAGAATTTGTTCCCAGAAATTTTTCAGAGACTGTTACTAACTCTCGTGCACCTTCGGTCAACGCTTCGAATGCCACGTCATCAACGTTTCCAAATCAAGAACAATATATGTATCCGCCTGTAAATACACCTGTGAACAGTAACTTTGGTGCACCCTATCCACTACCTAATTCACCTCCAGTTAACACCATACAGCAGCAGATTAGTGGTATCGCCACAGCTCTAGCTTTGCCTGCACCGGAAGTTCCCAAGTTTACCAGTGATCTTCTGGAATACAGTGAATTAATACTGGCGTTTGACACCAGGATATCCTCCCTAGAACAGCCAGTAGCAGTGACAGACTTACTACCTTCTACAGCATAACCGACGGTGGAACCTAAGGACCCATTCATCAGCAGCTGTATCTACATGCAGGCAGACCAAGGCTATAGTCAGGCAAAACAGTTGCTACAACAAGAGTATGGTGATCCTTATAAGTATCTTGGCATACTTGAAACAACTAAACGAGTGGAAGCCGATAAAACCAGACGAAGGGAAATGTCTGAGAAGATATTCGTATTACTTGCTAAAATGCTTCAGCGCCATGCAAACACTTACTCACCTAGCTGTTCTTGATCATGCACCGAATCTGCAGGTGGTGGTCCAGAAATTGCCAAGTTATCTCTGGAATAAATGGCGAGAAAAAGCCACAAACCGCAGACTCCTCGAGAACAGGTCTTCATGCTTTGGTGACATTGTCCAGTTTGTTAATAACACTGCAGAGTGTGTCAATGACCCAGTGTTCGGCAAAGAAGCAATGCTTAGAGAACTGAATTCTAGTAAACCATCAAATGAGGGTGGATGTTCGAAAACTTCATTTCTCATCGGAAAAGCAAGGGTTGCTCCATTGAAAGCAACATCTATCCCACGGCTTGAACTCACAGCGGCTGCTGTAGCTGTAAATTTAGGACAGAAAATGACCCTTGAGGCTTGATCTCATCTCAAGAAATACTGCTATTACACGATTTCAACAACAAGTCCTTTATTACATCAGAGCTGAGAGAAAGCGTTTTCCAGTGTTTGTGGCCAACAGAGTCCGTCAAATAAGAGACTTCAGCAACGCTAACCAGTGGAAGTACGTTAGCACTGATTTGAACCCAGCAGACGTTGCATCACGTGGAGTAGGTTCTGTGATATCTTCAGACATGACTCATTGGCTGGAAGGTCCGGATTTCTTGAATATGCCGGCTTCAGAATGCCCTGCAAAGATGCATCCTATCAGCGAACCGCAGGTTATAGAAGACGACGTTATGTCTTTAGCTACTACTGCTACATCAGAAGAAGGCTCACCGTTTATGTCTTTAATCACCCATTTCTCCAGGTGGGAGAGACTGAAGAGAGCAGTAGCAGTATTCATAGCATTTTGGCTTTCTTACAAAACAAAGAACAAACTATAAATTTAAGGACCACACAGATCATGCAAAAGGCTGAAAAGGCAATAGTTTGCTTTATACAAAAGATCACCTTTGCAAACGAGGTCGAGAATTTCAAGAAAACAACCACGAAAGAAGACAAGAGAGAACACTCTCTACCAAAAACAAGTAAGATATTCCGTCTCGACCCAGTGCTCATCGACGGAACTCTGCGAGTGGGAGGACGCCTCTCGAAAGCCGCAATGGACTCTGACGTGAAAGAGACATCCAATATGGCTTTTCTACTGTCCAACAAACACATCGCACTGTCACGACTCTAATTTACAGTAACGAAAGGGGCACATGCCCTCATGAGAAACTCGGTGGGCCCATGCCTGGTAGGTAAAGAAATCACACACCATTGCAGCAATTAGAGAACGCTGTTGGATGTTTCAATCACTCTGCTGTCAGACGTCAACTCCACAAATGCATAACGTGTAGAAAAATAAGAAAGCCATGCCAAGAGCAAAAAATGTCAGACTTACCTCAAGATCGTCTCGAGCCAGCTCCACCATTTACATCACACGGTGTAGACTTCTTCAGGCTGTTCATTATAAAAGAGGGACGCAAGGAGCTCAAAGCGTTACGGTGTCATATTCACCTGTCTTGTCAGTCGCTCCATTCATCTGGAAGCTGCTAACAGTCTCGACAGATTCCTTTATTCACTGCTTGCAACGCTTCATAGCCCGCAGAGGTACGGTACAAGAAATCCGATGCGACAACGGGACCAACTTCATCGGAACACGGAATGAGCTGAACAAGGCTTGGTCAGATCTGAACCAAAACAAAATCCAAAACAAACTACTGTACATGAATATAGACTGGAAACTCAACCCACCTATGGCATCGCACATGGGCGGCGTATGGGAGCGCCAGATCCGTACCATTCGGAAAGTTCTATCTACGCTATTCTACAACCACGGGACTCGCCTTGATGACGAATCATTCCGCACGCTTCTCTGCAAGGTAGAATATATTGTGAACTCAAGACCGATCACGACCTGTTCTGATGATCCTGACGACATGGAACCACTAAGTCCGAGTTGGGAATCCTCCACATGAAAGTGACCCAACCAGAGGTTTAATACCAGGGAACCTTCGCAACCAGAATATGTGTACTCGAGAAAAAGGTGGCGTAGAGTACAATATTTGTCGGACTTGTTCTGGAGCAGATGGAAAAGGGAGTACATAGTCAGCCTGCAGCAACGCCCCAAATGGAACAAACAACAACGAAATACACGGGAAGGTGACATCGTGCTCCTGAAAGACGAGAACACGCCAAGACTTCACTGGCCACTAGCACATGTAACAGAGGTACTGCCAGACTCCAGAGGTGTTGTGAGAAGCCGTCAAAACTTCGAACCCAATCTTCTGAACTGCACAGACCAGTGACCAAGCTCGTACTCTTAATTCCAAAAGAAGATCAAGTGTTATAGATATTATCCAGAGACACAATATGACATTGATATTTCTAGTTCATATCTGTTTGTCAAACTCATTTTTATTTTTGTTGTGTTTATCGTTTTAATGTTCGTTCTTTAAGCTTGGTTTATTCATGTTCTATTCAGCGTAGTAGTATGAAATGAAATATTATTGTGCATCCTATGTAAATCATATGATTTAGAGGTCGAGTAATGTTGATGCCCAACGATTAACTGTAAATAATGTTCGTGTTGTCTTGTTATCGCGATGGTTAATGTTAAGGTTTGCTGTGTGGTAGTTTGCTGGTTCGAGTCTACGCTCGGCCATAATAATTGTTTACTTGGTGTTGGGTTGTTTTAGCTAATTTATGCATAGTTATCGGTCACGTGTACTTTTTGGTATTCGATAGGGTCTTCCTGTAAACAAATGAGGAAAGTTATCAGTTTAAAAAGAGATTTCATACAGAACGGATATAACGAATGTAACGAAAGTTGGTATTTACTGAGGAATATTTGGACCGTTTGTTATAGGAACACAATTGTAAGTAAACGCCTATTATATTGTTTTAGAATAGCGGATTCATCTTTTCCCATTTGTAAGCCTACATTGTATATAACGTATGTCTTTATTTGAGCCTTAATTATATTGACTTTGTGTATTAGCTTTTTGTAATTAGCCGTTATACATGCATAATTTACTTAATTAAGCTTTGCATATTGTTTCTATCAGTCTTAGTTGATTAACTTAATAATTTTGTATAAATTAGCATATTATTCATACGTTGATTTCTTTTCCATAGTAATTGAACCACATCACACCACATCACATCACATCACTTCAAGTTACGCTACATACGTCAAGTCTACGTGTATAAACGCCTAACAATATAACCATATTGATGTTAACGTCATGGATCTAATAAAGAACTATATGTGCGTATCAAAATTGTGTTTCTCCATCATTCAAGTTAAGCAATAGAAGAATAGTGCATTAACACTAAGGGTAAATGAGGCAATGCCAAACGGAAGCATAACTTTTATGATAGGCAATGAAATAACTAAGACGAGGCTATGCAGAGCAATAAGAACATAGTGGGGAACGCAGTGGCTTTTCTCTACGCAGAGTCGTCGGAGTGACAAATAAAGAACGAGAAAGAAATTCACTTCCGTCCCACTGATCCTTTTCATCCTCTCCTCCTGTTCCTTTCGCTCGAGTGAGGAAGGAAAAAGGCAATTTTTTGTATACTTCGCCCACTAAGGTCCCCTGCCCACCGTGTAATGAACAATACCGGAACGTGAGTCAACTGGGGTTGCGTAAGTCCTCCCAGTGGGACGCGTGTGACAGTATGACAGCTTTAAAAGTTTCGTAAGCCTGCGGTTTGCCCGGGGGAGGGGGGAGTTAGGGGGGCGAGTTCGTTGTGGTACGGTTAGCCTGAGAGAATATACACTGCCTATATTCTGATTTGTCTAAGATAATAATAATAATAATAATAATAATAATAATAATAATAATAATAATAATAATAATAATAAATTATGATGGAAGAAGAATACCACGTTTTTGACATGAATCCCCCATTTGACGTTTTAATAGCCGATTTGAGTACAGAAGAAAAGTCAGTAATAAGAAGACTAGAGAAACTAATAAATGCGGCTGAAATAGACATCATTTTCAATTATACCAATAATAATAATAATGGTTACAGTGTTACCAAAATACAGTCGTGACTTTATTCTGGTTTGTATAAATAAAAATAATAACAATAATATTGATTAATTATAATAATGGTTACATTGTTACTACAATATATTCGTGACTTTATTCTAGGAACAGTGTTACCAGAATGAAGTCACGTGAGAATCGTCTAAGGGTTTGTTCCGGTGCTTCGTTCTTCTGGTAACACTGTCTGGAAAACAACGCGTCCTAAATATATTAAATTTTGTTGATTGGTTTAATTTTTTTATATATAGCCAATTAGAGCTCTAGACAGTGGAAGGAGGGAGCTGGAGTGGTTAGACAGCAAGATGAGAGAAAGGAAGGCCTGAACGGAGGTCAAGTACAGGGCAACACTTTGGTTAAACGGTATTCGATCAAATTCTTTTCATATCTATCTTTGTCTCTCTCATACAAACCAATGAACCTGTAAGTACCTGGCTTTGCCAAAACCCGTGATATATACTACCAAATATGCGTTATCTTCTATTCTTTTAAAAATGCACAAGAAAGAAAATATCACCATTTAAAAATAAAAAATAAAAAGTTTTACTAGTCATCTTCACGTAGGTGAAACGGAATCCCAGATCAGAAATATTTTCCTTATGAATTAGTTTGCCAATTGCTAACCTGCGCTTACAGTTAACCATACGGTTGCAAAAGATGCATTTATACTCTTCAAACTGGGTCAAAGTCCCATACTCTTTAAACTAGGTCAAGATCCCAAACTGTTCAAACTGGTTAAGACCCCATACTCTTCAAAATGGGTCAAAATCCCATACTCTTTAAACTGGGTCAAGATCCCAAACTTTTCAAACTGGTTAAGACCCCATACTCTTCAAAATGGGTCAAAATCCCATAGTCTTCAAACTAGGTCAAGATCCCAAACTCTTCAAACTGGGTCAAGATCCCAAACTCTTCAAACTGGGTCAAGATCCCAAACTCTTCAAACTGGGTCAAGATCTCACTCTTCAAACTGGGTCAAGATCCCAAACTCTTCAAACTGGGTCAAGATCTCACTCTTCAAACTGGGTCAAGATCCCAAACTCTTCAAACTGGGTCAAGATCTCACTCTTCAAACTGGGTCAAGGTCCCATACTCTTTAAACTGGGTCAAGATCAGAAACTTTTCAAACTGGTTAAGACCCCATACTCTTCAAAAGGGTCAAAATCCCAAACTCTTTAAACTGGGTCAAGATCCCAAACTTTTCAAATTGGTTAAGACCCCATACTCTTCAAAATGGGTAAAAATCCCATAGTCTTCAAATTGGGTCAAGATCCCAAACTCTTCAAACTTGGTCAAGATCTCACTCTTCAAACTGGGTCAAGATCCCAAACTCTTCAAACTGGGTCAAGATCTCACTCTTCAAACTGGGTCAAGATCCCAAACTCTTCAAACTGGGTCAAGATCCCAAACTCTTCAAACTGGGTCAAGATCCCAAACTCTTCAAACTGGGTCAAGATCTCACTCTTCAAACTGGGTCAAGATCCCAAACTCTTCAAACTGGGTCAAGATCTCATTCTTCAAACTGGGTCAAGATCCCAAACTCTTCAAACTGGGTCAAGATCCCAAACTCTTCAAATTGGGTCAAGATCCCAAACTCTTTAAACATAGTCAAGATCTCACTCTCAACTGGGTCGATCAACTCTTCAAACTGGGTCAAGATCAAACTCTTGGGTCAAGATCCAAACTCTTCAAACTGGGTCAAGATCTCACTCTTCAAACTGGGTTAAGATCCTAAACTCTTCAAACTGGGTCAAGATCTCACTCTTCAAATTGGGTCAAGATCCCAAACTCTTCAAACTGGGTCAAGATCCCATAGTCTTCAAATTAGGTCAAGATCCCAAACTCTTCAAACTGGGTCAAGATCTCACTCTTCAAACTGGCTCAAGATCCCACACTCTTCAAACTGGGTCAAGATCTCACTCTTCAAACTGGGTCAAGATCCCAAACTCTTCAAACTGGGTCAAGATCTCACTCTTCAAACTGGGTCAAGATCCCAAACTCTTCAAACTGGGTCAAGATCTCAC
>NC_061097.1:33652456-33727456 GCF_015104395.2 Macrobrachium nipponense
ATCGATTATGTCTTGATCATTCAAAGATAAAATATATATAATATGTTTTAATCACCTGAAATCATAGTTATACTACGAACTACTATAATCAGAAATTCAATATTCACGTGTCTCTAGGTAAGCAGTCCTTTGATGAATACACCACTCACCAACTCGAGAGTTAACCGATGTGGCCATATGTTCAGGTCGTTTCCTTATACATCACGGGACTTTCTAGATTCTACTGTCACGCGGAATTTTCTGTTGCTAACCAACACTTTGTTTCAGCAGCTCTCTCTCTCTCTCTCTCTCTCTCTCTCTCTCTCTCTCTCTGTCAAGGTTTGTTACTTCTAAAAGAATATAAATTAATAAAACGTGGGCAGCAGTATAGTCAGAGAGAGAGAGAGAGAGAGAGAGAGAGAGAGAACTATAAGCTCTTTCATCTATAGATATCTATAGATACAAAACATCCTCTGAGAGAGAGAGAGAGAGAGAGAGAGAGAGAGAGAGAGAGAGAGAGAGAGAGAGAGAGAGAGACCCTACAAGCTCTTTCAGACACTTTCACTGTTATCTACCTAGATAAAGAAAAATTCTAACTGACAGATTCTGAACCGCCCAACATCTGGATGAAACTTCGCGAAAGACACCATAGGGGAAGGCAAATCGAACTGCCTTCTGACACCCATTCTGTTCTATTTTTCTTCAACGCCCCCCCCCCCCTCCCCCCACTTCACCCGAGGACGCCATGGTGTGTTCAGAGAATGTCGGAATACCCGTAAAATGTCAGAATTCTCATCAACTGTCTGAATACCGCGGGAGAGTAAACGTTTCTCTTGCAAGTTCGGAAATGGTTCAGACTGCATGCGTTCCAGGACGTTATAAATCGTTGGTTAGTCCATGTGAATTCTGTGTGTCCTTTGTGTTTGTGGGAGAAGAGAGTAGAGAGAGAGAGAGAGAGGAGGAGAGAGAGAGAGAGAGAGAGAGATCTGCATCGCTTGTCAAGGCTTACGTCACTGAAACGAGAGCATCCATTCTAGAGAAAAATACGTATCAAACGATAGAGAGAGAGAGAGAGAGAGAGAGAGAGAGAGAAGAGAGAGAATTACCTCACTGAGGACCTCCCGTCTTTATTTATAAATAAATGTATAATTTAAATTAATTGATGAGTTATACACTTATCAACCACCACTTATTTCTACTCTCTCTCTCTCTCTCTCTCTCTCTCAGCTGATAATCAATTCACTAAGCTGCTCAGAGATCAAACACTCAACTACTCGTTTGAGAGACAAGCCAGCTATCTGTAGCTACATCTTGACTACAATCTCTAGCGAATCAAATTAAATCTAAATTAAATTAATTAAAGCTGTAATTTCCATACAAGGAGCCTTTCCTCTTTGACTCCCATCCCTTTCATCTTTGCAGCTACTGATGGGCGGATAAGAATAAAGACAAGAAAGGGATGAAAGTGTTCTTCAATCAGGTAAATGAGGAAGAGAGAATAGACACAGAGGGATTAAACTCAGGATGTAACTCATTCAACGGATTGACATGATGCCAGGCTCTTCATTTGTTTAATGAAAAAAAAAAATAAATAAATACATAAAACCTGAGATTTACAAAACTATGAAGTAACTTCAAAAATTAATGTTTACCAAAGACAACAAGATAGCTCTGCTCTGTTATCATTATTGTAATTGTTATTATCAGTCATGGTAAAATGATGTTATGAAACTTTTCAAACTGGTAAAAAATATTGCCTATGTGAAAAGTGAAGAATATAGAGCCAGCATTATCATATGAAAGACGAGAGAGAGAGAGATAGACGAAGAGGAGAGATGAGAGAAGGAGAAGGATGAGGAGAGAGAGACGAAGAGAGAGAGAGGAGAGAGAGGCACGGCATCCCCCTACGTAAAACGACAGAAACTTAATAATTACATGTACATAGGCAATAAATACGCTTGAAATCAGTTGAAAAACAAGTTGCATATGGCGGAATGAAAAAAGATTTAGTGAGAAATAATGCCACGTATTTCAAGATCGTATCACTCCAGCTGAAACCTGTTTCGCAAAAAAAAAAACACACAAAAAACAAAACCTTTTCATCTGAACTCATAAAAAAATAATATTTTCTGATTAGTAAAAGATGTGATTCCTTTCTCACACTGCTCTTGCGAGGAACGTATGTATTTATGTATGCGTGTGTGTGTGTGTGTGTGTGTGTGTGTGTGTGGGGGGGGGGGGGGGGGGGGGGGGGTGGGGGGGGGGGGGGGGGGGGGGGGGGGGGGAACCAAAGAATACCATGCATGTAAGTGTAATCCACACATACAAATGAAACGAACATGATAGACGACATAATGGAAAAATTATACAGGAGAAGAAATTCACGAGATCCACTCGCACACTGGGAAAAAGATGCCATACCTGTCAACCCAACCAAAGCCAATAAAATCCCTCCAATAAAACACAATAAACAACAACAACACGGTCCCAGAGACAATAACGGTACCAATGACAAACAAGCAAAAAGGAAAAGGCAATTTCCTTGACTCTGAACTTTCTTTACGCGGCGACCAGCCTTCTGACTGGAATAATTGCTGGCCGGCTGCACTTTGCAGGAGAGAGAGAGAGAGAGAGATGGGGGGGGGGGGGGGGGGTGGGGGGGGGGGGGGGAGAGGATTGTATAAATACATGAACATACAGTAATGGTAGATACTGGACTGAAAATTAGTTAAAAACGTAATATTAGTATACATATACTTAAATAAACATTATATATATATATATATATATATATATATATATACATGTATACATGTATACATATAGATATATATATATATATATATATATATATATATATATATATATATATATGACAGAGAGAGAGAGAGAGAGAGATCCGTGCTGGCACAATGCCCAACTCCCACTCAGTATAATAACCACAAAATTAAAACACCAACCACATAAAAAAAAAATCGATGTACCTCTTACAAGACTGTGAAAACAAAATCCTTTTTGAACAGATAAAATGCTTTGACAAAGAAATTAAAAATATACCAAAAGAATAAAAAAAAACACACAAAACACGAGAGAAACAAAAAGAAACACGAACAATTGTCTGCCTTATACCCGGAATGTTCATTGTCTCAAGAAAATGTTTTTCCGTAGTCAAAAAAAAAAAAAAAAAAAAAAAAAAAAAAATTTTTTTTGAGACAAACTCCACGGAAATGGAATATGAATAAGCACAAGGGAGAGAGAGAGAGAGCGAGAGAGAGAGAGAGAGAGAGAGAGAGAGGAGAGAGAGAGAGAGAGTAGGGTTAGTTGTGAAAAACGATGATGATGATGATGGCTACCTTTAATAATAATAGTAATAATAATAATAACTATTATTATTATTAGTATTATGATTATTTTACAATAATAATATTATAATGTTAGTTATTATTATGACCATAAATAAATCACTGATAAATAAAGTTAAATAATTAACCAGATATATATATATATATATATATATATATATATATATATATATCATATATATAAAGCACACAGCAATAAAAGTAAAGGGTATCCCATCATTTCCTGAACATCATCAAAACAAAACGCAACACAGCTACTTACTGACAGCTCAAATAACGCAACACCTCTACATGTCATTGTTATAAACAAATCAAGCGTTCCATTCCTGCAAATATAATGCCAAAAAAGTCACACAATCACTTTTTATATATCTGTAAATCCCTTTTTACAAACGGCACGCCGATAATACCACGGCCTCTGACAGCCACTTGATGACGTCAGAGATCTGTTATGTGATAATGTCACTTTCCGAAATTTGATTGTGGACCCACGACTAGGATAATGTCAAAGGTTGGATGATTTCGGTAATGACGCAGAATGTGAGCTGTAAACACCTCGGATGACGCCGGGGGATGTTTTCGAAAAATGGTACATGTTAATGATTGCACAAATTATTTGTAAAGGAGAGAATGAATTTATTCCTACAAGAGAAGGAAAAGTGAATGAAGGAATGAATTGAATGTTTGTTTGTATGGTGTTTTTACGTTGCATGGAACCAGTGGTTATCCAGCAACGGGACCAACGGCTTGACGTGACTTCCCAACCACGTCGAGAGTAAACTTCTATCACCAGAAATACACATCTCTCACACCTCAGAGGAATGCCCGAGAATCGAACTCGCGCCAACACCATACCGACCACGTCTCTGAGGCGCTGAATCAATTAAATGAAGGATTGGATTATAGAATTCACGCCCATGGCCAGGCGCTGGGACCCATGAGGTCATTCAGCGCCGAAAGGGAAACTGACAATAGGCAGTGGCACTGTGAAGCAATTGTTAGGAGAGAGCGGTAAGTCATATGGAATAAAGAGAATATAAACAGAGATACAGTAAAAGGAATGCAAGAGGTTGCAGCTAGGGGACGAAGGGACGCTGCAAAGAACCTTGAGTAATGCCTACGGTGCACCACGTGAGATACACTGATGGCACTACCCCTCTACGTGGTAATTAAATGAAGGTTAAGCCTAGAAGTGGGTGAATAAATAATACGTATATGAAACACCATAGGAATCAAAGAAGAGGTGTAAACAATTCAGTGCCATGTTAAGAAGAAGAAGAAAAAATATATATATATATATATATATATATATATATATATTATATATATATATATATACCATACTTCTGAAATTAATCAAATAACTAAATACATAAATGAGATAAATAAACAAACAATGAATAGAAATCAGTTAAATATGAAAGCCAACAGGAAATGAGAGAAACCAGGCTAAATAAAAAGTTGCAAGAAGTGATTATGTACGAAAGGCAAATCTTCAAGTTCCTTGTAAAATACACTCGGAACTTTCGACTATCTTGTTCGCGTGAGTTAAATACTTTTAATCTCAACAGAGAGAGAGAGAGAGAGAGAGAGAGAGAGAGAGAGAGAGAGAGATTATACAAAACAATAAATTGAATTACATAAACTCTCTTTCCCTGCCAGTCTCTCCGTCTCTCGTGCAAGACAATACCTTAACTTTCCACTCGTGAGAGACAATTTTATTTCGAAAACGACAATTTCATTATTCAAAAGTTTACGAGTAAGAAGACGTTTGCATATGCGAGTGTGCCTCAAAATGCATTAGAGTAAAGGGGAAAGACCTTGCACTCTGTGGTTTCAGATTACTCGTGGTAATAAGCTTTGTTATATTTGATATCGCGTTGCTATATCCTGAATAACACACACACGATATTATATATATATATATATTATATATATATATATATATATCCACCTCAAGAACTCGAGGATAACTTACACCCATGATATAGTGAACTGGATACTTAACGGTATTTGAAGATTCATATTTGTGAACCTAAAAAATGTCACGGAGTGTGAGACAAAAATTAATATATATATCTATACATCCATTATACATATACATATACATATATATATATATATATATACATACTATATATATATATATATATATATATATATATATATATATATATATATAATATATCGTTTCCCAAAAGAAGGGATGACTCCTGAGCAGAACAAGACAATGAATACTGCTACACGTGTATACAAATGATCCTTCTGAATATACAACTATATACTTACACCTGCATATGCGTATTTTGACACCTGTACATTACACATTATCGTTTCATTCTCTCTTCACCCTCATCCTACGCTGTCAAATAAATAAAAGAAATCCGCACCAATTCACCATTCCCATTTTCGAAATGTACTCAGTCCGCAAAGACTTGCAATAATAATGGGACCCTAACATTACACACTATTCAAGTTTCCCGACCAAGGGAATTGAATTTTTTAAGAATGGAAATTCCCCTTCACGTTTCGCTCCTTATATTTCTAATTTGAATGATGTAGGGGTATGAAAATTAATGGTTTCATTTTCATGCTGCGCAAGTGGTATTTGGCGTTTGTATAATTAATATTATAATAATTTTGCCTTCAATATTATTATCATTGTTGTTATCCATGTTTTGTGTAGTTAATATCAAGGTTCCACCTATGAAAAAATGACAAAGAAATGAAATTAGATATGAACATACCAACATGACAAGTGGATATTTATAGATATGATTGAGATATACGACATAAAAGTCAACATGAACAATTTGCAACATAAAGGGGCAAAGAGATGCATGAGAAAAGACATACAACCAATCATAATAAATTTATATTTATACTATACACAACTTGCAACATAAAAACAGAAGAGAGTAAGGATGAAAACTAAGAAAAGTTTTATACACAATTAGGAGGCAATGAATGAGAAACATACGGCAGACAAAAATATGACTGATCAATTCAGCAACATCATAACAGCAGGAAAAGGACGCTCATCAACCCCAAACTACCTCATATTGGAAAACAGAAAAATCTAAATACAAATGGGGGGAGGCCCTGTAACCTGTTAAAATTTTCATATTAAACCTCACAAGGAATTAGGATTAATATATTACCTAGCTTGTGCACTAACATTATACTTACACACACACACACACACACACATATATATATATATATATAGACAAATAGATAGATAGATGGATAGACAGATAGATATGAGTGCGTATGTACGTGAGCGAAGGCGCTTACATAATGTAATCTATGTTAAAAGGCAAATATAAAAAACTCACCATGTCTCTTAATGTGTTTGGCCATTACCGGAAACCGATATGTGAGGGAAAGAAACCGATGAAAAACGAGACAAAAAAGGGAAAGCCATTATTATTATTATTATTATTATTATTATTATATTATTATTATTGTTGTTGTTGTTCACAAATTCACATTGAGCAAGATCAAGGTCGTGTCAACATACTGAGGACGCTTCATCAGGTAACATAATCGTAAAATCAAACATGACGGGTCAAAAATAAAAACATACAAACATTCGGCCAAATATATTCGATTTAAACGGGCACGGCCTCCCGGCTTCTCGGCTAGTTTATAAGAATGGGGTTGCTAGCCCCATGCCCTAACAAAAACTATTGGATCACAACACAAGTTCAAAAGTAAAGCAGTGAGAGAAGAGAGGAGGGAAAACGGATACAATGGAACACCTCATGTTAAAAGGTCCCTATTTGGAAGTTTCTGGAAAAAAAAACTTAGCAGAGATATTTTAATTTCACAGAAACACAAAAAACGCAGTTTCATTTTAGGGAAAAATTGTATATTCTTTTAACCCCTCGATTCCTTACCATAATTTCATATATATATATATATATTGTTATGACCCTTGTTGGGCCGGGGTGCAAGTTCTTTTGCACAAGAATAGAGAGGACAGTGATCTTACCAAGTATCCAGAAAAATTCAGTCAGCGGAGACAAAAACACACAGGAAAACTCAACAATATTTATTAACAAACAAAGCAAAAGAATAATAAAGTCAGCCTTGTGACTATACAGGACACAACTTAGTCCTTACTACTCCCTTAGGAGTTCCTAAACACTAACACCTAAACCCTAGACAGAAAATAGAGAAATATACTGCATAAATTAGCAAAATGGGCCCAACATCAACATAAATATAAATCAATACCTATAACTAAACAGAGAGGAAAGAAGTAAGAGACCAACAGGGGGAAAACTTAATTCTCCTACCTACAAATATAAACTAAATCTTAAATATAAAAAATATCAAACATATTAATTGGTATATAATAACCACAAGAAATAACTAAAATTATAGCATCACTCGTGACAAGAGTATTTACACAAGACTGCTATATATGTATAAATATAATGTGGCAATAAGAAATGCCAACAATCTCGAACGACTCACTATACGAGAGTAAATAAGAAAAAGAATACTCGGGAAGAGCTCCTCACACTGAATAACGGATGAATGGATGTGATAAGGGATGAATGGATGCCCAAACGATTCAGGCTAAACAGTTGCCTTGCTGTAGGCCCAAATACAGAGGGAGCCGTGATCTCTTACATCCACTGAATGCCACGTATCAGGCCAATACTCCCCTATCTGAAGGGCGTGCAGCTACACAGGTCACCAATACCATGGGGAAGGAGTCTGTCGTGCTCCCAACCAAAAACATAAGGGAAATTCCTACACCTGGTAGCAAACCGCCTACTTGCACCTTCACGGGCCTCAATGCCCCCACCGCTGCAGCTCAGAAGGAAGTCGTAGGCAAACACAGTGATGTCCCTCCCACGTCCACTCTGTCGGGATCCAGCGCCGATATCAGAGCCCGCAGGAAAGTACACACAGTAAGGGGGTAAGTCACCGCAGATGGCAGCAAATAAATGCCCCTGCGCCTTCAATACTGACGACGACAAATCCTTCGAAGGGCGATTAAGAAAAATAAGCCAGCTGCACAACCATGCGGGGAGAATAGCGAGCCCGAACTGTTGCGGGAAAAAGTCGCGCCTCTCCAATATCCTCACTGGTGTCCTTTTCACCAACCACTCAAAAGATAAACAAAACAAAAAAAACTAGCATTAATAAGATGCTCACAAACATTTAACAAGCGGGGAGGAGGTTTAACAAGCAGTTCGCTTGACGCTCAGCCGAGACCAAAGTAAAGCTTAAAACTAAAACCTTCCTTAAAAACTAATTTCCTTACGCTAATTTTATATACAACAAAATATAACAAAAAGCAGTAACAAGGCTGAGATAAAAATAAAGCAAAAGCAATGCCAATTACGTTAATACATGATACCTTCCTCCCCGAAGAAAAAAAAAAGAATTTTTCAGCAAAAAATAATTTTTTTTACTACTGTGGTATAAACAAACTCCGTAAGGAAAGAACAATAAAGCACAACCAATAACAGGCAAACATACAATAATTGAGAACAATAAACCTGAAACCAAATTGTGTTAAAATATCAATAATAGAATATACCACGAGAGAATATAAACAAAACCAAATGCTTTATATAGCTTACCATTATTTTAAAGTCAATGATAATACCATACTCTGAACCCAAAGTCAAAGCATGACAAAAGACAAACATATCATAATACCAATAATAATTTAAACAGGATCATAACAGACACAAATCATCAAATCTAGGAAACCATCTTACCTAGCTTAACCTAAATAAACTTAGACACACACAGGCATACACCTTAACCTACAACACACCAACAATATAGTTCAAAGAGTCATAAATAATCAAATCAAAATTCTTAGAATACCGGGGAAAAATCAATTCATTCGTTAGGCATGAACCATTATAAAAAACATATAAGAGTGTATACCACTCATAGAAACCTTACAGAAACTTACTAAATCTACAAAACAACTCTTGAAATATTACTTAAACTATACTACATTCAAAAGTAATTTTTTTTCATACAACCTAATTGGAGAAACGAGCAGGGCAGCGTACGAGAAGGATCAGGCAAGCACACTAAGTCCTAGAAAAGGGCGTTCAGGAATTTTATGTCTGTCCCTTTTACGTGTTTAATAATAAGGTTGAATTCTGCAGAAATAGGGCCCAACGCAAAATCCTCTGGTTGGCTCCCTTCATCCGCTCGATGAAAACCAAAGGATTGTGGTCCGTCCAAATCTCAACCGGAAAAAGAAAAATTCGTCACATAAGGTTTGAAATGGTTAAGAGCGCGGACCAAAGAAAGAGCTTCCTTTTCAATGGTGGAGTAACGCCTTTCCGCCGCCAGAAGCTTCTACTATAGTAAGATACAGGATGAACACCGTCCTCCTTCCGTTGGAAAAGGACCCCTCCCCAATCCCGACATCACTGGCATCTACCGCGATAATAAAAGGTTTCTGAAAATCTGGGGGAAGTCAAAATAGGGTTAGTAATTAGCACAGATTTAAGTTTATTAAAAGATTTCTTCACACCGATCAGACCACAAGAACCTTTTCCCTTTTTCTTAATAAAGTAGTAAGAGGTTGAGCAAGATCTGAGTAATTACGCACGAAACGCGGTGGTAACTAACCCGTCATGCCCAGCACCTTCTTACCTCTCTAACATTACTTGGCCTTTTCAAATTAATAATAGCCTCGAGGTTAGCTTGTTTCGGAGCCACCTGACCCAAACCAACCTCGTGACCCAAATAACAAACCTTGGCCTGGCCCAATTCGCACTTAGCCAAATTAACAACAAGTCCTGCAGACCTAAGGGCTTCAAAAACCTTACGTAACCTTAGCATGTGGGTATCCCAGTCATTACTATATACTACCAAGTCATCGATATAAATTTCCGTTCCTTCCAAACCACAAATTACCCTATTCATGAGCCTCTGAAAAGTACAAGCTGCATTTTTCATTCCAAATGGCATAACCTTACACTCGTATAGGCCAAAGTGGAGTGACAAATGCTGATATTTCACGAGCTCGATCGGATAATGGAACTTGCCAATAACCTTTCAAAAGATCCAGCTTAGTAATAAATTTGGCAGAACCAATCCAGATCCAAACAATCATCAATACGAGGAAGTGGAAAAGAATCATTTTTAGTATTTTTGTTCACTTTGCGGTAGTCCACGCACATGCGGAACTTACCTGTTCTGCTTTTTTTTACTAATACAATAGGAGAACTCCAGGGACTTACAGAAGGTTGAATAAGGTCATGCTTCAACATGTACTCTATCTCCTTACTGACCAAATCCAATTTACTGGGTTCAGCCGGTAAGGACTTTGCTTCACAGGGGAAGCACCACCTACATCAACGTCATGATTTAAAATATTTGTTCTACCTGGAGCATCCTGAAAAAGATCTGAAAAGGAATAAATTAAATTAAGCACATCCTTCCGTTTGTCAACATCTAAATGATCTAAACTACTTTGCAACATTTCCAAATTTTGCATATTTTCACCCAATGCATCTGAAGGAACCTGACACCCTAACTCATCTGAGTCCTCTGGAGGCACATCCACTACCACAGACACAGGCTCGTACACGATCGCTAATGGATCACCTTGCTTACCATGATAAGGTTTCAGCCTGTTAATGTGAAATACTCTACACTTACGGCTTGAACCGGGGGGCCTCAATTTCATAGTTAAACTCTGACAGTTTCCTCAGAACCTTCCAAGGGCCTTATATCTTGGTTCTAGAAACTATCTGGGTCCATACTCAACACCAGCACTAGCTCCCCAGGTTCAATGAACGTACCTTTACCTTTTTGTCAAAATTACCTTTCATTACCAACTGTGATCGTTCCAAATTTTCCCTGGCAAACTTCCAAGCACTAATCATTTTGCCCTTCAGTCTTCCACAAACTTCCAACTTTTATTTCACCCTTCCGGTTTTTTTTGATTCGAGCATTTCAAAAACAATTTCCAATGGACCGCGAACCTTGTGCCCAAATACCAACTCAAAAGGAGCTACTCCAGTAGAAGAGTTAGGGTGGCTCCTGATAGCAAAGAGGGCAAAAGGGAGGGCTTTGTCCCAATCACTACCATTATCATAACAATGTTTCTTCAGGACAGACTTGAGGGTTTGGTGGAATCTTTCCACCACACCTTGACTCTCCGGGTGATAAGGTACGCTGGTAATGTGCTGAATGGCCAGTTCAGCACACTTACCCCTAAATACCTTACTCGTGAAATTCGTCCCGCAGTCGGTCTGAATTACACGAGGGAGACCATACCTGGAAAAGAAAATCAATAAGTTTTTTCGAAAACAACTTTGGAAGTAATACGCCTCATAGGTATAGCTTCAGGAAAACGAGAGGCTCTATCCATGGATAGTTAATAAATATACGAAACCTGTTTTAGTCTTAGGTAAGGGACCTACAACATCAATTACTAACTCAGAAAATGGTTCACCTATGGCAGGTATGGGATGCAACGGGGCTTTAGGGATACCCCCATGAATTAGGTTTACCCATAACCTGACAAGTTTCACATTCTCTGATAAACTGCTTCACACTCAATTTAATTCCGGGCCACCAAAAATACCTAGCCAAGCTGTGGAAAGTTTTTAACACACCCAAATGACCTGAAAAAAAATTGGTATGAGCTAATTCCAAAATAGAATTTCTGAATTGAGAAGGTACCACAATCTGTTCCACTCTACCAGTTTTATTCAAATTATCAGATGCGGGACGACTAAACCTATATAATAAGCCCCTTACAACTCCAAACCTAGGTTTATAGTCATCCCGCATCTGATAATTTGAATAAAACTGGTAGAGTGGAACAGATTGTGGTACTTCTCAATTCAGAAATTCTATTTTGGAAGGTTAGCTCATACCAATTTTTTTTCAGGTCATTTGGTGGGTGTGTTAAAAACTTTCCACAGCTTGGCTAGGTATTTTTGGTGGCCCGGAATTAAATTGAGTGTGAAGCAGTTTATCAGAGAATGTGAAACTGTCAGGTTATGGGTATACCTTGTAAGAGATCACGGCTACCCTCTGTATTTCGGCCTACAGCAAGGCAACTGTTTAGCCTGAATCGTTTGGGCATCCATCATCCCTTATCACATCCATTCATCCGTTATTCAGTGTGAGGAGCTCTTCCCGAGTATTCTTTTTCTTATTTACTCTCGTATAGTGAGTCGTTCGAGATTGTTGGCATTTCTTATTGCCACATTATTTATATATATATATGCCAGTCTTTTGTGTATATCCTGTCACGGTCGCCAAATATGTTATGACCCTTGTTGGGCCGGGGTGCAAGTTCTTTTGCACAAGAATAGAGAGGACAGTGATCTTACCAAGTATCCAGAAAAATTCAGTCAGCGGAGACAAAAACACCACAGGAAACTCAACAATATTTATTAACAAACAAAAGCAAAAGAATAATAAGTCAGCCTTGTGACTATACAGGACACAACTTAGTCCTTACTACTCCCTTAGGAGTTTCCTAAACACTAGCACTAAACCCTAGACAGAAAATAGAGAAATATACTGCATAAATTAGCAAAATGGGCCCAAACCTCAATACAACATAAATATAAATCAATACCATATAACTAAACAGAGAGGAAAGAAGTAAGAGACCAACAGGGGAAAACTTAATTCTCCTACCTACAAATATAAACTAAATCTTAAATATAAAAATATCAAACATATTAATTGGTATATAATAACCCAACAAGAAATAACTAAAATTATAGCATCACTCGTGACAAGATATACACAAAGACTGGCATTATATATATAAATATAATGTGGCAATAAGAAATGCCAACAATCTCGAACGACTAACTATACGAGAGTAAATAAGAAAAAGAATACTCGGGAAGAGCTCCTCACACTGAATAACGGATGAATGGATGTGATAAGGGATGAATGGATGCCCAAACGATTCAGGCTAAACAGTTGCCTTGCTGTAGGCCGAAATACAGAGGGAGCCGTGATCTCTTACATCCACTGAATGCCACGTATCAGGCCAATACTCCCCTATCTGAAGGGCGTGCAGCTACACAGGTCCAACCCAATACCATGGGGAAGGAGTCTGTCGTGCTCCCAACCAAAAACATAAGGGAAATTCCTACCTGGTAGCAACCGCCCTACTTGCACCTTCACGGGCCTCAATGCCCCCACCGCTGCAGCTCAGAAGGAAGTCGTAGGCAAACACAGTGATGTCCCTCCCACGTCCACTCTGTCGGGATCCAGCGCCGATATCAGAGCCCGCAGGAAAGTACACACAGTAAGGGGGTAAGTCACCGCAGATGGCAGAAATGCCCCTGCGCCTTCAATACTGACGACGACAAATCCTTCGAAGGGCGATTAAGAAAAATAAGCCAGCTGCACAACCATGCGGGGCCGAGAATAGCGAGCCCGAACTGTTGTCGGGAAAAAGTCGCGCTCTCCAATATCCTCACTGGTGTCCTTTTCACCAACCACTCAAAAGATAAACAAAACAAAAAAAAAAAACAAAAAACTAGCATTAATAAGATGCTCACAAACATTTAACAAGCGGGAGGAGGTTTAACAAGCAGTTCGCTTGACGCTCAGCCGAGACCAAAGTAAAGCTTAAAACTAAAACCTTAAAAACTAATTTCCTTACGCTAATTTTATATACAACAAAATATAACAAAAAGCAGTAACAAGGCTGAGATAAAAATAAAGCAAAAGCAATGCCAATTACGTTAATACATGATAATATATATATATATATATATATATATATATATATATATATATATATATATATTTATATATATATATATATATATATATATATATATATAAAATATATAATTAAATATACATACATATGTGTGTGCGTGTTTTTTGTTTTAATAATATGTTATGATTTATACAAAAAATATATATATAATGTTTACACACATGTATATATAGGAAATATATATACAGAGAGAGAGAGAGAGAGAGAGAGAGCAAACGAATCTGGGAATCTGAAACCTAAAAGATAAACAGACGTTAATTATAGCGTGCTCATAAACTCGAATAAGGCTGCCATAAATACCCACTCCCATCATTTGGAACTTAGAAAGCCCTAAAAGGGTCAACTTCAACCTGATATTAACATCCTTCCTTCCTCCCTTCCTGCCTGAGGCACTCCTTGACCTCGTAAAAGGAGAGCGAGCATCTTGGAGCATCCCATAAAACCCTTTACTTACGAGCTATAAAAAGATCTAAAAGACGTCCAATTGCTTTTTGAAGGGGAGATAAAACGGCCAATATCTATTCATTTAAATGCCTGACAGCGGCGCCTGAAATGATGGGAAATGCGGATGCAATCTGATGCACATTGGCTGAAGTCTTTCACTCAATACTTCTTCTTTCCCACCGTTATCCCTACACTAAGGGGTCGGTTGCCTGATGCACCTTTCCTTACAACATCAGGCATGGTTTACATTTGGCTAAGGGGTTTTTACGACCGCATGCCCTTCCTGTCATCAACCACAGTTATTGGCGGTGGGCATCGCCTTTGACTAAAAAGTCCACCTGCAAGGCAACAGTTTCCACAGTTATTGGAGGTGGGCTAAGCCTTTTACTGAAAAGTAAGACTGCAAGGCAGCAGCTGTCTTTTTAGTCGCCTTTTACGACACGCAAGACCTACGGTGATAGTATTCTTACACCCCTACCGCAGGGTGGTCTTTCAGTCAGTACCTAATCATTCAAATGACAAAAGTAGGTGCCAGGTTATCATAGCCATTTCAGTAGATGAAACCTATTCACATGGAACAAGCACACCAAAGGGGCCATTGACTCGAAATTCAAGGTTCCAAAGAATGTTGGGTTCAACCTCCCACCGCTAAAGATCCCCCCTCCCCTCGACACTGCAGCAGCAACTGATCACGATCCAGAGCCAGGGATTTTTCATAGCCCTGGGGGAGATGCGAACCCGCGACATTTGAGTGGCATGCCACCACACTAACCACTATACCAGCGAAATGCTGTGGTAATGTGCTAAGTGTACTACGCCTTCTGTTTCACGTGGGATATGAATTGTATAACGTCTAGATTTTGTATTGAAATTCGATCATGACTGAGCTAAGAAAGTGACTACTAAGCATCAAAGGAATATTACGGGTCTTATGATTTAATCGAGACATTATACAATTTCAGAGACTTAGTGATTTGTATCTAAGACTTGACGAGATGTATCAATAACGTTTGAAATCAAAAGCACATAAAAATTACAATTAATGTTTGTCTTTGTGTTTATTATTATTATTATTATTATTATTATTATTATTATTATTTGTCTTTGCGTTTATTATTATTAACCTTAAGAACATCCGACTTAGATTTCTAGACACATAAAAACCTATGTGTTTAAATGAAAAGGCAATAACTATAGAAAGGCACAATTGGAGAAGTTGGACAGCGAGGTAGAACGAGACCAAAGCGAGGATGACCAGACCCTAAAAGGCAGAAGGCAATGCACCAACCCAACTTCTTTCTGCGTTTCCCTTCCATGATTTCTTCCTAATACCATAAAATTCTTTGGAAGTTTGACTTTCAAGTCAGTGGCCCCTTTGGTGGGCTTGTTCCATAAGAATAGGGCTCATCGTCTGAATAATAATAATAATAATAATAATAATAATAATAATAATAATAATAATAATACTAAGGAACCTGGAAAAACTAGATGCAAAAGAGTGTGCTCCTAGAAAGAGCAACCCGGAACCCCACACTATAAATACCACCCAGTCAAATAGAAATAATAATTATAATAATAATAATAATCTCCTACAGTTATCAACAAGACCAGCCGCCTACCACCCCCCCATCTTGGGAGACCCACGTCTGAGGTAAATTTCGTTTCCCATACCCATATCAAGTCGACCGTTGCCTCCCAGAAACGGAAACTGTATAGGAAATGAGAAATATGTCCGCGGAAATATACTCATGTACTCCGAGATTCGGGGTGGAAATAAAAAATATCCCTGTTGGAAAAAAGACTTATAAAAAAACCCGTGTGAAGCTATAGATATTTATATACAAAATTACAGACGCGCGTGTATAGATATTTACATACAGGATGTGCGACTGCAAGGAACAGCCATGATCATGTGCTTAAGAAGTAAAAGATTCAGGTAGCAGCACCAGTAAGCCGTTCACATAATATTTCGGATAACTAGGATAATACAGTTTGGTACGTTCTAAACATACGGGAATTCACTTTGAAAAGTAGGGCAAGATTCATTTCTTAACTATGGCACATAATAACAACAAATAATAATAATAATAACAATAAATAATTAATAATAATAATAATAATAATAATAAATAATAATATTCATTTTAAAAAACTTTCCTCAACGAATTAACAAATATACGATTTTCAAATGATTTTTCCAAAAACCTTTGAGAGAGATGTTTATGTTAACTACTTGTTTAGTTGTTTGTGTACATACTGTTGTCTGAAAACAACTTAACTACTTTACTGTAAATGTCCAATCTATTGTAACTTTACTCATATGATATTTATCTTTTGTTTACTATAACTACAAAACTGTAAACAAATAAGTAGTCAGTGCTATAGAGAGTTCTGAAGGATTAGGAATAAAGCACAGCACGCAGTTTCTGGAGTTTTATATTTCTACCAAAGGAAATCAATATGGTGGCAGCGGTTATTTAAGGATACCAAAAGAAGAAGAAAAAAAAAAGACTATTGTTACAAAACGTGTTTTCCCTGAAGAAAATGGCTGAATCTGTGTTTCGTTTGCCTCCACCATTAGACCCCTTGGATGATAATCTTGCTGATACTTTCAAAAAATGGAGGAGACAAGTGGACATCTACTACATGACAGCAAGCGGAGCTAGTTCTAAACCCAAGAAAACGAAGGTTGCAATTATACTCCATTGCGCAGGACCACAAATGGTAGAAATATTTGACCAGTTTAATTTTGAAACAGAGGAGCAGAAAGATAATCCTGATGATGTAATTAGGAGATTAGAAAAGTATTGTTGTCCTCGTACCAGTGAAGTGTTACAGTCCTTCATGTTTTGGAAAATTTCATACAAACAGCCATTTAATTCATTTTTGATAGAACTCAACGTTCAGGCCGATAAATGTAATTTTCAAGAAAAAGGGCGAATGATAAGGGATAAAATTGTGTTTTCAGTGACAGGGAAACTACAGGAGCTGCTACTTCTAGAAAGAAACTTAAATTTAGATAAAGCTGTCGAGATATGTTTGGCTTATGAAGCAACCGTTAATTGTGCTAAAGAGATGTGCGAAGTTGGTTCTGAGAATGTTAATAAGGTGAACAATTGGAGAACCAAAACTACAGATGGTTCCTTTAATAAGGATTTTACGGACTCAAAAAATATGGACAGGTATGCCGTGAAGTGTCGATTTTGTGGGTATAAGCATGAATTTGAAAAATCAAAATGCCCAGCATGCGGAAAAGTCTGTGAAGCATGTAAAGGAAGAAACAATTTCAAGGCTGTGTGTAAGAAAACAGTTAAAATTCTTAAAGAGAAGAACGAAGAGGCAGTTGAAGGCTACGATCATTACATGTGAATGGCACCGGTTGCAATGAAAAATTCAAATAAATTAACTGCTTTACTAATTGTAAACGATACCGAGGTTAGATTTCATTTGGATACGGGTGCTGACGTGAATGCAATATGTCAAAGGTATGTCAAAAGGGATCAAGTGCGACTAACGTCTGTGAAACTCGCCATGTGGTATAAATCCAAGCTTTCGCCCATTGGCGAAACGACCTTGAATGTGAAGAACCCCAAAAATGATGAAATTAGAGGTGTAACCTTCATTGTGGTTTCAAATGACCTAATGTGTTTACTTGGGTCAAAGACATGTCAAGAGATGGGATTCGTGTTTGTCAATGGTAAAGCATTTGTATCAAAAATTGACATAGACCATGAGATGAGCGACCTTGGTGACCTCGGAGAGGTTAAACTTAATGTAGATTCTACATTACCAGCAAGAATATTACCGTGCCGACGTTTACCATTGCATTAAAATCAAAGGTTCAAAAAGAGTACACTCTCTTGTGAAAAGAGGAGTTTTGATTCCGGAGACTGAACCAACTGGCAGTCGTTCAAAAAACAAATGGAAAGTTAAGAATATGTATAGATCCTCAGCCACTCAACAAAGATCTTAAAGGGGAATATTACAAATTACCAATTTTGGAGGATATACTGCCAAGTCTAAAACATGCTAAGATATTTAGCAAACTGGATGTTCAAGAGGCTTTTTGGCATATACGACTGGATGAAGAATCCAGCAAGTTAACAACAATGATTACCCCCTTTGGTAGATATCGATGGGCTCGTCTACCTTTCGGGCTGAAGGTGAGCAGTGAAATATTTCAGCGAAAAATTAAATGAGGCATTGGAGGGCTTCAGGGTGTATACTGTGTAGCTGATGATATTGTGGTCGTTGGTTTTGGAAATGAGGAACACGACGCAATGCGTGATCACGAACAAAATCTTCAGTCACTACAGAAGCGTTGTCAAGAAAAAAAGATCAAACTTAATGAAGAGAAATCCGTTTATAGAAAAAATGAAATCGCGTTCATGGGACATCGTTTAACATCATCCGGTGTGACGGTTGATGAAAATAAGATAAAGGCCATTAAAGAAATGCCTGCCCCTACCGATATTTCAGGAATTCGGAGGTTTTGTGGAATGGTGCAATATCTATCAAGGTTTTTACCCAATCTGGCTGATGATTTAGAACCTATCCGAGAGCTGACAAGAAAGAACTCAAAGTTTGAATGGAATGATGAGTGCACTCGCGCTTCCTCAGTGATCAAAGAAAAGGTCACCTGACACCAGTTCTAGCTTATTTTGATCAAAGTAAGGAGCTTGTATTACAGGTTGACAGCAGCAAGGATGGTATTGGGGTTGCAGTCATTATGCAGGAAGGGACGTCCAATGAATACGCATCAAGGACCTTAGCTAGAAACGAACGTAACTGGGCTCAGATTGAAAAGGAAGTTCTTGCTGTGGTTTTTGGTTTAGAGCGATTTGACCAGTATACTTTTGGGCGACGTGTTATTGTTCATAATGACCATAAGCCTCTTTCCTCAATTCTCGAAAAGCCATTAAGTCAAGCTCCAATACGTTTACAAGTTTTAATGATGAGGTTGCACCGGTACGACATCGAATATCAGTACAAAAGCGGAAAAAGCCTATTGTTAGCCGATACCCTTAGCAGGGCCTGCCCCAAAGAGGAAAATAGAGACACATTGGTAAGGATGATAGATACACTGAAAAATTACCCCGATTCAATTTTAAAGGAAGACACGCCACCACAAACGACGAAGAGCTGCAAGAATTATTGTCTGTAATCAAGGAAGGATGGCCTGATCGCAAAGACAAAGTTCTGGAAGTATTAAAGCCTTACTTCGATTTTAGAGATTCCATGAGTTACCAAGACGGCATCATTCTAAAGGGAACTCTTATACTGATTCCTAGTAAACTACGAGATTTAATCAAAACGAAACTTCATGTAGCTCATCTTGGTTACGATAGCATGATGCGACGAGCAAGAGATGCAATATTTTGGCCAGGGATGTCGAAAGAAAATAAAAGCAAATGGCCAATTCATGTGACATTTGCCAGTAGTATAAACCTCGAAACCAGAAGGAATCGTTGATGGATGTTGATGTCGGAGGCAGACCCTGGAATAAAATTGGATTAGATTTGTTTGAGATTGTTGGAAGAAATTATTTAGTCATTGTTGATTATTATTCCTCATTCACTGAAGTAGAGTTTCTAACGTCAACAACTTCAAATCATGTGATAGCGATAATCAAGAACAAGAAGATGTTTGCTAGATACGGTATTCTACCCAATTAGTGTCCGATGGAGGACCACAATTCAGCTCGTTTCAGTTTAAAGTTTTTGTTAAAGAGTGGGGTATAGAGCACAGGATGTCATCTCCGGGACATCCTCAAGGAAATGGGAAGGCTGAAGCGGCATTTAAAATAGTGAAAAATATGATGAAGAAAACGCATGCTTATGGAAAAGATCAATATTTGGCGTTACTAGAGCTGAGAAATACACCACGTCAAGACTCTAACTTAAGTCCAGCTCAGATGATGTTCGGACGTAAATTACGGTCGATAATTCCTGAAATTATGAACAATGACAACCCAGTTTCTCAAAAAAGGGAATCCCAGAGAGAATCCATAAAGAAAGAATATGATAAAACTGCAAGAGATATGACACCATTAAACGAGGGGCAACCTGTATATTATCAAAATCCAGACAAGAAGGGTTGGGAAAAGGGGCTCATTAGCCATGCACAAGGAAACCGATCCTATATAATTGAAGGAAAGGAAGGAGGAATTTATAGAAGAAATAGAATTCATATCCGTCCAACTACACAGGATTCATCGGCAATACCAGAAATGGAAGAAACTAGTAAATTGAGGGAATCCAATATAATGATGAACAAACAAGCTATCATCCTATTTGCGACATGCCTAAATTGCCTAGAAGATCAGCTCGTCTGCAGGAAAAGATGAAGGGCGAATAATTTATTGTTTTTATATTTTATTGTTTACAATGTATCCTACTTGTTCCTTATTTTATGTTGTATCAATTTGTTTAGTTTCTTATTTTTGTGAAAACCCAAAGAAAGGGGGATGTTTATGTTAACCACTTGTTTAGTTGTGTACATACTGTTGTCTGAAAACAACTTAACTACTTTACTGTAAATGTCCAATCTATTGTAACTTTACTCATATGATATTTATCTTTTGTTTACTATAACTACAAAACTGTAAATAAGTTAGTCAGTGTCTATAGAGATTCTGAAGGATTAGGAATAAAGCACAGCACGCAGTTTCTGGAGTTTTATATTTCTACCAAAGGAAATCAACGAGAGAGAGAGAGAGAGAGAGAGAGAGAGAGAGAGAGGAGAGAGAGAGGGAGATGAGAGAGAGAGAGAGAGAGAGAGAGCAACTAAAACTTCACTGCAAATTCTTGACCAGTAAATTGTCGAGAAAATTAAAGTCTTGAACTGAAGTCTTGGTTGGCGCCACGAACTTCTCCCCCCCCCCCCCCTCCCAGCACCCCCACACCAGGGACATATGACTTTGAAAGATGACTTCTGGAGTCTACTAGATGCTGAAAGCATGGAGCATAAAAAACATTAATTTAAAAGAGTATAAACCCAACGGTCCTCCCTTCTCTCTCTCTCTCTCTCTCTCTATTAATCATACAGCGCTGTAGAAATGGTAGAATTTCTGCCGAATTCTTGAGGATTTGTAACTTTCCATTCACGTAGTCAAGATTTGCTAGGATGAACCGAGTATGGAACAGACAAAATCATGTGATATGATGATGAAGGGTGCATACGTCTCCTTCTACAATGATATCTCAGCGCGTGCACAAACAAACAAATAAACACACATACACACGCACGCACATATATTTGTGTGTTTATACAGAATTTAAATATATAAAATTTATATATGTGTGTGTGCATATATGATTACACTTTAATGCATATGCCTATATGTCTGTAAATATTTGTATCATATATACATATATATATATATATATATATATATATATATATAATATATATATATATAAATATATATATATATATATATAATATATATGTATAACTAACATAAATACTTTCAAATTCAAATAAACTCGCAAGAAAAAAAAACATCACATAAAAACTTAGGAAAAGGAAAAAAAAACTTTCCTACACTTGCATAATCCACTGTCGAAAAAAATAACAATAAAGACATAATTTCTAAAGAAGACGGAAAAGAATAAAAAATAATAAAAGAAACGCAAGGAAAAGTTGAACAATGGCGGTAACCTTCGGAAATGGCGACTTTCAAAATGTCGTTTCCTTTCTACCAACAAGAGTGAGTCCTTGTCATGAAAAGCCTGTTCTTCTGAGTAAAAGTAACCGGCATGCATTAAAGGAGAGAGAGAGAGAGAGAGAGAGAGAGAGAGAGAGAGAGAGAGAGAGAGAGAGAGAGAGATAATATAAGGGGACAATTTCTACCAAGGAAAGAAAGATTTAACAAAAACATTCGTGTTTAATCCAGCTTTTCTTCTAGGTTATTTGCATAAATGTCTAATGTCATTATGAAATAAAAAAAAATAGCTGTTCATTTGGCAATTTTGCTTCATGCTTAATACTTTTATTTCATTTCTATTCGAATACCAGTCTCTATCTCTCTCTCTCTCGTAGACCGTTTTAGTAGCTGTCATGTCATTTCTGTTTGATTTCCAGTCTCTCTCTCTTTAGTTATCGTTGCTTTATATCTATTAGAATCCCCCCCCCCCTTATCTTTCTCTTCCTCTCTCTTTCCCCGTTGCTAAAAATGTCAGCGTTGCTTTCGATTGAGCCTCTGCTGTTTTGCCTGTTTGTATCTTGTTTTCGGATGTATGGCTTTACCTTTGCTAGGAGTGTATGGAATCGGTGGCCATGGAATGTATTTCCACTCATTCTCATATAGTAGTTTCTATAATCATGTACTATTGATGTATGGCTCCCGTAAACATCTCTCCTATTTAGCCAATCTTTGCACCACTCTCTCGTCTCTTTCTTTATACACACGCAAATCATTAGGCCGCACAAGAGCTTCTTTTTCTGAACAATACTATAGTAGATTCACATCACCCGTGCATTTGATGTTTAGGCCAGTCCCTTACGACGCTCATGATTGGCTGTTTAATAAGCCAGTCACAGGGCTGGAGACTCTCAGTCTCTCGAGGGAGTTCACATAGGCATGATGTACGTTCCACTTCTCTTGAAGAATACGTCTTTCAAAAGTATCCCTCAGGATGGAGTATACATCCTGCCTATGTGAACTCTCGAGAGAGACTGAGAATTTCCAGCCGTGTAATTGGCATATTAACAGCCAATCAGGAGAGTCGTAAGGGACTGGCCTAGACATCAAATGCACGGGTGATGTGAATCTACAATAGCCACCATGTTTTTCGTGCGACACTCGACAGTGTACTGGCATCGTCGTCTGGACAGGCCTTTAGGACGTGGTTGCTGGGGCAATGCACATCTTCGTCCTCGCTGGCAGTCACCGCAGTTATCTAACTGCCTGGGACATCGACCCTCTCTTAGGTTACTGGGGCTTTTGACATCATGTCAGAATTAATATACAGATGTCTCCTCAACACCAAAGGATAGTAAATGAAAAATGAATAAATAAATATATATAAATAAATAGATCTAAATAAATTTTCAAAATTTTTTTATTTCTATTCCTTAAAATAAAACATTTATATTTTCATATTCTCATTTACGTGTTTAAGTATTTATTTACGTATGCTTATCTCTACTGAATCATTTCAGTGGAAGTACATTCCACTGAACTGGGAAGCTTCAATATTTGTATGTCATTAACAGCGGAACTTTGGATTCAATCCAAGCAAGAATGAAAAATGCTAGCCAGATTACCGTTCATTCGAGACTCTTAACTAATACGAGAGAGAGAGAGAGAGAGAGAGAGAGAGAGAGAGAGAGAGAGAGAGAATCATTAAGTTCTCTTAACATAGAAATAACATTGTCAACGAATGTTTGATCAATAAATATTTTCCATAAATGAGAGAGAGAGAGAGAGAGAGAGAGAGAGAGAGAGAGAGAGAGAGAGAGAGAGAGAGAGAGAATCATTACGTTCTCTTAAATTAAAAATAACATTGTCACCGAATGTTTGATCTATAAATATTTTCCATAAATGAGAGAGAGAGAGAGAGAGAGAGAGAGAGAGAGAGAGAGAGAGAGAGAGAGAGACCCAGTCATTCAGTGATAAGTGCATATCATCATGGTCAGAAATATCTAAGAATCCTTACACCTTTAGCCTGTCAATAACACAAAAAACAATAAGAACTAAATAAAAATATGTCAACAGATACTTGTATACAGACTGATTCAAATACGCTGTGAAAGGAACTATGAACATCACGATTCCCTAACATTCTGTTGATGTTTTTCACAGCAAATGTTACATCGTATTTCAAAAGGAAATCAAGAGAAATACTTGAAGGTGACACTTTCATTACACTCTTAACTTTTCGATTTCTGAATATCTTTGGACGTGGATAATCATCCATGGCTGGGGCACTACTTCTCTGATGGGACTTGAAGGAACAGACATGCTTCCGCATCCCTTGTGAAAATCTGCAAGCAAACTTAAGGTCTTGGTATGAAATGGATTTTTTGGAGAAACGCGAAACAATGTACCATAAACTTACAAATACGAAGAGATATTGAAAGGAGAAAAAAGATGGACAAGCAAGCGAGAAAATAAGAAGAGTTAAGATTAAGGCGCTGAAACTCTGTCCCTAAAAGCAAAATGGTTCTCATCCTAATAAAGGACAAACAACTATCTTTGCCTTGAGCGTCATGTTTCAGTCTGAGGTTCCAACCGAAGATTGCTTATTTCGAGTCTCCAGACGCATTACGAGGGCAAATATCTGCCCTGAAAACACTTGAATCCGATAGATATCACATAAAACACGAAATATGAAACAGAGAGAGAGAGAGAGAGAGAGAGAGAAATACACACACACACACACACACACACACATATATATATATATATATATATATATATATATATATATATATGCAAAAGAGAGAGAGAGAGAGAGAGAGAGAGAGAGAGAGAGAGAGAGAGAGAGAGAGAGCTATTCAAGTTACCCTTGAGTTCCAAACAAATTACATTAATTTTCTAGACCCTTGAGTACCAATCTACTTAAGATTAATTTTCTAGAGCAGCTAAAATATTTGAAAAGAGATTTACCTCCCAAAACTATCTTGGTAGACTTATACTTTTCTGCAAAACAGCATACAATAACGGGGGGGTAATCTCCTTGGGGTTAATCGTCCACGAAGGGTAACCGTCCCAGAGTCCATAAAATCACAAATGAAGTGTAATTCAATATGATACTAATAAACGTACAAGTTTTTCATAAGCAGAACTAATGGAAATTTTCATTTCATCATTTAATCGACTTTTACCAGCTTGCTTCAGCTCCTAAAATCTGATGGAAAATATGATAAAAATGAAGGAACATGTCAGGATTTTATCTCCCGGAAGGACACTGCGGATTTTTCCATAATGAGCTTACTGATTCCATAAATCAAAAAGGCTGGGAATAAACGAGGCAGGAGCACCACTCTCACATCATAATATATGAAATGTTGACAAGCTGGCAGTGCCTCTAATTTAAGCCGATGGATTAAGCCCTGTTAGAAGAACGGGAAGGTTCTCGAGTTATGATGTGTTTCGCATGAAGGTGCTGATGCAGTTTTCATGAATGTGCCATAAGAGGCTGTAGCATTTTCTGAAGGCAGGAAAGGCAGTAGTTTCGCAGCACAAGCTTTGAAATAATAGATGAAGTGTGAGAGTTGAATCTGTCCACCTTTAGGAGTAAGGCCTGAAAAAGCGAGAAGTAGGAAAAGAAATGACAAAATTCTAAGATTATGGACCAACCGGAAGGCCAACCTAATGCCCCTTCCTAGCCCAGATCAGAAGAGAACGAAAAAAATGAAGAATGTGAGTCAGTGTTAATCAAGAAAGAATCTATAAAACCTTTCCTCTTAAAAGAATAAAGGTTATAAGAAGGAAAGCAGAAGCAGAAAAGGAAGAAAATTCCTAAAACCTTCCCACACTCTCACAACATACTGGCTTCTCGTTCCTCATCATGGCCCATTCCCACTTGCACCAGACCCCAAGGTCTGTTGCAAGACACAGATACGACTTATATATCTGGACAGGATTCGCAGTAGCCCATTGATTATCTGGAATCTTTTAAAAGTCGAGTTTCACCTCTTCAATGGAAGAATATCTGAGGTAAGAAAAGGTGTGCAACGAGGTTCAAGATTAGTATATTCGGATTTGATGTTAATATAGATTAAACTGGCCTGATGCAGGTACGGGCACTTACCCCTAGAATAGAACGTAAAAAGCACTGGTAAAAGATGAATTTTGTCTTAAGGAGGCTCCATTATTATGTAGAGAAAATACGTGAAAAAAGGTTTTAAAAGGCAACCAAAATTACAAGTCTCAAGGTAGAGATACAAAAAAAGGGGACACAGCTTTGAGTATTAGAGAAACATCATATAAGCAATTCAAAATCTACGCACAAACGAGCACAGTTGAAACACTTACCCCAAAATGCCATGCACTTGATGGATATTAACATCCTTTTGCTCTGAGATCTATTCCACCCCAACAGGTAAGAATAATGTCTCGATACTTTTTCCTTTCATTAATTTTTTCTTAAAAATACAGTTGCGATATCCCAATCAGAGAGAGAGAGAGAGAGAGAGAGAGAGAGAGAGAGAGAGAGAGAGAGAGAGAGAGGAGGGGGTTAAAGGGACCAAGAAAAATTTCAGGTTGGGATGGTGGTGGTGGTGGTTAGAAGGGTGACTCCACGTCACACAAATGACACTAAAAATATAGCAGATGCAAAAACATCCCCAGGTTGAAAAGCTTCCACAAAATGTCATGTTTATAAATCGATGCTCATGAGGGAAGGCTTTTGGGAAAATCATCAACAAAAGTACAAAAGAACGTCAAAGCTTTCAGAGCGGTGGCATTTAAATGGCAACTCTAGTAGACTTCATGACGTCCAGAAATACGCGTTGATGCCGCATGAAATCGAGAGCTGTTTACTTAATGTAATGCATTTGAGATTTGATCACGATTCAGTGAAGCTGAGGTTTGTTGCATTTTCGTGGACTTCTTTCAACCCTTCGTCGCGTTTACTTCGAGGCTGCGAGACGTACATGAACTGCCATACTCCTACGACTTTCAACATTGTCGCTAACACCCGAGGCCTACGGTTTATTGTCAGTATAGGTAAAACTGTCTAACAACGGATTTTTAGTATCATCAACTCTCTCTCTCTCTCTCTCTCTCTCTCTCTATATATATCTTAATATATATATATATATTATATATATAATATATATATAACATATATACATATAACATATATATATATATATATATTATATATATATATAGATATATATATATATATATATATATATATATATAGACATATATACATATACATATATATATATATATATATATATATATATATATATATATATATATATATATATATATATAAGCGAATTCCACAGGAAAATGATAGTCAGAAATCCAAGCGCTTTCGTCTTTACTCAGACATAGTCAAGGAGTTAATGAGGTACAATTGGAGAGAAAGGTCTCAGGTACAACACAAGATCAAGAATACCAGATGGTTAATTGTCAAAAGGGTAAAAATTAAAAGAGATAATCCAGGATTATCGGATATCACACGGTCACAAACCTAAACAGATTGACCCTAACCGAAATTACAAAGTTTCTTTACAGTCCAAAACATGTAAAAGCTGAATATATTAATTTTGTTGTTTATATTTACCTACAACTTTTTTCATTATGAAAGCATCAAGTTTAAATAAACCAAGACTTAAATTTAGAACATTTCTATTATTTGGCTTGATGAAACAAGATTCAATGATATTCCTTTTAACTGTGTCATTACACGGGATGGATTAAGGCTCTTGCTTGGACTCCAGTTAATAGGATGGTCTAAATCTCTCATATGTACAAATAATGCATTCGATATTTGCCCAGTTCTCACAGAATACTGATGCTGTTTGAGACATTGTGAAAGAGATTTACCGGTTTGTCCGTAATAGACTTTATCACACTTTTTGCAAGGAATTTCATATATGCAGCCTGGAAGATCTTTAGGAGAATTTTTGATTATTAAACTCTTGACATTAATATTACTGAAAACAACATTTATGTTAAAAAGCTTTAAAATTCTAGGAATATCTAAAAACCTTTCATCATAGGGTAATTTTAGAATATTATTCTTACTAAATTCAAGTTTGTCATTAGTGGAATAAAATGTTTTTCTAGTTCTTTTCCATGCCACATCTACAAAAGTCCTTGGGTATTTAAGTTTCATTGCAATATCATAAATAGTTTTAATTTCAGCGTCAATAAACAGCGGGCTACAGACACGTAAAGCCCTTAGAAACATCCCAGAAAAAACAGCAAATTTAACATTTTGATGGTGATTGGAGTAGTAATGAACAAAAGAGGCAATGTTAGTTGGTTTTCGAAAGACTGAAAAGGTGAAATTTCTATCATTTCTATGGACAGTTACATCAAGAAAATTTAAATTACAATTTCTTTCTTCCTCTACGGTAAATTTTATAGAGGGGACTAAATTATTGAGATTATTAAGGAATTCCTGGAGATTTTTGTGAACTGGCCAAATACAGAAGATATCATCCACATATCTAAACCAATTGGGGCAAAATTCTTGGTAAGAGTTTTGTCTCAAAAGATTCCATGTAAATATTGTTAAGGACAGGAGATAAGGGATTACCCATAGCCATGCCAAACTTTTGTACAAAAAATTCCCCATTAAAACAAAATTTACTATCTTTGATACATAACCTTATAAGACTAATGAGGTTTGCCATACTTAAGGGAATGTCATGACGTTCTAATTCCTCCTCCAAATATTCAAGTAAGTCTTCTACAGGCCTTTTTGTAAATAAAGAACATCAAAACTAACCATATTAAAATTAAAATTCAAATTTAAACTATTCAATTTGTTTATAAAATCAACATTGTTTTTAACTTTCGTGTTAGAAATGTTTCCTACCAAAGGAGTAAGAATTTTTACAAGCCATTTAGATAAATTATACATAACTGAGCCCACTGAACTAATGATTGGTCTGATAGGGTTATTGATTTTATGTGTCTTGACTAAACCATACATCCTGTCCAGCGAGAACGCCTCCCGAGACCCTCCGCCTTCCAGAGGAGGAACTGCAACAGACCCCTCATGGTCTCCTCCTGCCACTTGAGCGTACGATCTGGTCGGTCCTAGGACTGTGCCAGGTTCGTAGGGTGTCCTGGCGGGATCGCGAGAAGCGCACCCCTCGCGATCACTCCTGGTTGCCTCACTCTTCCTGGTGTAGCCCGAGGAAGTCGAAAGGATAGGAGAGGTAGACCTGATGCTCGCCCCTAGCCCACCGGCAGAACTGGTGTGCTGGGGGGGCTGCAGGCGATCGCCAACCAGGGGTGGCGATCAAGCTGCAGGCCTGGTTGAGTGGTTCTCACAGGGAGAGCAGCTGGACCGAGAACAGCAGTGACGGTCCCGAGCGTCAAAAGAGCTGCTGCTGGTCCCCCTCTTCGCCCTGGTCCCGGTAGGAGCGGCGGTTAGGGGACTGGCAGAGTCCGCTGTCGCTGTGGGAGTGAGGCCTGTCCTCACAGCGTGTCACGCCACTTGGACCAGCCGAGGATGGTCCAGGCGACCGAGGGGACTGCTTCCTCGCCTCAGCCCGCAGTCAGTCTGGGACCGTCGCGTCAACCCTGGGTACCAGCGGATCGCTGCGAGAGCAATCACTGGTCTGGTGGGGGTCAGCTGGGCGACTCCCACCAGTCTTCCGTTCCATGCCTGGATCCTGGCACCAAGCGGACTCAGTTGCCTGGGTCTTGGCTGCACGGCCACCCGCAGGTGACCGTACACTTGGTACCTCTCACGAGCGAGAGGCCGAGACGGTACCCGGTGCCGAGGCAGAACCTCTGGCGCCAGGCGTGAGGTACCGGTGTTAGCTGGCGCTCCTCCGGTCCCTGTCTTCTTCTTCCTTGCAGAAGGAGAGACAGGCCCCATTTCCGAAGGAATAGGAGGACCAGTGGCTGTCCCAACCATCCCACTGGAGTGGGACGGACCCTTAAAAGTCTCAGGGCGAGCCTTCTTAGGGGGGGAGGAGGCCACCTTCTTCTTCTTCGGCTGTTGGGCCTTAGAAGATGAAAGGGAAGGAGCAGCAGACGACGACGAAGAAGACGGTGAAGACGACGACGAAGAGGACGGTGAAGATGACGACGGCACCTTCCTCCTCTTCTTCTTCTTCGTCAGCTTCCTCAGAACGGAGCCGGGGCAGTTGCCGAAGCAACAGGGCCCGACTGCACCTGTCCGGAAGGACCTGGGGTGGGAGTAGCAACACCACGGGCAGGAACAACAGCGACAGGAACTGGTACTGGAACTGGAGCGGCAGCAATCTCAGGAACAGGAGGTGGAGCAGGAACCAGCGGCATCCTCTGTACTGGAGGCAGGTCCACGGGAGAGCTCTTGGGACACCGGAAGTCAGGGGCTGGAGCAAGATCGTCAAAACCAGGCGGCGGCAACAAGGAAAACCTCTTCATCTCCGTCAGCTGCGCCTGAACAGCAGCTGTCGGGGTAACTATGGTGAAGTGCTGGGTATATACCAGGTGAGGTGGAGCAGTGTAGCCAGGCATGGACACCGTCATGGTTGTCGTGGTGGTCAGGCCGTGAGTTACCGGCCTGGCCCCTCTCGCCAGATGACTCAGCAGCCCCTGAACACTCGGTGTCCCTTGGAGCCCCAGCAAGTACCAGGCCCGGCAGAGATCATCTTCCGTGGCAAGCAGATCTGAGGAAGGAAACAGAGTCGGGTTAGTAAGAGGGGGGGGGGGGGGCCCCTCCCCTCGCCCAGGGGGGACAGTTCCCACCCCAAGCAAACAGACGACCCCGAATACAACTGAACATCGGGGTACCTAATACACGCCCCCCCCCCAAAAGGGGAAGGAGCCATACGAGGGAGCTGCAATGGAGGGAGAAAAGAAGAAGACGTGTCTGTAACCAAAGGAGTAACAGGAGAACCCTCCGATGACTCCTTGGCCGGCTTACGCGGTTTCTTCCTCCCCACATAGCACTCCCACCGCTCCTCCGACCATACAACACATACATCTCATGGCTCGGTGCGAGAGCATTCTCGCCCTCGATACCGAGTGCAAAATTCATGAGGATCAACTTCTACAGAGGACTGAAAGGCACCACACTTACGGCCCTCCACACCAGGGCACAATCTACAGCTGATGGGGGGGCGAGGGGGTCTTTCTGGCTCTCGGGATTCCATAACCAATCACGAATATCACTGTATTGAATATACAAAACAGACACGTACTTATGTATAGCCTTGCACATACACACACAGTAAAAGGGAAAGAGAAAAGCCTTCACGCAGTGAAGAAAACAAAGCACACAACTAGAAGCGGGCAGAGAGGCGAGCAATACATCTAACCACCAGCACAGCCAAAAGCAAAGTGACTCCTCTCCTCACAGTGGAGCTGACCGCCAACTGCCGGACAAGTAGTTAACTACCGAACCCCCTTGTTTGAAGCTTACAACCGGTTCAGCTGCCGCTAAGTACCTTCCTATTGTTAAAGGGCCAAGGGTTTGTATACGTATCGGAACAAAAATGTAAATATGTACATATAGAGTAGAATGCGCCCACAATATCAACGTGTGAGGGGAGCATGTGTGACGTATCATTAGTGTCGGTACAACAACAACCATCTGGTATAACATAAGTAGGTCTACAATGAGTAGCGACCATGAAATCATCTTGAAAACATTTACTTTATATGCGTTGGAGGAATATTTGAATTTTCATACATAATTATTTGTTATCTTTCTTAAATATTTAAAAAATGATGGCATACTAGCAAATATTCGCCTATTTGTCAAGTCAAGATATTATTCCTAGGCCTAGGTGTTAGATTTCTTTTATTAACACTTAACATTCAAATCTCTCTATTAATACTTTCTGCCAGAAAGCAAATGAGGTTATCTACACATTCTTGCACTTCAAGTTACCTTATGGAAGAATTAATTATACATCAAAATCGAGCAGAAGGACTTTTAAGAAAATAATATTTTAAACCAGTTGAAAAACAAGTGTTACATATGCCTTCATATTAATACTTATGATATTTCGATTAATAGCTATCTTCTCCATATAACAAAAATCATCATCATCTTTTATTCCTCAAAGAACAGGTAACCTCTACAAATAAAAAGATTTGTAACAGATTACATCTCAGAAGGCTTAGATTATTTTTTTAGGCCTATAAATCATTTTGCAACATCCAGGCAGCTTAAACACAGCCTGAAACTTCAACATTCAAAGAAAACTGGTTTTAATTCATATCCCTATTGTATTCTTCAAAGAACAGGTAGTCTCTACAAATAAATTCATCAGTAACAGAGATTACATCTCAGAAGGCTTAGCTTATTTTTTAGGCCTATAAAACATTTTGCAAAATACAGGCAGCTTAAACGCAGCCTAAAACTTCAACATTCATAGAAAACTTGTTTTAATTCATATTTCTATTTTGAAAATGTAGTTATGACTGTTGGTTGAGCTTAGAAGAAGAAGAAGAACAAGAAGAAGTTCAAAACACACATGCATAAAAGGGATCATATCTATTTACCCAAAAGGAAAATAGGGCTAGCTGTGAATTTGCAAGCTTTTCGACATAAATAATATTATAATATTACAAGTAAAAAAAAAAAAAAAAAAAAAAAAAAAAAAAAAAAAAAAAAAAAAAAAAAAAAAAAAAAAAAAAAAAAACAAAAAAAAAAAAAAAAAAAAAAAAAAAAAAAAAAAAAAAACACTACTTGGCAACGTCATGTTGAGTCTGAGAATCTGGATGATACAAAAAGAATCATGTCGCATGAGATTTGAGTACAACTGTACATGCATAAAATATAAGCATACACATTTATGTGTATATATATATATGTATATATATATATATATATATATATATATATACATATATAAAATATAGTTTATGTGTGTGTAACTATACAGAATTATATTTACGAATGCATAATGAAAATATACATAATTCTACACTTCCCCAATCTTACTCTAATCTCTTAAAACCTAATTCAATAACCAAAACACTTTCTCTCTCTCTCTCTCTCTCTCTCTCTCTCTTTCTTTCTCTCTCTTTCTCGCTCTCTCTCTCTCTCTCTCTCTCTTATTGTGACAGTCGCAATGGGATGAAAGAATTTTCTTATCTTTAAAACGAAATACATCTCTCTCTCTCTCTCTCTCTCTCTCTATCTCTGTCTCTCTCTCTCTCTCTCTCTCTCTCTATTCTGTCCAAGGATTCATTTAAAAGGAATGAAGGGTTAAAAACATAAAAAAAAAATCAAGAGATCATGTTTGGTAGGATTTCGTCAGCACACGCCATCATTATGCAAGATCAAAATGAATCCATCGGATTTCCTCTTTCAAATCCAGTTTCCCTAATAAGTGTTGTCAACATGATTCTTCCAGTTCATGTGAACACAAGAAACCTAATCGATAAAGACATCTGACCATTTAAAAAGCTACAATAAATACAAGTCGACTCATTTGGTAGGTCAGGCGAAGAAAAAAAAAAGAAACTTGAACATTTACACACACAAACACAAGAAACCATAATAACAACAAATATGAACGAAACAATAAACTTACTAATCCCATTTCGATATTTAATCATAAACTCAAGGACATTCTCTCACTCACTCACTCTCACTCTAGTGTATATAGTAGAAGTCATAATACGCATATATAAGTATGTATGTATGTGTGTGTGTGTGTGTGTTATATATATATATATATATATATATATATATATATATATATATACCTATATATATAGTGTGTGTGTGTGTGTGGGTAATATAATTTATTTATCTATGTATGTACACACACACACACACACACACACACATATATATACCTCAGCAACAACCAATCATCTCTGACCCTACACCCAATAGGCCAAAGATGGAAAGTGATGTCCTCTCTCGCCTTGGACATACAAAACCATCAACAGAGAATAAGGGACAGAAGGAAGACGACAAAATGATTGTGACAGTCAAGGATAGAGTAGAAAGTAGTGCAATAGGAGAGCAGGATGAAGCTGACAAGAATGAACACCACCGAAACAACCAGGGAAGCCAAAATCACCGAAAGGAATCCCCTCCCAGCACAGACAAGCCTCAGCAACAACCAATCACCTCCAACCCTATGCCCGATCAGCCAAAGATGGAAAGCGATGTCTTCTCTCGCCTTGGATGGTCAAAACCATCAACAGAGAGTCATCAGGTGAATAAAGGACAGAAGGAAGACGAAAATATGATTGTGACTGTTAAGGGTAGAGTAAAAAGTAGAGAAATTGAAGAGAAGGAAGCTGCTGACAAGATTGAAGACCACCGAGCAGCCCAGGCTCCGCCCAGCCCAGAAAGGAATCCCCTCTCAGGAGAGAAAAGCCTCAGCAACAACCAATCACCTCCAACCCTATGCCCGATCAGCCAAAGATGGAAAGCGATGTCTTCTCTCGCCTTGGATGGTCAAAACCATCAACAGAGAGTCATCAGGTGAATAAAGGGCAGAAGGAAGACGAAAATATGATTGTGACTATCAAGGGTAGAGTAAAAAGTAGAGAAATTGAAGAGAAGGAAGCTGCTGACAAGATTGAAGACCACCGAGCAGCCCAGGCTCCGCCCCAAAAGGAATCCCCTCCCAGGAGAGAAAAGCCTCAGCAAAAACCAGTCGCCTCCAACCCTAAGCCTGATCAGCCAAATATGAAAAGCGATGTCTTCTCTCGCCTTGGATGGCCAAAACCATCAGCAGAGAGTCATCAGGTGAATAAGGGGCAAAAGGATGACGACAATATGCTCGTAACAATAAAGGATAGAGTCAAAGGTCGAAAACTAGAAAAAGATGAAGGAGTTGACAAGAAAGATGATCAGAAGGTTGAAGAAGGATGCAAAAATCCCCAAAAGAAAAGAAAAGCAAGAAAAACAAAAAAAGCTAGGAGAAAATAAATCATATTCGACCTTTAAGTTGACGAGCAATTGTGACTAGCAGCTGGTCATATTCAACACCTCACAAGCAAGCTCCACTACCTAGATTTCTGCTAACCATTTGGGAGTTGGTAAGTTTATGCCTCCGTCACCAATGCTGGCTTTATGCCCACCTCTTATCTTGACCTAAGTTTTCTTAAGGAATTCGGTAGCAATTGGGCCCAATCACCATGGGTATACCAGTTTTGAGCCATAGGCAACCTCTACCTCTGTAAGTTAATGCCTCCATCATCGAAACTGGTTTTCTGCCCACCTCTTGTCTTGGCCCAAGTTTTCTTAAGGAATTCGGTAGCAATTGGGCACAATCAGCATGGGTATACCAGTTTCGAGCCATAGGCAACCTCTACTTTGGTAAGTTAATGCCTCCGTCATCAAAACTGGCTTTCTGCCCACCTCATGTCTTGGCCTAAGTTTTCTTAAGGAATTCGGTAGTAATTGGGCACAATCACCATGGGTATACCAGTTTCGAGCCATAGGCAACCTCTACTTTGGTAAGTTAATGCCTCCATCATCGAAACTGGCTTTCTGCCCACCTCTTGTCTTGGCCTAAGTTTTCTTAAAGAATTCGGTAGCAATTGGGCACAATCAGCATGGGTATACCAGTTTCGGGCCATAGGCAACCTCTACCTTAGTAAGTTAATGCCTCCGTCATCGAAACTGGCTTTCTGCCCACCTCTTATCTCGGCCTAAGTTTCTTTAAGGAATTCGGTAGCAATTGGGCCCAATCAGCATGGGTATACCAGTTTCGAGCCATAGGCAACCTCTACTGTGGTAAGTTAATAAGTCTATCATCTAAGCTGGAGTTTAGCCCACCTTTTGGGTGTGGGGGGGGTCGTGGGTGCCTTGTCTTTCCCAATTTTTTTTAATTCGGAAAGGCTAAACCCACCTGATGAGCCCTTTGGCATGGGCGAAATCTCATTATATGACAATAATAAAGGTTGTTACACAGGTATGTCCTGAGACATATGCTGATATATTAAAATTTGGAGTCATTTCAGTCAATTCTAAACACTTTCTTTTGTGGGGTTGAATTTGAAAATTCTGATTTTATATATCTAATCATAATTGAAGAAGTGTTATCAAAACAATTGAGGCCATTTCTTCTAAGTGAATAGCACATAAACCTTGTTCTACCTTAGGGGAAATAGCCAGTGAAAGCAATATAAAATTACTCCCTTAAGCTATGATTAATAATTTCAGCTGATCAAGCTAAATGCAGAAAAATATTTACCCAAGATATACTTATAAAATCTGTTAATTAGGTCAGATACCATATCTTTAGGCCCCGTAGCAAATAATTATGAAGTTCATTGTTATATGTATTACCCTAAATATTCAAAGTTAGAAGAATAGTCGTTTCAACACTATATGTATAAAACATTCACACTGCCTGTTTTGTTGGTATAAAATATCTTTAGCCTTATTAAACTTAAAATTATTTTTAGTTTTTATACCGGTTTTTCTTACATGCTATACTTTCAAAATTAATTTAATTTTGAAAGAATAACAATACAAGGAAGGAAAAACTGCATAAAGACTATAAAAAATTGAAAATCTAATACAGCTTTGGAAAATTTGTACCAACAAAACAAAAAATAAAATAATTCCATGTTGAATATTGAGGACTTGTACCATTCACAATTCGACACAAGAATATAAAAAAGGGAACTACCAGTTACGTCCATGAAATATGAAATATACATATAAAAAGGGGAGAAAATAAGATGAACATTTGTCACGTATCAGCCAATTAAAACCTTCGAAAGGTTCTCATACTTTGAATGGACTTCTTATTTTGCCACTGGGTGTGTATGTGTGTTTTCCTCTTAGTGTGGGGGGGAGGGGGTTAATGTTTGTGTGTGCGTTGTGGGTGTGGAAGAAATTGCTTGTTGAAGATGATCTCAAGCAGCAGTGCATAATTCGAGCTTGACTCTTGCATTGAAAAAATAAATAAATAAATAAATAAAATAAAATAAAATAATACTATATTAAAAACTTCACTTTTGCTACCCGTTATATCCCTCCGTGATTTTCATCTCGCTGAAAATAAAGAAATTACTCATATTTGGTTGACGAGGAAATATTTCGGATGAAAAACTTTCTTGTTTACGGCAAGCATTAAATTCAAATAAAAATACCATTGCATGGTTTTTTTTATCATTTAAATTAAAAATGCTACTACTTATTCCAAAGTTAACTTAAAATGCTACTGCTTTTCCATTAGGTTAACTGAAATTGCTACTGCATTTTTTATTAGGTAAATTAAAAATGCTAATGCAATAGTATTTTTGATTTACCTAATCAAAAGCAGTAGCACTTTTAGTCAATTGAATGAAATTTGTTAAAAATGCCACTGTGTTTAGTTAGTATGTATTTTATTTATTGGATTTCTGTGTCGTTGTGACCCATTATTCGCTTATATTCACTATGTATGATTTTGGGTCTGTTTATGACCTAACATCTATTCATTTCTAGTCTCTTAGCTTTCGTACCTCATTGTAACCCGTTACTGTTTAAGCTTTATGAATCTGTTAGCTTTCAACCCTAGCAATGACCTAATAACACTTGAGCAGTGTTGCTGTGGTCCATCATTGACCCAATTACATTGCTAAGTATTGTTCCAAGTGCCATGAACACTTTTTTTCTCTCCACTCCAATGTAAAAGCGTTTACCCTACTTTCAATTCGTTTTTATCTTTTGACATTTACAGGATCCGAGGAGATTTTAGAGCAGCCTTCATGCAAGTGGAAACCGACTGGAGTCTTGGTGGACTTCAGTCTCTCTCTCTCTCTCAAAAAAAAAAAAAAAAAAAAAAAAAAAAGCAATGACCCAACCTCCCCTCTTGTAATTCAATTCCCACAATATTACGGCCTCTGCCTGACAAACTTGAACCATTACGAATTGAACTGCAGAGAGAGAGAGAGAGAGAGAGAGAGAGAGAGAGAGAGAGAGAGAGAGAGTGCTTTAACGTTATCCGTCATTACAGAAAGTCACGTACCAGTGGTTTTTCCTAACTAAATTTTCCCTATCTATACTCTGGACAGACTTTTGTTGTTTCCTAACACCCACATAACTTTAGAAGCTGGAAAATGTTGCTAAATAAATGAGCATCTTCCACATATACATACATACATACACGCACACACAACTAATATTTACCATATTTAACAATGTGCTATGTACATGACTATATTATCAACGAACCTTGCTGACAATTCACTCCATAAACTAAACAGGACAACGACAAACCTTTGGAAATCAAATAAGACATCAGTGGCCACCGCAGTAATGACGCCAGAAAACTCAATCACTCATTCATTCATTCATTTGTAACTATTGTACTACTTTTAGAACCGCCAAATACTTCATTATACAATAGTTAATTACCTTACCATTTCATTTATTTACATAACTGTTCAATTCTTAGATCAAATGATTTTCGTGGATGGACAATAATGTTTAAAAAACCTCTTAAATTGTACCCCTGCTTTGGGCAGCTCTAATCATTCTTCAGGTGTGTTGGATTCCAGGTAAATGTCTCTCCTTTATAATGCTCATCTGTCATTAATAAGAGCTTTCTTTGTAAACTTCCTTTCATATTTACGTCAGTTTGCTTAGCAAAGGACGAAGAGTCGAAAGGCCTCGCAACGGTTACTCCAGAGTGTGTGTGTGTGTGTGTGTGTGTGTGTGACAAAAAAATAATCACCATCCTTACCGTCTCTTTCCTTCAGGGAAACCAAGAAACTTGAACAGGGCGAGAACTTACCTGCAAGGAGAGAGGAAAATACGAATTAAAAACGAGTCAATGAACTTTTTATCCTGAAATATTCAAAGATGAAACCCCAAACTAGGATCTAGGAAATATATATGTATATGACTCAAAATTCCTATGAAGAAATGGCTAGAATTGAGAATGACTGACTGATTAGACCCACTTGGCGTCACTTCTGCAAAGACAAAATCTTCAAAACGAACATAAGATCTGGAAATGTACCAAAACATTGCAGAAACTACTAAATGAAACTTGGATCCTATCAAAATACTAAGAAAATTATATAGCATATGATAAGTACATCTGAAATCTATACATGCATGCATAAATACATTATATATATATACTATAATATATATATATTATATGGGAAGAGAGAGATAGAGAGAGAGAGAGAGAGAGAGAGAGGAGAGAGAGCGGGCAAACACCCATGAACTCTTCAACTAATCCCTCCTCTTTAATCCGGACTAGGAACCAGTAAGAATTTATGAACTGTATCTTCTTCAGCGTTCACCAGAGTTCAGATTCTCCCATTTAAACTCATCAACATAAAACATCTAAGTAAATATCCCCCGAAAACATCCAGGCCCTTTGGGGAATATACCCAGACAACTTCCTCCTCCTCCTCCTCCTCCAAGCGACACTTTCATCTGAAGGAACGTCATCATGCTAAGTGAACGGCCTAATGAACGTTTCAAGTTACTAGACCCATTTTATTATGAAATTTCATTGGTCATTTTTGCCTCTAGATGAGATTGCGAGGGACAATGACTGCGCAGTCAAGAGATGAGGGTCGCTTCAGAAATTCAGCCGGAAATTGCAGGAATGTTATGCTTACGCCAGTTTTTTTTTTTTTTTCTGGGATGTGGTAGAACAGATAGTTTCCCAAATGTGTGAGTGAGATAGAACGGTGGTTTACCAGAGAGGGATCAGATGAAAGGTAGCAGTGTTATATATATATATATATATATATATATATATATATATATATATATATATATATATATATCTATATATATATATATATATATATATTATATATATATATATATATATATATATATATATATGATATGCAGGAACTTCCATATACATACATTACTTCAGGAAAGCCGAAGGCACATGATGAGATAAAGTATTTATTCGTTGAGAAATGTTTTGCACAGAAACTTTGTGCATCATCAGTCTGTTAGAATAAAAGTACATTGTAAATTAATAAAAACAAAATACAAATAAAAATTACGATCTAAAATTTGAAATTTAAAAACTATAAATTTAAAAATAAGCATGCTTCAAAGTTAAAAGTGAAAAAAGAACATTAAAACATAACCACTGAAACACCAACCATTTGCTAGGAAAGGAGGAGAGAGAATGACAAGAAATGGGATTCGGGTAGAAAGACTAGGCCAGGTATAGCGGGGACGATGAACTACCGCTATTCAATGAAGGAACAAGTCTTTTGATAAATAGTGACTCAAGTGTTGTTAAATACTCAGAGTCCTTATTGTAATCTAAAATAGAATTTATACTTTCTTTTATTCAGCAAAATTCATATCCTAAAGAATTAGTTAAGAAAATAAACAAACTTTAACTAAATGCCTGAAACCAGTTCCACCGATTGTTGACGTTCCAAAGAAACTCATGTATGCCTCGATTCCTTATATTTCCAACCTGAAATTGTCACAGAAACTTACTCGAATCATTGAAGGTAAAATTCCATCCTTGAAATTAAAATTAATACCAAATAACCAGAGTAAAATTGGCCCCCTGTTCTGCATTAAAGATCGTCTGCAGCCTTTTATGAGGTCTAATGTTCTGTATAAATTTACGTCCCCAGGATGTCCTGGTATTTAAGTTGAATCTACCAAGAGGCTGTTGCAAATGTGATATTGTAACCACATGAGGTATAGTTTTAGAACTGGCCAGAGATTAAGTAGACCAGAGCATTCAAAAACTAAGATTGAAGTCTAGAAACAGCACTTCTCCATTTTAGGTTACAATAAGGACTCTGAGTATTTAACAACACTTGAGTCATTATTTATCAAAAGACTTGTTCCTTCAGTGAATAGCAGTAGTTCATCGTCCCCGCTATACCTGGCATAGTCTTTCTACCTGAATCCCATTTCTAGTCATTCTCTCTCCTTTCCTAGCAAATGGTTGGTGTTTCAGTGGTAATGTTTTAATGTTCTTTTTTCACTTTTAACTTTGAAGTATGATAATTTTTCAGTTATGATTTTTAAATTTTATATTTTAGACTGTAATTTTTATTTGTACTTTGTTTTTATAAATTTAAAATGTACTTTTATTTTAACAGACTGATGATGCACAAAGTTCCCGTGCGAAACGTCAAATTGCCTCCATAGGAACTCTACTAGCCTCTTTTAGTAGTGTCAATGAATGGTCAAAATCCAGACTTCGAATAAAATTGTACCCATGAAAACCTCTACGGGTTATACAGCAAATGTTTAACTACAGTATGTGACATCTTTGAATAAAATTAAAATTTACTTTCATAATTACCTGTCTTAGATATGCCAACATTCGGTGCGTTGTTCAGCAGTTTAAGCAATAATATGAAAATCATAATTATGGAAATAGACCTTCATAAAATTACTACAGATGAGGCAGCAATTACATTTAATGTAATACGTTTAAAAGATGGTTTATTTCCGGAATAAAGGTAAAAATAATGAAGTAATATTAATAGAAATTAAAATATAAAAATCAAAATCAAAATAATTGCGATGAAGTATAAATAAAATAACAGTAATAAAAATAAACTTGCAGTAATATCTATATATAAAGATAATGAAAAACGAATAAAAGATAAAAAAAAATATAAAAACATTAATACACATACTAGTAAAATGATAATGAAATTTATTAATACAAACACTAACTATAAAAATAAAATTTATTATAAAATTATAAAAATAATCAACACAATTAGTATAATAATAATAATAATAATAATAACAATAATAATAACAAAAGTAATAATAATAATAAAATTTCAAATATGAATATATATGAAAATAAAATATAAGAATAACAAAGTAATATTATCAAAAATTAAATGAAAAAATAATATTAAAAAAGTAAGAAAATAATCATAATAATTTTTTTAAATAAAATTAAAATTAATAAAAAACTAACAATAATAAAACAATAAACATAATAATAATAATAATAATAATTAATAATAATAATAATAATAATAATAATAATATTCATAAAAATAATAAATTCAAACAAAATATTTAAAATAATAAAATTAATAAAATAAAAATAAAATGATAAGGAAAATATAAAAAATGAAAATAAAAATTTAAACAATAAAAGGATAAAAATATTAAAATAAATATAAAAAATCAAAACAATACTTATAACAATAACAATAAAAAATAATGAGAACAATATAAATAGTGTACTTAGGAAGCAGACCCTCTCTCAAGCATACTTTATTAAAAGTAATGGCTACTTCAGCAGCGTTACACTTGTAGAGATTCTTCTCTATTTTGCGAATAGCGGCTTTTTCAGTGCTACTTAAACAGGCTAGTAGAGCGCCTATAGAGGTCATGCTAAAATACAGGGTCAAAATAGGTGTATATATTTGAATTTTACAGATAAACTATGATACCATAGTCATCAAAATCATTAACGATTTTCTCTCTCTCTCTCTCTCTCTCTTAAAGCGAGCTTTCGTCTGGAGCTGCCAGACATCCTCGGGCTGGGAAGCTCGAGGATGTCTGGCAGCTCCACACGAAAGCTCGCTTTAAGAAAGAGAGAGAGAGAGAGAGAGAGAGAGAGAGAGAGAGAGAGAGAGAGAGAGAGAGAGAGAGAGAAAATCGTTAAAGACTTTGATGACTTTGGTATCATAGTTTATCTGTAAAATTCAAATATATACACCTATTTTGACCCTGTATTTTACCATGACCTCTATAGGCGCTCTACTAGCCTGTTTAAGTAGCACTGAAAAAGCCGCTATTCGCAAAATAGAGAAGAATCTCTACAAGTGTAACGCTGCTGAAGTAGCCATTACTTTTAATAAAGTAAACAATATAAATTAATAATAAACAGAAAACTAAGAATATCAATAAAAAATATAATAAAAAATCTAGTAATATGAATAAAAATAGAAATAAAATTAATAAAGTAATACAAAAATAATTATGAAAATAAAAAAAAATATATAATGCACATGACAAAATCATAAAAATGAAAATTAAAATAATGACAATAAAATAGAAAATAAATAAAAATCAAAATAAAAAATAACAGTAATTAAAATGAAATGTTAAAAATAAAAATAATAAAAATATAAATAAACCTAATAAAATAATTAATTGAAATAAAAATATCTGAAATAAAAAAAATTAATAAAAATACTGATAAAAATAAAAATAATGACGCCAATAAAAAAATAATAATTAACATAAAACTAAGAATAATATCAATTTAAAAAATAAATAAAATAAAAGTAAAAATAGTAGTATAGTATGAATAAAAAATAAATAAAATTAGTAAAAATAATCATATAAATATAAAAATATAAAATAAAAAAATTATAAAAATAAAAATATGACACAAAAAACAGAAATAATAATATATAAATAAAAATAATTTAAATAAAATAATACTTAGTAAGTAACAATAAATAAAAACGGTAAAAATATAAAGAAAATTAAAAGAATAAAAATGAAAAAATAAAAACAATAAAAAATGAAAAATATAAAAACGAGAAAATACTAATAACATTAAAAGTAAAAATAAAAATAATGATGAGAACAATAAAATAATAATAATAATAAACATTAAAACAAAGAATAATATCAATAAAACTATAAATAAAACAAAAGTAAAACTGAAAGTAATCTAAATAAAAAATAAAAAAATGAAATTAATAAATAATTAAATAAGCTGTAACAATAAGTTAAAAACAATTATAAAATAAAATAAATATAATACACATAAAAACAGAAATAATACTAATAATAATCAAAATAAAATAAAACAAATAAAAGCAATAAAAATAAAAAATAATAATAATCAAATCAAATATTTAAGGTGAAAACAAAAATAAATAAAAAAGGTAAAAATAAAAATAAAATTTTAAAAATAATAAAAATTCAAAACAAAAAATAAGAAGTTATAAAATAATAAAAATAATAATATTGTTGATATTAAAAATTAAAATTGTAAATTTTTATTTTTATTATCAACAATATCCCCACCTTTGGGATGGCCAGCATGCGCATGTGTAAGAGACTCTCCTGCCAGGGCCAGGAGGGGGCTATTAAGAACTACGCCTGCACCAAACATCAGGAGACTTCTTGTACAGATGTTCAGCTAAGTACACAAAGAGGCCTCTGGGATATTGAGTGGGGATGACGCCATCTCTCTCTCCAGATACCTTGGTTCTTAGAGGACTGTAGGATTGGCCTGGAGGTATGCATGTAAGGGCGGGACCCCTGGGACTGTGAAACGGCAGGAGGAGGAGGCTTCAAATCTTGTCCCAGCAGGACGGTATAACCTCCATAGTACATACATTAGAGCGGTGTGGTCAGGTGACTCTCGACCAGACATTAGCAAGAACATCTTATCATGGTTGAGGCTTTCCTTTGTGACGAATTGGTGCCTGTCAACCTGGGCTCCTAAAGGAAGAATCTCATTCTCTCGAATGATGGATATCTGCAAACCAGTGTCAATACTTACATTTTGGATTAAGGTGTCTATTTCCTTGATGCTCTTACCATACAGCTTGATGTCGTCCATGAACATGAGATGGTAAATTATGTTGCCTACTTTCATGAGTGGGTACCCAGCGTCCATCTTCTGTAGTACTTTTGTCATGTGAGTCATGGCTACTACGAAGAGTAGTGGAGACAGTGAGTCATCTTGAAAGATCCCTCTCCTGATGTTAACCTCTCCTAATTTTATCCCAGTGCTTATAAATACAGTATTCCGGTTGCACGTTGTATTTTTGAGGAAACTGGTGGTGCTTTCCTCTGACCAATATATGTTGAAGGATTCTATTAGCTATGTGAGTGATATCATGTCGAAGGTTTTCTTGAAGTCGATCCATGCCATGCATAGGTTGGTTTTCCTTCTCTTACTATTCTTCATTATCGTTTAACCTACCAGGAGCTGATCTTTTGTGCCCAACATTTCTTGGGCACCCTTTCTTTTGGTGGGGGATGGTGTTTGGATCCTCTAGGTAGTTATACCGCCTTTCACAGATAATACCTTAGAATTTTCCTCATTATTATTATTATTTTTTTTTTTTTTTTTTTGCTCTATCACAGTCCTCCAATTCGACTGGGTGGTATTTATAGTGTGGGGTTCCGGGTTGCATCCTGCCTCCTTAGGAGTCCATCACTTTTCTTACTATGTGTGCAGTTTCTAGGATCACACTCTTCTGCATGAGTCCTGGGGCTACTTCAGCGTCTAGTTTTTCTAGATTCCTTTTCAGGGATCTTGGGATCGTGCCTAGTGCTCCTATGATTATGGGTACGATTTCCACTGGCATATCCCATATCCTTCTTATTTCTATTTTCAGATCTTGATACTTATCCATTTTTTTCCCTCTCTTTCTCTTCAACTCTGGTGTCCCATGGTATTGCGACATCAATGAGTGATACTTTCTTCTTGACTTTGTCAATCAACGTCACGTCTGGTCTGTTTGCACGTATCACCCTATCCGTTCTGATACCATAGTCCCAGAGGATCTTTGCGTGATCGTTTTCTATCACTCCCTCAGTTTGGTGCTCGTACCACTTATTACTGCAAGGTAGCTGATGTTTCTTGCACAGGCTCCAGTGGAGGGCTTTTGCCACTGAATCATGCCTCTTTTTGTACTGGTTCTGTGCAAGTGCTGGGCATTCGCTTGCTATGTGGTTTATGGTTTCATTTTTTGTATTGCACTTCCTACATATGGGAGAGATGTTATTTCCGTCTATCGTTCTTTGAATATATCTGGTTCTTAGGGCCTGATCTTGTGCCGCTGTTATCATTCCTTCAGTTTCCTTCTTTAGCTCTCCCCTCTGTAGCCATTGCCATGTGTCATCGCTGGCTAGTTCTTTAGTCTGTCTCATGTATTGTCCGTGCATTGGTTTGTTGTGCCAGTCCTCTGTTTCTGTCTGTCATTCTCCTGTCTGTGTATCTTTCTGGGTCTTCGTCTACTTTTATTAGTCCTTCTTCCCATGCACTCTTTAGCCACTCGTCTTCACTGGTTTTCAGATATTGCCCCAGTGCTCTGTTCTCGATGTTGACGCAGTCCTCTATACTTAGTAGTCCTTCTCCCTCCTTCCTTTCGTGTTATGTATAGTCTGTCCGTATTTGCTCTTGGGTGTAGTGCTTTGTGTATTGTCATATGTTTCCTCCGGGTGGTTTTTCTGATCTATGCTGCGGAGTTCTGCCTTCGTCCATTCCACTATTCCTGCGCTGTATCTGATTACTGGAACTGTACATGTGATTATGGCTTTTATCATATTTCCGGCGTTGAGTTTTGACTTGAGTATCGCCTTGAGTCTCTGCATATATTCTTTCCTGATCGTGTCCTTCATCTCTTGGTGTTTTATATCCCCTCCTTCCATTATTCCCAGGTATTTGTATCCTGTCTCATCTATGTGTTTGATGTTGCTCCATCTGGTAGCTTTATCCCTTCAGTTCTCGTTACTTTGCCTTTTTGTATGTTGACTAAGGCGCATTTTTTCTCTATTCCAAACTCCATCCTGATGTCCCCAGATACAATCCTTACAGTCTGGATTAGGGTATCTATTTCCTTGATGCTCTTACCATACAGCTTGATGTCGTACATGAACATCAGATGGTTGATTCTGTTGCCTCTTTTCTTGAGTTGGTACCCGGCATCCATCTTCTGTAGTACTTTTGTCATGGGAATCATGGCTACTACGAAGAGTAGTGGGGACAGTGAGTTGCCCTGGAAGATCCCTCTCCTGATATTAACCTCTGCTAGTCTTATTCCAGAGCTTGTAAGTATTGTATTCCAGTTGCGCATTGTATTTTTGAGGAAGCTGATGGTGTTTTCCTCTGCCCCATATATTTTCAGGCATTCTATTAGCCATGTGTGTGGTATCATGTCGAAGGCTTTCTTATAGTCTATCCATGCCATGCTTAGGTTGGTTTTCCCTCTCCTACTGTTCTTCATTACCATTTTGTCTATCAGGAGCTGGTCTTTTGTGCCCCTACACTTCCTTCTGCAGCCTTTCTGTTGGTGGGGGATGGTGTTTGTCTCCTCTAGGTAGTTGTATAGCCTTTCACTGATGATACCTGTTAGTAACTTCCACATTATTGGTAGGCAGGTGATAGGCCTGTAGTTACTGGCTATATTTCCCTTACTCTTGTCTTTTTGTACTAAGGATGTTCTTCCTGTGGTCATCCATTTGGGTGCATGGTGATCTGATATATTCGTGGGTGTAGGGCCTTGAAGTTTTTGAGCCAGTATCCATGGACTTCATCGGGACCTGGGGCTTTCCAGTTTGGCATTTTGTTTAGTTGGTGTCTGACTGTGTCTGTCGTGATCTCTGTGAATCTTTGTTTTATTCTCCCTGTTTCTTCTTCCTTGACTTCCTGGAGCCATGTTGCGTGTTTGTTGTGTGATACCGGATTGCTCCATATGTTTTCCCAGAGTCTCTTACTTGGTTCGGCTTCAGGAATTTCTGGGTGGTTGTCTTCCCCTCTTAGTTGGCTGTATAGTCTTTTCTGGTTGGTTCCGAATAGTTTGTTCTGTTGGTATCCCTTATTCCTGTTCATGCACCGTTGGATCTTATGTGCTTTGGCCTTAAGCCTCTGTTTTACATCTTCTATTGTGTTGTTTAGTCCCCTCTCTTGTACTTTGTATTTACCGTTGAGTTCCTCCCTTGTTTTCTTGCTTCTTAGCCTTTTTTCTGCCATCTCTTTGAGTTTACTCAAGTCAGATCTCATCACCATGAATTGCTTTTCCAGGCGCCTTTTCCAAGGAGGTTGCTGTTTTGGTTTCTGTTGGGTTGGTTGTGCTGGGTGGTGTTTGGTGTTCGAATCCCCCCATCAGTTCTGCTACTAATCTTGCTCCTGCATATTATTATTATTATTATTATTATTATTATTATTATTATTATTATTATTATTATTATTATTATAATAGTAATGATTTTGTAAATGAAATAATTAAAAAATCAATAAAAATAGAACTAACAATCATAAAATAAAGACGAATAAATAAAATCATAAAAATAAATAAAATAATGTAAAAATAATATAAATAAAAGTAATTATTATTCAAATAAAATTTTTATAAATAAAATATAAAAAATTAACTAACGAAAAATAAAATAGTAATAATACCGGAAATCTACCAATAAATACAAATAAAAATAAAACGATAAAAATCCACAAATAATAAAATAAATATAATAAAAATATAAAAATAATAATAATGAACAGAAAAACTAAAAATATAAAAAAATAATAATAAAAATATTTTTGTAATAAAATAACAAATAAAAATGAATTTAATATATATATACAAATTATAAAAATAAAAATATAGTAAAAATAAAATAATATAATGCACCTAAAACTCATAAAAATGAAAACAAAATATTGAAAATGAAATAAATAATGAAAAATAAAAAAAAAAAAAAAAAAAAAAAAAAAAAAAATTATTAAAAAAATAAAATAAATATAAAAATAAAAATAAAAATAAAATAATACATTGAAATAAAAATATTTAAAATAAAAATATGTAAAAACTAATAAAAATGATGAATTAATAAGAAAAATATAAATAATAAAAATATAAATAAATTAAAAAAATAATTAAATAAATATAAAATAAAAAGAATATTATTAACTATATATAGTAGTATATATATATATATATATATATATATATATATATATATATATATATGTAAAAAGGAGGAATTTACAGATTCATCATATTTAACTTCCCATGGAGACAGAGTCCGAGCGACATCCTGGAGAAAGCTGATAAATCATTTCTGGGATGGTGTGATACGAAGATGCTTACTTAAGCAGGTCAATGTTCGTTCTGTGGGTATGTGAGTTTGTGAGGGCTTGTTCAAGGTGCCTTTGAAAACTGGCTGTGACCAGTTAATTGGGGCGTTGACGAAGAGTGTGAATTCGTCTGTACGTGTACGAGCTATGTCCGTTGATAACGGCGAGTTTTAGTCAGAACGGAGGAGACGGCTGCCCTGGGGAGAAAGAGTCTGGATGGCTCTATAATGTATTTTTGTTTAAGTGATTTTCAAAGCTGTAATGGGTAAGTGTGTAATGGGTAAGTGTTATATATAATGCTTTAGCCAAAGGGATGGCTTGTTTTGATATCTTGTAAAGATGTTCTATTTCATTTAATCTTTTGACTTTGTCTTTACAATTGTGTGTGTGCTCACTAGTGTGTTCTCTTGTCTTTTAAACAGGCGGTTCTAGTGAGGGGCCGAGTGTTCTAGTGAGGGGGACCAAGGCTTCTAGTGAGGGGACAAACTGTCCTAGTGAGGGGACCGAGTGTCCTAGTGAGGAGACTGTATTTTGGAGAAGAGATAATTGGTGTGACTAATTACTGATTACGACATTTAAATACCAGGGGATATCTAAATTAGTTGTCTATGAGACTTGAACTATTATCATTCCGTTAATTATCTTATAAGAACTTGAATTATTCAAGTAATACTTTGCCTTGAATAAATCATATATATTTTTGTGACTCCAACTCTAATTTAATGACCTGATGGAATGGAGAGAGAGAGAGAGAGAGAGAGAGAGAGAGAGAGAGAGAGAGAGAGAGAGAGAGCTTTTGTCAGTGATTGCTTTGAGAGAGAGAGAGAGAGAGAAGAGAGAGAGAGAGAGAGAGAGAGAGAGAGAGAGGAGACTGAGGGTTACCAGTTCGCCTAACGCTCTGGCTTAACGCATACCAAATATGAAAACAGCAGTGGGGGGGCGACGCCCTTCGCTGGTAATATATATAATAACAATAGAACAATAAAATAATAATAAACAGAAAACCAGGAATAATAATAATAAAAATAAAAATAAAATAAAAATAAAAGTAATATCAATAAAAAATAAAAATAACATTAAATAAAAAATTTATATTAATTATAAAAATAAAACACAATAAAAATAAATATAATTCAAATAAAACAATAAAAATAACAATAATAATCAGAATAAAATAATATTTAGAAGCATAAAAATATAAATAGAAGGAATAAAAGGTGAAATAATTAATATCAAAATAAATAATAATTAAAAATTAAAAATAAAAGAAATAATTGAATAAAAAAATAAAATATAAATAACTTTAGTAAAATAATAATAAAACGAGTTTAAAAAAAAAATAGGAATAGATATGAAAATAAAAAATAACAAAATATTAGTAATAACCTTTGGAATAAAAACATTAAAAATTAAAAATTAAAATAAAGAACAGTTTAAAAAATAAAGTAATAAATTAAAATAAATTACACACAAAATAAAATAAATAATATGATCAATAATGGTAAAGATAATCACTATAAAAAAGTAAAATAATATGTAGTAGAGAGAGAGAGAGAGAGAGGGTTTGATATCATATTTTATTTGTAAAAATTGAAATATAAATATATACACCTGACGGAATGAAAAATGTGACTTCCTTTGCAACAACGGTCATAACTAGATAAAAATCTGTGTAAATAATCCTTTTCGAGTCATCCACAGTCAAGGCCCTTTAGTTTTTTGCAAGAAGAGCATAGCGACCTCTGCTAAATGCAGCAAAAGACGTCAGTCTCCAGGAGACTCTGCTGTATTGCTGCATGTAGCGCCGTGGCCGCATACAACGACTAATCATGTTTTCCTTCAGGCTTCAACTGTCAGATTTTTCTCCCAGGTGGGAAGGAAGGGACAAGTGATGATGGTGGGCGGGGCCGTATTTCTCCCAAGGATTTCAGAACTTTTTGGGATTGCGGAACTAGGCTAAGGTGGGAGAGGAAGTTGGAGATTTTTTTAAATACTAAAGTTAGATCATAATTTTCTTTAAATTCTCTTTGTTGGGGGAAGTTAGGGGATGGGTCGATATCTTCAAAAGGTGGGGGATGGGGTTAGTAAACCTTGAGGTGAAGGGACCAATTTTACCCGGGAATATTTCAAGCTTTTCTGAGGGAAAATGAGATGTTGACTGTTCCATTCATGTCAGGAATTTAGTGTCTTCTATTCCTTGTGCTCTCTCTCTCTCTCTCTCTCTCTCTCCCATGTCCGCCTTCGCAATCCTACCTCATTCAAATGTCGTTCACACTGACGAGATACAATCAACTCTAGCGATACTTATCGTGCATCTGGAACATCAAATCGCGCAAATCGTCCAAGAAAATGAAGAAGTTTTGATTACTGAACATTGAGTAGCAGGAAAAACCTTCTGAAACTTCACTCACTCCTATTCTGTTCGCTTGTGTTTGCAGATTTCTTGCTAAGGTAAAGATAGGCTTTGGGTTTACTTTAACGAGGACTCCTCCTCCTCCTCCTCCTAACATCGTTCTGAGCAAGAATTGCCAGCCATAAGTAATTCAGTAATGGACGGGAGGCGTGCCCTTTCAGTCTGTCTGCAAGCTTGTTCCGTTCCTGATCGTTCAATAAGGCATTAAAGCACCTGCCAACATCAAGATCTAAACTGAGTAGGCGAAAATCTGATGATGATGACGATGATGATGAGAGAGAGAGAGACTAACAGTAACAGAAAACACTAAATTCTTTAGATTGTCAAAAATTAACGATTCATTTTACCTTCAACAGACATAAGTCTTCCAGGGTAGGATCACTCCCTCACCTTACAGCTTATCCCTAGCCCCCTCCCCCCCTCCCCCCAATATCGACCCATCCCCCAACGTCCCCGATAAACAAAGAAAAAATAAAACTAAAAAAAAAAGTTATACACTCGTATCTAACTTTAGCATTAAAAAAAATCTTTAACATCCTCGCCCACCTTAGCTTAGTTCTGCAGTCCCAAAAGCTTTTAAAATCTTTGAGAGATACCCAACCCTTCCCCCCAACTACCACCAACACGTGTCCCTTCCTCCAGGGGAAAAAATCCGAGGGTTTAAGCCTGAAGGATTTGCATGACTAGTCATTACACGTGGCCTCGTCGCTACATTTATCAGTCTCTTTCCAAATTGGCGTCTTTTTATAGATTCAGGAGAGGTCGTTATTCTCCTATTGCAAAAACAAAAGGGTCTTGTAGTGGATGATACGAGAATGCTTACTTACACATTTCTCTCAAGGTCATTCGCGTCTTTTGCCGGGGAAGGTCCCTTATTCTTTATTCATCTGCTCTGCTTCTCTCTCTCTCTCTCTCCCCACAGAAATGACTGATCTCTCTTCAGCCAACAGGGATTACCATCATCGATCTTGCCATCACTGGTAATAAGACCGAGATTAGGTCTGTCAATGTATGTAAATCGCTTTTTTGTTTCACAATATATGAGGCGAAAGCTCTCTCTCTCTCTCTCTCTCTCTCTCTCTCTCTCTCTCTCTCTCTCTCTCTCTCTTTCCCTCTCCTCCCTATAACTTTTTCTTTCCCTAAGTAAAAAGAAACCAATTTCAGACGTTCGGCAGGTGGCATGCTCTCTAAAGAGAGAGAGAGAGAGAGAGAGAGAGAGAATCTGCAAATCAAATCACCCAACTTTACACATCCAGCAGTCTTTCTGCAAGAGGTTCCCTTATTCAAGCAAAATGGAATTACCCATTCCTCTTTGTGACTTATATTCTTCGACGGGGAGACAGACAGACAGGGATTATCTGACAGATATCCTTCACCTCCATGTACTCAGGATTAACTCGGCAAAGCCTTCCAGTTACCAATTTAGCCAGCATTGCAACCCACCAAAGCTGACTGAAAACCAAGTATATAATTCACTGATTTGGTCAACAGAGGAAAAATGAATTTCGTAACATAATTATCCATACATTATATATATATATTATATATATATATATATATATATATATATATATATATATATATATATATAAAGAACCAACATCCATACATTATATATATATATATATATATATATTATATATATATATATATATATATATATATATATATATATATATAAAGAACCAACGTTCATACCCAGAAAGAGCAGATGGGTCTCTACCATTGTTTTTACCTTTCAGTCTGATGCCCTTCATCCTAAAGTGTCCCTTTTAACCCAACTGTAATGTCCTATCTCATCATGGCTCTCACTCACACACTTGGGAAACTGTCTCTAATCTAATCTACCACTCCCTGGAAAAATGCCGACGCCAGCAGAACGCTGATGCAATTTCCGGCTGAATGTCTGAAATGCCTCGCATTTCTTTGACTTGCAATCACCGTCGCCAGTCTGCTGAAAGCATCAAACACAAGAGTAAGTATCTTTTGCTCTTTTCGACAATTTTTAGATTCAGGGGAATCGACACCTATTCTCTACTGCACGAATTCCGACGCCAGATGTACGATAAGATTCCAATGCTGAGCTGATGTGAACGGCAAGTTTACCCGTCAGGTTTATGGTGATTTTTGAAAAATCGTTGACACATCGGAGCCGTAGATAATGACAGTATGCAGACAGTGAATGTCATCGCTGTCAGCGTTTCTTAACGAGAGAGAGAGAGAGAGAGAGAGAGAGAGAGAGAGCCAAGAAATCACTGTCGTCAGTTTTCACTTCCTGTAGCAGTTTTGAGGGAAAACAAAACCTTTGCAGACGCTCGTCACCTGGGAGAATAAACAAAAGGACATCTGCAATTCATATCACCTAAGCTGACAGATGCTGTCGCCTTCTTGCAAAGGGTTCCTACTTTCATGCACCCTGCAAGATTTACACATTCACCCTGACACTTCGCCCGGAGAGAGAGAGAGAGAGAGAGAGAGAGAGAGAGAGAGAGAGAGAGAGAGACAATCCCGCCTTCTATCTGACATCACGGAATTCTTAAATTAAATCAGGGACTTGATCAGAATCTCATTATAGTAACAAATGAAATAAGTGATTACTCTCGTTCAAGGATATATAAAGCAATTTCGTTGTCGAGAAAAAATTAAGGTTAAAACCTTAAGAAGTAACACAGTAAAAAATCTCATACATACACACACACACACACACACACACACTATATATACACACACACACACACACATATATATACACACACACACACACACACTATATATATATATATATATATATATATATATATATATATATATATATAAAGTGTAAAGATAAAGATAAACAAAAAAATAACTATGACCCAACACTTGCTGGTTTAAAGAAATATACAGATTAAGCGGACGCAAAACATTATATTGCTACTCATAACTCGTTCATCACAATGTAATGACGATCTACAGTTTCGAAATTAATTCTGTCTTACAAAACAGAAATGCCGCATCTCCCTTGTAGTTTTAAGTAGATGCCAAAAACTGCAGATATACTAATGCACGACAAGAAGTCTATTTTATTTCATCATTCTGTTGCAAACACCGATTGAAAACCTATCATAATAATTAGGCTTTAAAATAGTTTAAATACGAAAAACATATACGAATGAGAAATAACTTAGTTGTGAATGTGAGTGACACTTCAAGATATTCTTGTTTTGTTTGTTTGTTTGTATGGTGTTTTTACGTTCAAGATATTCTTCAGACACCACCTCCATCCACATCTAAACATTTCTCCCGCTGCTAAAGGCAAAAGTCCTCCAAAACAGTAAAATTACCAGAATGTCATTCTTATAATTCACGGTTGGAAAATTAAAAGGGTTTTTTAACCGCAAATAATACTTATGGCAAAATGACTGATTTTAAATTTCCTCGTCATGACAAAAGCCATATATATTCAACTGCATGGAATATACCAAGGCAAAATGATTGTTCTCAACTTACCTCATAAAACAAATATTTAATTGCTAAGAAAAAACTTCTGGCAAAATTATTGTTTAACTTTCCTTCTTGAAGTAAAACGTTAATAAGGAAAACCCTCCCTGCAAAAACGAAAAGGTTACTGAATTGAAAGGAAAAGCTCTGGCAAACTAAGTCTCTTCAACCTTCCTTACAAGAGAAAGAGCCTCATTCCACCACATCGGAAAACCCAGGCCAAATGGCTCCCCCTTAGCCTTCCTACCCTATATGTATGTATGTATGTATGTATGTATGTTATGTATGTATGTATGTGTATATATATATATATCTATATATATATATATATATATATATGTTAGGGTTACATTTCAAAGGATTTATATTCCACATACAAATAAGTTAATGACCACCTAAGGGGTCACTGTTGAGATAGCAAGGAGTGTGATAAAGGTTGATAAACAGGATGCAATCTAGGTTTTGGCTTATTGAATCAGCGACGCCCTAGTTTGCATTTGCCTGTGATAATCAAATCCATTGTTGTGTCAAACAGGTCACAGTGCTTTTGCCTGAGAACCTATTGACCTATAACCCACAGACGTCTACGTGACTTCCTCTCACATGTTCGTCTGTCTGTATGTTATGTATGCTGAGCTAAGCTGTGCTCTCCTATAATTTGTAAATGCATTTGTAACTCAGAACTCTACTTCCTCTCCTAGAATCAGGTTCTCCTAACCATCTTCTTGTTTCTTACTCAAGAGATGTAGTTTCGCAAATATATTGTTCCTGTTGTCATCATGAGTTTGAAACATCTCCGCCTTCATACCCAAAGAAGATACTGACTTAGAAATTATCGTCGCAATCTCAGACGAGGATGGGAAGTATACCACACGATACTTGCGTATAATATCGCAGGTCTAAATAACCTCACAGTGCGCCTCGTTATACAAGGCATAGCACAACATATACGTATATATAGATTTTAGAATACCCTGGGGATAATACCAGCATATTCCTTCTATAAAAGTATGTATACGTGCGTGTTAGTAGCACATAAGAGACAATCAAACATTACACATTGTAATAAAATAAAGTTAAACATGGCGCTGACTGAAAAGATGGACGAGCGGGTCCACTAACAACAATAATAAAGAGATGGAAAATAGACACTAATCATATCGATGGTACACCATGAAAATTAAATGTATAGTCGAGTTGCATTAGTAAAAACTAAAAGAATTGCCATAGCAGGGCTATAAAGAATCCTCAGTATTATTAACACTTTAGACTAAAAAAAAATTCCACTTGTACACGTAATTCAAAACGTAATTCACTTTCAAACAAAGTTTAACAAGAACCTTGTAATACAAATAACCAAATTTCCACCGGATCCGCTTGAATGAAAAGCAGCTCACATTCCAGAGTACGAGTCGATTATTACACGAAGAAAATCGCACCGTTTTCATATCCGCAGAAGCTGAAGATCCCAGATCACGTCCTTCTCGGCACGGCCCAAAGAAGGAAGGTTCAACAGCAGTTACCTAAATCGCTAAACAGAAAAGTTCTTCGCCTTACTAAGACCACCCATCTACAAACCTGTTTTTCCGCCCCAGGTGTGGACGGAGTAGGTAGGGAATGGGCAGAGTACGGGAGACAGCAGCGCTGAGTTCCAGCGCGCGTAGCACGCGCCAGCAAGCTCGCACTATCAATAATCATTCACAGATGACATGCAAACAATCTCTAAAACGCTCAGAACTCCTAAGTCACCTGATCAGGTACGAAGCAATATCCAAAAGAATGCGATATTCAGATCCCCTGTACAACTGATGGCGCTACATCTGTCTCATCTACCTCGATGTCTGTTTCTCATCACATTTTTCTCTTTTACTTTATACCTGCCATCACTGTTCCCCCTTTCCAACTGACAACAAGACACATGAAACAAGATTCCACGTTAGCTGAAGATAAAGTCAAGTCCACTGATAGTGACGAGCAGCATCGGTAATTAGGGAAAGGATCTGCAACCCTTTGAATCGTCCCTCTAAAGTCTTGGCAGACACTCGGTCAGGGATGTGATGTCTGTCAAATACAGGGTTATCAGAGTCTTAATTACACACCATGAGCAGTAGTGTTAATAGTAGAATAGTAGTGACTGAGAATTTTTTTTACTTTCCTCTTCCACTAAGCAGTTAAGAATATCGAAATTCAACCACGAATTCCTACCAGTGTTCAGAAATAGAGAGGACATATATACCAGATCCTAGATTCAAACAGACCCACCGAAGATAAACATGAAGGACACAAACACAAACAAATGCCTGGAAATACAAAACGACATTCAAGCCCAACAACAGACAACTGCTTACAATTCCTTTCCCCACTAGACCTTACCTTACCTTACAGACCTTACGTTCGTTCGGGTTGCCCCCAGTCCCTCAGTGTGAGGCGCCTCTAATGTCTACCAGAGAGTTGCTAGTACATCTTCCGGTATATTTTGCATCTTCCAATCTTGGATGGTCTGGGATGCAGTTTAGATATTTGTCGAGCTTATTCTTAAACACATCTACGCTCACTCCTGATATATTCCTCAGATGAGCTGGCAACGCATTGAATAGACGCTGCATTATCGATGCTGGTGCGTAGTGGATTAATGTTCTGTGTGCTTTCCTTATTTTTTCCTGGTATAGTTTTGGGCACTATAATCTACCTCTGCTTGCTCTTTCTGATATTTTTAGTTCCATGATATTTTCTGTTATTCCTTCTATCTGTTTCCATGCCTGAATTATCATGTAGCGTTCTCTTCTCCTTTCTAGACTATATAATTTTAAGGATTGTAGTCTTTCCAGTAGTCTAGGTCCTTAACTTCTTCTATTCTAGCTGTAAAGGACCTTTGTACACTCTCTATTTGTGCAATATCCTTTTGATAGTGTGGTACCATATCATATTGCAATATTCAAGTGACTACGAACATATGTTTTATAAAGCATAATCATGTGTTCAGCTTTTCTTGTTTTGAAGTGCCGTAACAACATTCCCATTTTTGCTTTACATTTTGCCAACAGAATGGCTATTTGATCATTGCATAACATGTTCCTATTCATCATCACACCAAGGTCTTTAACTGCGTCCTTATTTGTGATTGTCTCATTATTAGGTTCCCTATATGCATATAGCTTTCCTTCTCTGTCTCCATAATTTATTGATTCAAATTTATCAGAGTTAAATACCATCCTATTTACCTCTGCCCAATCATATACTTTGTTAAGGTCTCTTTGTAGAGCGTTCCTATCTTCATCACAAGTAATTTCTCTACTTATTCTTGTGTCATCAGCGAAACTACTCACTACCGAATCCTTAACATTACTGTCTATGTCTTCAATCATAATAACAAACAATATTGCAGCTAGCACCGTACCTTGTGGCACACCGGATATTACCTTGGTTTCATCCGATTTCTCATCGTTTGCAATAACTATCTGTTTTCTGTTGTGTAAAAATTCTTTTAACCATCTTCCTACTTTATCTACGATATTGTGTTTTCTAATTTTCTTTGCTAATATATTATGGTCTACTTTGTCAAAAGCTTTTGCAAAGTCTAGATAAATCACATCTGTTTCATTTCCGCTTTTCATATTTTTGAATATGTTCTCACGGTGGACTAACAGTTGGGTTTGTGTACTTTTTCCGGGTACGAAACCGTGTTTGTCCTTTATTGAAACAAATTATTTTTTATTAAATGTTTCATAATATTTTTCTTCATTACCCTTTCATACACTTTCATAATATGTGATGTTAGACTCACAGGCCTATAATTACTTGCCTCTAGTCTTGATCCAATTTTGGAAAGTAGGGGTGATATATGCTAATTTGTGCTCATCATAAATCTTGCCTGTATCTACACTTTGTCTTAATAATATTGCAAGTGGCTTTGCGATAGAATGAACTACTTTCTTTAACAAAATAGCAGGGACTCCATCCGGCCCTGCAGCAGCTCCATTTTTAATTTCATTAATTGCCTGCACAATATCAGCTTCATTAATTTCTATGTCAGCTAAATATTCACTATTTTCGTCCCTTACTTCTATATCATTATCTTCATTATCTATTCTAGGGTGAATTCTCTCTTATATCGTTCTGCCAGTATGTTGCAAATTTGCCTTTTTTTCATTTGTTAATCTCCCTTCAATTCTCAGAGGGCCTATTTCTATTCTTCTTTTATTCATCTTCTTCGCATATGAGTATAATGTTTGGGGTTTTTCTTGATATTTAATAGGGTTTTTTCTTCCAAGTCCCGTTTTTCATTTTCTTTTGATTGTATAATCTTTTGTTCTGCATTTTCTATCTTACGTTTTAGTTCTATAACTTTTCATGCATTTTTTTCTTTTGCAAGACCTTTTTTTCCACTTTCTGATTTTCTGGAACAAGATCCTTCTGTCTCTTGTATGCATGAATGATGTTTACTTTTCTTCTTCGGTATATATTTATCCATACTTTTTCTCCAATATTTTATATAATATCTCCGTATTTACCCTTATTGGTCATCACTTACGAAAATGTTATCCCAATCTTTGTTTAATTCTTCATTAATTTCTGACCATTTTATATTTTTACTGTAGAAGTTGTATTTTCCATATCCTTCCCACTTTTTCATTTCTTGCTTATCTCTATTTTCACTTGCTTTGGAATGAACTGTTAATTCTATGACATTATGATCTGAAATACTCGCATTATAAACTATTATTTCTTTAACATAATTCATCTCGTTCACAAATACTAGGTCTAAAGTATTTTCCTTTCTTGTTGGCAGGTGATTTATTTGTTGAATGTTGTATTCTAGTAGCATATCTAATAGCTTTTCAAATTGCCTCTTATCTTCTGCACTACTATTACTCTCTTTTTTATATGTATAAGTACAACCACAGTCTCCTATTCGTTCTTTCATTCTACAAAGGAAAGTTGAAGTCACCAGATAGGAGAATAGTCCAGTCCTTGTGATTTCTACATATATCATCCAATTTTTCAATTATTAAGTCAAACTCTTTAGTATTAGGAGGTCTATATATTACTATGTTCATCAATTTTTCAGATTCAAATTCTACCGCTATTAGTTCACATTCTGAGTTACTATATTTCTCATATATTTTTCCTTGTTTTTTGTCTTTCCCATATATTGCGGTTCCCCCTTGATTCCTATTTTTTCTATCTGATCTATAAGTTTGGAACCCTTTTATTTGATCATCATTCCCAGTCTCTTGGGAATACCAGGTTTCACTTATATTCATTATATCTATTTTCTTTTCATTTGGGTTAGTTCTTCTAAGTACTCTATTTTTCTTTTTGAGTTACTCGTAACTAAACCCTGCGCATTCATCACTATGATGGTTTGCGTGTTTTCTCCTTCATTTAATATTGGTAGTAATAAGGATCCCATGTCTCTTTCCTGTCTGGTATGTTGTTCTTTTTTTCATTTCCAGAAACTTCTGACATTAAAAAATCCAACTTTTCCATAATATTTGATCTTCCTTCATCATAATTATTCAACTACAACAGCAAAACTTTTCCTATTGTTTGTCCTTTGGGAAGAGAGAGAGAGAGAGAGAGAGAGAGAGAGAGAGAGAGAGAGAGAGAAGGATGTCATCAGCCATTCTGATCCTCTGAACTTATACGATTCTTTATGGAAGTCTCTTCGGTTCCTGCACAAAGGGTTGTTCCTTCCGCCTCCCATACCATACCATGCCTGAGAGAGAGAGAGAGAGAGAGAGAGAGAGGTGAGGAGAGAGAGAGAGTAGAGAGAGGAGAGAGTAGAGAGAGAAGAGAGAGAGAGAGAGAGAGTGTCCAGAGCTGAACATATGCTGGAGTTTATATAAAAATAATCATACAGTATATCCACATATATATACATATATAATAAATATACTGACATGAAGTCTTCAAACAGCAACACTTACAACAAAATCATTCAGATTTGACAAACCTCTCAAGAGTTGTAAAACCTAAAGCACTGGCGCAGAATACCAGTTAACAACAAACGTCCAACAAAAAGAGCAGAAAAAGATATACATGTATCGTGTAGACAGTCATCACTGGCTTCCAGACGCCAGGTGTCAGTTGACATGGCTACACTTCAACGCTCAAAAGAAACAAAAAACTGTGACGTGAAATATTCATCGGTCAATCGAAGCATCGCGTTATTACTTCCCTAACTTAAAAGCCTCGAGCAAGAATAGCTGATGACTGGTTCGAACCCCGGTGTGGGTGAGGTTTGCTTCGTTGAGGTGTTTTTAAGTTTAATTGATGGACACTGGCCACCAAATTTGAATTCAATTTTCTCTTTTTCGTTTTGATCCTGTCACAAAGGATCAGTCAAAGACCCACTTGATTAAAATTCACCCTTTACTTCAAATTTATATATGAATTATTGTCACATCACCGTGATATTTCATATACGAACTCTGACCTACAAATGTCGTATAATATCCAGTTCACGCTACTTCGGGAATATACTTTCAGAATCTACACCACAGTCTTGTTTAATATATATATATATACATACACATATATATACATATATACATATATATATATATATATATATAGTATAAATATATATATATATAAGCTATATTATAATATCATATATATATAATATATATATATATATATATATATATATATAGTACTTACGTAAGTATAATTTATAAGAATACCTGAAAAGATCGTCGACATTACAATTTAGAAATGGTATAAGTCCCATACCACTTGACAAATGCAACACATAGAACAATATCCTCATATAACAAAAACTCCAATTGCATTTGTTCCACTGAAGGTATGAGATATGAAATTCTGTCTGAGGCTGAGAGCAAACCAAGATACCTCATTGTAAACAGTAACCAGGCAGAATATGACACTATGACCAGTATAGAAAACGGACATAAACAATATGCATCCCACACAATCACTCATTTGTCAAAGGATAAAAGTAAACCTTCACTATTTTCACGAGATCCACAACTCGCCCAGACGCTTTCATGCGTCGTTCTCAGGAAAAGAATCCCTCCACATCTTAAGTAGCTTCTTCTACGCCTCCAACCACCACCACGGAAGAGGGCTAATGGACTCCAAAAAAAAAAAAAAAGTAAGAAAAGAAAAACTGACTGCAAGACCATTACAAGACCAAGGTTTCTCTGACTGGGTGTGGAAGAAAAAGCACAATGGGACACTCATCACTGGCCTTTAATAACATCATTCATGACGCATGTAGAATAGAACAGAATATAAAATTGAGCGCTGGGACCTATGAGGGTATTCAAAGTTGAAGAGGAAAATTGACAGTATTTCACGAGTCGCGTCATATTAAGCTTTCCAATGTCACAAAGACCTCATATGAATAATGAATGCATTCAAAACCTCTAACAAATTGCAAAATATTATCCATTTTCGAAAGTTAGGTAAAACTTGGCAGTGGATGATTGGTATTGCTTGATCAAAGCAAAGCCTTCTCTTTATTTACTTTGGGGAGATGAAGAGCTGTAATTGATGCACTGCTAGTAAATAAACTTAATGTTTATGTTGATGCACTTACACAAACAGGGATTCGTTTGAAGGTTTTGTTCATGCACATGCATAAAATATATGTATACACATTTGTATGTATATATATATATATATATATATATATATATATATATATATATATATATATATATATATATATATATATATATATATACAGTTTATGTGTGTACCTATACAGAATTATATTTACGAATACATAAAGAATATACATATAAAAGACGTTCCTTCCGTTTACTTTAAATGGTTTCCATTGTTGGACATTCAGTTGCAATTCTACTTATTTTCTTAACAATAAAACGACATTTTCTGATCGTTTCTACACTTCCCCAACCTTACTCTAATCTCTTAAAACCTAATTCAATAACCAACACACTTTCCTGGGATGAAAGATTTTTCTTGTTATCTTTACAACGTAATACATAAAAATAGTCTCTCTCTCTCTCTCTCTCTCTCTCTCTCTCTCTCTCTCTCTCTCTCTCTCTCTCTCTCACCACCTATACAAGTTGTGGCCATTACAATAATGCAAAATTAATTCTCTTGATATAAAAAATACTAACTCTCTCTCTCTCTCTCTCTCTCTCTCTCTCTCTCTCTCTCTCTCTCTCTCTCTCTCTCTCTCTCTCTTATGTCCAAGGATTTATCTAAATAGAATAAAGGGTTAAAAACATTAAAAAATCAAGAGATCATGTTTTGTAGGATTCCGTCAACAGACAACATCATTACACAAGCCCAAAATGAATCCATCGGATTTCCTCTTTCAAATCCAGTTTCCCTCAGTGTTGTCAACAGGATTATTCCAGTTCATGTGAACACAGCAAACCTAATCGATTAAGACATCTGACCTTTTAAAAGGCTACAATAAAGACAAGTCGACTCATTTGGAGGTCAGGTGAAGCAAAAAAAATGAACGTTTACACACACAAACACAAGAAACCATAATAACAACGAATATAAACGAAACAATAAACTTACTAATCCCATTTCGATATTTAATCATAAACTCAGGGGGACATTCTCTCACTCTCACTGCTCAGCTCTAGTGTATATAGTAAAAGTCGTAATACGCATATGTAAGTATGTATATACTACATACTACATACATACACATACACACACACACACATATATATATATATATATATATATATATATATATATATATATATATATATATATATATATATATATATATATCTAATAAAAGGAGCCCATAAAAACACCAAAATATAGAGAGTAAAATACTATATTTCAGGGACTGCTGTCTCTCTCTTCAGGTATATGAATGAGAAAAGTTTACAGAAAAGGTGGTATTTATACCAAGAGATCCATCCACAGGTAAGCCAATTTAGGTCACCCCCGCTGATAATCTTCCTTTAATTTTCTTAAGCGTTGGTTGAATGAAAATCTTGTCGATCACATCTGAATCCCATGCTCCTTTTGAGATGTTCATTACCTACCTCTCTTTTCATTCAACCAACGCTTAAGAAAGATTAAAGGAAGATTATCAGCGGGGTGACTTAAATTGGCTTACCTGTGGATGGATCTCTTAGTATAAATACCACCTTTTCTGTAAACTTTTCTCATTCATATACCTGAAGAGACAGACAGCAGTCTCTAAAATATAGTATTTTTTCTCTCTATATTTTGGTGTTTTTATATTGGGCTCCATTTATTAGATATGTATGTATGTATGTATGTACACACACACACACACACACACATATATATATATATATATATATATATGTGTGTGTGTGTGTGTGTGTGTGTGTGTGTGTGTGTGTGTGTGTGTGCCATGCCATAGGCAACCTCTACCTCTGTAAGTTAATGCCTCCATCATCAAAAATGGCTTTCTGCCCTTCTCTTATCTCGGCCTAAGTTTTCTTAAGGAATTCGGTAGCAATTGCGCCCAATCATCATGGGTATACCAGTTTCGAGCCATAGGCAACCTCTACCTCTGTGAGTTAAATGGCTCCGTCATCGAAAATGGCTTTCTGCCCTTCTCTTATCTTGGCCTAAGTTTTCTTGAGGAATTCGGTAGCAATTGCGCCCAATCAGCATGGCTATACCAGTTTCGAGCCATAGGCCACCTCTACCTCTGCAAGTTAATGCCTCCGTCATCGAAACTGGCTTTCTGCCCACCTCTTATCTCGGCCTAAGTTTTCTTAAGGAATTCGGTAGCAATTGCGCCCAATCACCATGGGTATACCAGTTTCGAGCCATAGACAAGCTCTACCGTGGTAGGTTAATGCGTCCGTCATCTAAGCTGGAGTTTTGCCCACCTTTTGGGTGTGTGTGTGTGTGTGTGTGTGTGTGTGTGTTTTTTTTGTGGGGGGGGGGGGGGTTCGTGGGTGCCTTGTGTTTCCCAATTTCTTTTATTCGGAAAGGCTAAATCCACCTGATGAGCCCTTTGGCAGGGGCGAAACCTCTTTATGTGACAATAATAAAGGTTGTTACACAGGTATGTCCTGACACATATGCTGATATATTAAGATTTGGAATCAGTTTAGTCAATTCTAAACTTTTTCTTTTTGGGGTTGAATTAGACAATTCTGATTTTATATATTTAATCATAACTGAAGAAGTGTTATGTAAACAATTAAGGCCATTTCTTCTATTTGAATAGCATATAAACCTTGTTCTACCTTAGGGGAAATAGCCAGTGAAAGCAATATAAAATTACTTCCTTAAACTATGAATATATTCATAATTTCAGCTGATCAAGCTAAATGCAGAAAAATATTTACCCAAAATTTACTTGTAAAATCTGTTAATTAGGTCAGATACCATATCTTTAGGCCCCGTAGCAGATAATTATGAAGTTCCATGTTCTAGGTATACCCCTAAATATTCAAAGTTAGAAGAATCCTCGTTTCTACACTATATGTATAAAACATTCACACTGTCTGTTTTGTTGGTATAAAGTATCTTTAGCTTTATTAAACTTAAAATTATTTTTTAGTTTTTATACTGGTTTTTCTTACATGCTATACTTTCAAAATTAATTCAATTCTGAAAGAATAACATACAAGGAAGGAAAAACTACATAAAGACTATAAATAATTGAAAATCTAATACAGCTTTGGAAAATTTGTACCAACAAAACAAAAAATAAAACAATTCCATGTTAAATATTGAGTACTTGTACCATTCACAATTCGACACGACAAGAATATAAAAAAGGGAACTACCAGTTACGTCCATGAAATATGAAATATACATATAAAAATGGGAGAAAATAAGATGAACATTTGTTACGTATCAGCCAATTAAAACCTTCGAAAAGTTCTCATACTTTGAATGGACTTCTTATTTTGCCACGGCGTGTGAATGTGTGTTTTCCTCTTAGTGTGGGAGGGGGGGGGGGGTAATGTTTGTGAGTGCGTTGTGGGTGTGGAAGAAATTGCTTGTTGAAGAAGATGATCTCAAGCAGCAGTGCATAATTCGAGCTTGACTCTTGCATTGAAAAAATAAATAAATAAAATAAAATAATAATACTAAATTAAAATCTTCACTTTGGCTACCCTTTATATCCCTCCGTGATTTTCATCTCGCTGAAAATAAAGAAATGACTCATATTTGGTTGAAGAGGAAATATTTCGGATGAAAAACTTTCTTGTTTATGACAAGCATTAAATTCAAATAAAAATACCATTGCATGGCTTTTTTTTATCATGTAAATTAAAAATGCTACTACTTATTCCAAAGTTAACTTAAAATGCTACTGCTTTTCCATTAGGTTAACAAAAATTGCTACCGCATTTTTTATTAGGTAAATTAAAAATGCTAATGCAATAGTATTTTTGATTTACCTAATCAAAAGCAGTAGCACTTTTAGTCAATAGAATGAAATTTGTTAAAAATGCCACTGTGTTTAGTTAGTATGTATTTTATTTATTGGATTTCTGTGTCGTTGTGACCCATTACTTGTTTATATTCACTGTGTATGATTTTGGGTCTGTTTATGACCTAACATCTATTCATTTCTAGTCTCTTAGCTTTCGTACCTCATTGTAACCCGTTACTGTTTAAGCTTTATGAATCTGTTAGCTTTCAACCCAAGCAATGACCTAATAACACTTGAGCAGAGTTGCTGTGGTCCATCATTGACCCAATTACAGTGCTAAGTATTGTTCCAAGTGCCATGAACACTTTTTTTTTTCTCTCCACTCCAATGTAAAGGCGTTTACCCTATTTTCAATTCGTTTCTATCTTTTGACATTTACAAGATCCGAGATTTTAGAGCAGCCTTCATACAAGTGGAAACCGACTAGAGTCTTGGTGACTTTCAATCTCTCTCTCTCTCTCTCTCTCTCTCTCTCTCTCTCTCTCTCTCGCAATTCCTCAAAAAGGCTTTCCGCCATCAAGTTCCCACTTTGAAATCTTCGTACCCCTTCACTACCTTTCTCTCACCCATCTTCCTCACTACCTCTAAGATGCAATAACATCTCTCTCTCTCTCTCTCTCTCTCTCTCTCTCAGAGAGAAGCAATGACCCAACCTCCCTCTCTTGTAATTCAATTCCCACAATATTACGGCCTCTGCCTGACAAACTTGAACCAATATGAATGGAATTGCAGAGAGAGAGAGAGAGAGACGAGGAGCGAAGAGAGAGGGACGAGGAGATGAGAAGAGAGAGAGAGAGAGAGAGAGAGAGTCTGCTTTAACGTTATCCGTCATTACACAAAGTCACGCAACAGAGGTTCCTACATGACTTTAGAAGCTGGAAAATGTTGCTAAATAAATGAGCATCTTCCACATATACATACATATATATACATACATACATACATACACGTACACACAACTAATATTTACCACATTTAACAATGTGTTATGTAGATGAATATATTATATGATAACAATACACACTATCACTGGCCCTTGCTGACAATTCACTCCAGAAACTAAACAGGACAACGACAAACCTTTGGAAATGAAATAAGACATCAGTGGCCACCGCAGTAATGACGCCAGAAAACTCAATCACACATTCATTCATTCATTTTTAACTACTGTACAATACTTCATTATACAATTGTTAATTATCTTACCATATCATTTATTTACATAACTGTTAAATTCTTAGATCAAATTATTTTCGTAGATTGACAATACTGTTAAAAACCCTAAAAAATTATACCCCTGCTTTGGGCAGGACAAATCATTCTTCAGGTGTGTTGGATTCCAGGTAAATTTTCCTCCTTTATAATGCTCATCTGTCATTAATAGGAGCTTTCTTTGTAAACTTCCTTTCATATTTATGTCAGTTTGCTTAGTAAAGGACGAGAAGTCGGAAGGCCTCGCAACGGTTACCCCATTGTTTCACTTTCCTTCGTGGATTTTGCCTTTATATGTGTGTGTGTGTGTGTGTGTGTGACAAATAAATAACCACCATCCTTACCCTCTCTTTCCTTCAGGGAAACCAAGAAAGTTGAACAGGGCAAGAACTTACCTGGAAGGAGAGAGGAAAATACGAATTAAAAACGAGTCAAAGAACTTTTTATCCAGAAATATTCAAACTATGATCTAGGGACTATATATATATATATATATATATATATGACTCAGAATTCCTATGAAGAAATGGCTAGAATTGAGAATGACTGACTGATTAGACCCAGCTGGCGTCACTTCTGCAAAGACAAAAATCTTCAAAACGCCCATAAGATCTGGAAATGTACCAAAAACCTGACAAGAAATAATGGCTGGAAACTAGGACTGAAGAGCTACAACACATCCCACTGTAGGAACTTCTTTATGTGCAAGATATGTGACACGTGGAATAAACTCCCACCAGAAGTTGTAAAGAGCAATAGTGTGGAAGAGTTTAAAAGAAAGCTAAACAAAATCATTAGGACAGTGAATGAACAGTAAAACTTGCTCCTAGAGATAAGTGAGCACACGATGTCTCCTCGGATGGACTAACAAGTCTTTGAGACATCCTAATACTTGTAACTCCTTATAAAACATTGCAGAAACTACTAAATGACACCTGGATTTTATCAAAATACCAAGATAATTATGCAGTACATGATAAGTACATCTGATTTCGAGTATTTACCAGCCTATTAACAAAGTGAGTCAGTAAATATATAGGTTAAAAGCTAACTGGATATATTCTGTAAAATAAAATTCGCCTACTAATGCCAGAAACATACGCGTACTAAAGCCACGCCAGCAAGTCCGAATTTTTTGTTATCGGGGCCTGGCAGCCTACCGATAGGAAATCGGTCAAAAGTGCGTCCGATTTCTTGCGGTAGTAGGTAGTTACGGAGTAAAAATGCAACATTCAAACTCGTTGACTGTTGTTAAACAAATTTTTTGAAAATGATTATATCGGAGTCTCACTCGAATCTTTTTTAATAGGGGGAAAAATTCATTCATAATACTGAGTATGTATACTTTCAGAAGAATATTGGCTATTAAATTAAACAATGAATCTTAGATGCCAACAAATATGAAGAATAGTGTAAAGGTTCATGACTGCAAGTTCAAACATACTCGCTCCATTACAAGAAGAAATAAATACCATCGAGTACTACACAGTTAAAGAGAAAACCCTGAACCACTAGGCAAGCAAGGAGAATGAAAACGAGACACACGAAACAGGAAAAATTCTCAATGCCTTTGGACATGAAATAAATATTAAATGGTAACATAATTACTTAATGTAAAAAAGAATCAAATGGGAACATAATTACTCCATGTAAAGAGGAATTAAATGGTAACATAATTACTTAACGTAAGGAGGATTTAAATGGTAACATACTTACTTAATGTAAAGAAGATTTAAATGGGAACATAATTACTTAATGTAAAGAGGAATTAAATGGTAACATAATTACTTAATGTAAAGAAGATTTAAAGGGTTACATAATTACTCAATGTAGGGAAGATTTAAATGGTAACATAATTACTTAATGTAAAGGATTAAATGGTAACATAATTACTTAATGTACAGGAGAATTAAATGAGTGCATAATTACTTTATGTACTGAAGAATTAAATGAGAACATAATTTTTTTATGTAAATAAGAATTAAATGGGATCATAATTACTTGATGTAAAGAGGAATTAAATCGTAACATAATTACTTAATGTAAAAAAGAATGAAATGGTAACATAATTACTTAATGTAAAGGATTAAATGGTAACATAATTACTTAATGTAAATAAGAATTAAATGGGATAATAATTACTTAATGTAAAAAAATAATTACATGGTAACATAATCACTTAATGTAAAGGATTAAATATCATAATTACTTAATGTAAAGAGGAATTAAATGGTAACATAATTACTTAATGTAAAGAAGAATTAAATGGTAACATAATTACTTAACCCTTAAACGCCGACTGGACGTATTTTACGTCGACATTTTTTGTCTCTCGGGTGCCGACTGGACGTATTTTACGTCGACATACAAAAGTTTTTTTAAAAATTCGCGGAAAAATACTTTTAGGCCTACCAGCCGAAAACTCTTGAATCACGCTTGCCTTGGGGGGATGCTGGGAGTTCACGGATCAAGGTGTTGTTTTGTTTACAATCGTTACGCAGGCGCGCAAGCGCGAATTTCTTTCTTGCCGCACTAAAAAGTATCTGTGACACATCTCGGAAATTATTTCGTCACTTTGACATAATTTTTGTACCATTTTAAATTAGCCGTTACATGAAGTATTATATATGAAAATGTGCGCATTTTTATGAAAAAATACAACAAAAAAATACTCATGACTGTAGCTTTATCAGTTTTGAGATATTTTCATATAAATAACGATAAGTGCCAAAATTTCAACCTTCGGTCAACTTTGACTCTATCGAAATGGTCGAAAAACGCAATTGTAAGCTAAAACTCTAATATTTTAGTAATATTCAATCATTTAACTTAATTTTGCAACTAATTGGAAGTCTCTAGCACAATATTTCGATTTATGGTGAATTTATGAAAAAACTTTTTCCTTACGTCCGCGCGGTAACTCTTCCGAAAAAATCATACATGCGATTGTGGTAATGTTTGCACCATTTTAAATTAGCCGTTACATAAAGTTTTATATATGAAAATGTGCGCAATTTAATGTAGAATTCAATAAAAAATAATTGAAGGTTGTAGCTTTTCTCATTTTTGAAATATTTGCATATAAATCACGATAAATAGAAAAAAACCACGTTCAGTCAACTTTGACTCTACCGAAATGGTCGAAAAACGCAATTGTAAGCTAAAACTCTTACAGTCTAGTAATATTCAGTCATTTATCTTCATCTTGAAACAAATTCGAAGTCTCTAGCACAATATTTAGATTTATGGTGAATTTAAAAAAAATCTTTCCTTCTCTCAGCACGCGGATTCTCAGCCACAAATCTCCGAAATGCGTACGTTCCATTCTCGGAATATTTGCTCCGTTTCATATTAGCATTTCATAGAGTTTTATATATGAAAATGTGCGCAATTTCATGTAGAATAAAACGAAAAATATTTGAAGGTTGTAGCTTTTCTTATTTCCGAAATAATTGCATATAAAAAAATATATATATAAAAAATTCGACATTCGGTCAACTTTACCTAGTCAGATATGGTCGAAAACTGCATTTGTAAGCTAATATTCTTACAGTATAGTAATATTCAATCATTTGTCTTCATTTTGAAAGAAATTGGAACTCTCTAGGACAATATTTTAAGATTTATGGTGAATTTTTGAAAAGAATATCTGTTACGTCCGTGCGTTACGAATCATGCATTATTTTGTGATAATATTTTCTCTGTGTTGCTTTTATCGTTTTACGATGTTATATACAAAATGATCGCAATTTAGTGTACATTACAACGAAAAAAGAAGTAACTCGTTACCTTTAACCGTTTTGCGCACAGCGCGATTTGAATACAATTATATATGAAATTTCGTTTTTTGCGCTATCATATATCGCATTATTTATATATGATAATGATAATTTTTTCATTTCTGATGGTTGCATACTAAACTTCAGGCAATGACAAAAAAAGGAGCCAAAAATGAACTCTTAATCTTGAAAACTAAGCGCGCTGTGAATTTTTGAAAAAAATATTTTTTCCGCTTCGGCGCTCACTCTGAAACACCTCCGGCACACGGGAGACATTTTAATTTTTACCGCTTCGGCGTTTAAGGGTTAATGTTAATATGAATTAAATAGTAACATAATTACTTAATGTTAATATGAATTAAATGGTAACATAATTACTTAACGTAAAGAAGAATTAAATGGGAACACAATTACTTAATGTAAGGTGGAACAGCTGTACAGATAACGATGAGGTTTAATGATAATTAGGAATTGAATTGTCAACGAAAGACGAATCCTAAACAGGAAAACCAAAATCCTCTGCCCTTCGGAGCAGCAAGTACATTCGTCGGAACAAAGAAAATATGACACAACTGAAATCCTCAATCTAGCAATGACATTCAAACCAAAGGAAAACTAGGGATTACCGAAATCCAAAATATCTAGTTTAGGACAGACAAAACAAAGTGATACGAAACTCATACAAAGCAGCTCATTCAAAAATACTTAGTTATTATTACCAAAATCATACAAGTTGCAATGTATTCAAAAGCAAAATCAAAAGAGAAATCCTTCAGCAATTGGAAGAAAATCTTACAACTGATAAGGACATTCGAAACAGAATAAAACAACAAACAAAATTCAGCAATAAGCAAGGACATCACGAAGAGGACGACAACGAAGCCCCGCCCACAGACCCCGGCAAGGACCCTAAAACCCGGAGGAGGGGAAAGCGACCAGACATTAGTCGCCCCATTCAGACTCCTTGTCTCCCTTAGGTCTCCGGGAAGACTACTCAAGGTAAACTTTGCCAGCTTATCTTTCTCCTAAGGAGGCTGGAGGGAGGAGGTAGGACGGAGGAAGCAGTCGGGGGAGGTGGTGAGGGGGAGTGCAGGCTTATCTCCATTTCCCCAGGGGTGGGAGGTAGGAGAGAGAGGGAGGGAGGGGCAAGCACAGGACAAATGCAGACCAGAAAGAGTTAAAGAGTGACTGCCTTTTCATAAGCAGCAGAAAGAACACACAAGGGAGGAGATAGTACCAAAGCATCATTCTTATCAAAAGGGCTGTTGCAAAGGGGACACACAATATTCGATACAAATACAAGTAAAAAATGCTCAGAATTTTCTATACAGAATATAATCAAGGGCACCGAAAATAGATCTATCTATCTTTTGGTGGTCTCAGTATAATGCTGTATGAGCCACGGCCCATGAGACTTTAACCACAGCCTGTCCTACATCGTTGTCAGACCCAAGATGACGTCTAACATTAATGTGAAATAAAATAAAAAGTACTGAAGAAGCTACAGGGCTGCAATTTGAAATGTCTGAGGATTGGGGGGGTGAATGATCAACATATCAGTTTGCAGCCCTCTAGCCTCAGTATTTTTTTTAAGATCTGAGGGCGGACAGAAAAAGTGCGGACGGACAGACACAGCCATCTCGAGAGTTTTCGTTTACAGAAAAAAAAAAGCAATAGGCACACATAAGCGGTAGAACATTGAAAAAAAGAAGTGTACAAGAAGGCAAACAGACATGTAATAGCAACGACAAATCAGGTACTGAAAAAATGTACGAGAATCATATATATAAATCAAAGGTGTGAATGAGGGTGCAACACACAACTGAACAAGAGTGAATTGGGAGGAAAGAAGTGGAGGGCAAAGGACTTGGGTACCACAGAGAAAAAACTATAAAACGGGAAAGTCGAGATAAAAAGAGGAGGAGTAAGAACACGATAAGGGTTAGAGATAGAGGTGAGTTGAAAGGAAAAGACTATAGGTATAAGGGGTCGTAAAAAGACAAATGTATGAAGAGGATAACTAAAACGAAAACTGTGAAGACAAAGAGACAGATAACTAGGAAGAGTTAGAAGACTGAGGCTATGAAAAGGAGATAGCAATAAGACAGAGGTGGAGGAGTGTGAAATGAAATAAAAAAGCAAAAACAGATTAATGGAGGACGAAAGAAGAGGAAGCCCAATACGAACGGAAGATACAATGAAAGTACAGGAGATAAGCGACAGAAATATAGGAACAAATAAGACCATAAAAGAAAGGAGAAAAAAATGAAACGGAATGATGTCAGAGTGTAAACAACAATAACATAATAATAATTATATATGGTAATAACTTGTAGAGTAACAACACTGAAATAGTACCATCAAAAATAAATAAAGAAATAAATTAAACCGAAGCATATATTGGAATTCCAAGAAGGGAAAAAATAAAAAATACTTTAAATTACGATGAAATAAAAAGTTAACAGATATAGATATGAAAATTGGTGGAGAAGAAACCAATTACGTTTAGAAGAAGAGATATTTTAAAATGTTTTTTTTTTTGCTATAATAAAGAAAATATGCTGTTAAAGAGAGCAAACGCAATAAAGAAAACGATCATGAAAACACATAACACATTTTAGGAACGAAAGGAAGACTGAAGCCAAAACATAATTGATCAAATATGAAAATCATAGAACCCTGGAATGAGGAGAAAGTTAAAACGATAACAAAAGGAAAGCGTTCGAGAACAGTTGAACGTCAAGAAACACAGAAAATCAAACTGAAAAAAGCGATGATGGAGAAAAATAAACAGAAAGGAAAGAGAAAGTGATGAGAGAGAGAGAGAGAGAGAGAGAGATGGGGGTTGGGGAGGAGGGGTAAAAGGAGAAGAGATGTGAGAGGGGAGGGGGAGGGGGGATCCTACGACTTCACTGCGTCAGGGAAGGACACCAACTCCGCAACGCCTTTGCCCGCCCATCCCACCGCCCACCCAGAGAAAGAGAGAGAGAGAGCAAACCCGTTCACCAACATCTCCATCATATCTTCTCCAACACAGCTCCTCCAACGCAACGGACAAAGATCCCTTAAAGCAGAGAGGTCGCGGGAGACTCAACTGACAGTGGATAGATACACCTTGGTTGGGGCAGCGCTGCTTTCCCTCCCCCAACAGCTTCAGCAGAGCTGCTTCTGCACCTGCAGCTTTAGCTTTACTAAGCTGTGGCAGCACTGTTTTCTCACCTGCAGCTTTGGCTTTGCTAAACTTTGGCAACACTGTTTTCTCACCAGCACCTTTACCTTTGCTAAGATTTGGCAGCAGTTTTTACTACTCCAGCAGCTATAGCTTTACTAAGCTTTGGGAGCGCTCCTTTCTCTCCAGCAGCTTCAGCTTTAATAAGCTTTAGCAACGCTGTTTCCCCCCACATCAGCTTTAACTTTAACCTCTCATTATATAAGCTGTTAGAAGCAATGCCGCCCACACCCCTCATTCCATCTAAAAAAAAAATAGCTTTACCAACCTCGGGAGTTTAACTCCACCCCCTCCCTCCCCTCCCCACAACCTCTTTAAAGTAGTAGCCTCTCTTTTCATGAGGCGACGCCATTTATCCATCTCCGTCAGCTTTACCTCTCCTTCGCCGAGGTATAACAGTGTCACTGTCTTCCTAGATGATAATAACAACAACCATAACAATAATGATAAATGATGATGATAAGTAGATTTACGGAATCTCCGAGGGATCCCGTCATCAGGATTGATCAGACTACTCGGAATTCCGATAACGTGACTGCTTTCCTATTCT
>NC_061097.1:33729956-33737456 GCF_015104395.2 Macrobrachium nipponense
TATATATATATATATATATATATATATATATATAACAGGTATACTGATAGATAAATAATTTATATCAATTTATATATATATATATATATATATATATATATATATATATGCTTTATAGATATATATACACACACACACACATTTACATGAGGGGAGAGAGGTTTTAAATAACCAATATATTTACTAAGTAAATTATAAACTAATATAGCATTAAATTAAAACTGATAAATAGCATAACAAGAGAAAGGTATAGAGGTAAAAGTAACGATAAAATGAAGGCCAAAACCAGCAATACTGCTGCTACCGTTTATTCCGCCTTCGGATTCACTCGCTGCAATGAAAATCACACAACAGAACAATGCGTGATCCAACTTCCACCTTACTCAGGGCGCGTGCTAAAATCTACGGTCAAATAGGGCGTGGTTTCGCTAACGAAAATTAAAATAAATATTCTACATTTTATTAGAAATCATTTTTCTGTACTGTTTGAAATCACGTTATTTATTTTTTACATATTCATTCTAATAAATCATAAATATCCTATTCTAAAATTCCTGAACCTTTAACTCAACGCGAAACACCTTTTTCAGACATTTTTAGGCTTTTCTACCCCCCCCCCCCCCCCCCCCCCCCCCAAACAACATCACAGTAGTTTGTAGTCTTACTCCCCGAGTGAGCGAAAAGTACGAGAAACTGAAGAACTTAGAAAGCCACTATGGCAATCTAACACGCCCCACATCCTTGGCCAAAGTGACCAACAGATTCCGCATCTCCTAAATCCTTGTTTGACAGCCCGAGGAAGCCATCATCAGTCTCAGACGACGGGACAATTCGACATCTCGGGACACAGACAGAACCAACCTTTCCCCTTCGGCAGTCCCCCCAAATATAAACTCGATAAAAATAGCTGGGAAAGACATTTCCCCTTCGAAAAAGGGGAAGTGGACATTGTCGTATGAAGACGGGGAGCCTTCTTTTTTATCTTATCTATTTTATTTATTTTATCTTTTGTTTGTTTTACATGCCCTTGAATGTCAAAAGATGTGTACATGAATGCAAGGATGGATGGAAGCCATAGATTCGAACACATACACAAATTGCGCATATATTCTAACACACTTTCTATATGCATGTAGATGTATGTACGTGTATGTGTGATTCCTTATACAAATCACACACAGACATGTACATACATATGAATACCGTGTGTGTATATATATACATACATACACGTGTACGTGTGTGTGTGTGTATGTGTGCCCAAGAGCGTATGTGTCTGATTTCGTACACAAACCCAACCGACATCCCATTCCACAAAGCACTCTCGATGAGAGAGAGAGAGAGAGAGAGAGAGAGAGAGAGAGACCACAATAAATACCCAACCACAATTAAAACAACATCAACCGACCCCATGCATCACAAATGCCTGGAAACCAAAATGGCTGCGAAATGAAACCGAAATGAATTAAACCTTTTGTGCGTGAGCCAACTTTAGCGTTTATTATTTCATTCACTTAATTCACTGACCTCCAGGGACACGCCTTCTATTGTGGGCAATTTTATCATCTAGAATTATTATTCCAAAGTTTTCCCCCCATAAATAATTCATAAAGTCCCTCTGGTTCTTTTGCCCGGTGAGGGCTCACGAAGGCTCAATGTCTGGGGTAAAGAAGGGCCTTTTCGGAAAAGGTCCTATATCAGAGATGTTCTTTCATATTAAACATTTTCAATTATATAGTTAGTTTGGTTTATAGTCATATGATTATGATTATAATAATCATAATCAACATCTACTTAATGTGAAATAATGTATCATTCACGTTAATAACTGCCCCGTTATAATAATAATAATACTAACTAATAATAATAATAATAATAATGAAATGTGTCCTGTCAAAAAGCATGGCTGCGTCTTGCGAATTAGCCTTATATTGAGCCTTCCCAATGTTCCATATGACTCATTTCTCTTCTAAGCTAATACTGCTCAATACTGGACTCGAGATAATGAGACTTAAAAAAAATTTCATTATATGAATAATACTCTCCCGAGCCTTAAAGCGTTTCAGGTGAGACCTGCCACTTTCTAAAAGGGGGTCAAAAGCCCCTTCCTAATGGATGGATAAAAAAAATCTAAGGAAATTCCCCATGCTAATCAGGGTTAGAAATCATTCTGTTGGTAGATATTGGAAGGAAACGGTTTCCTCTTCCTCAGAACAAATGGGGGAACTCAACCTTCCAAGTCACTTTCCAAGAATATAATTCTCACTCTCATCTCACAAACTAGAAGATTTTAGAGTAAGGGCAGAAGAAAGAAGGGATCTAGTAAAAAAAGGAATAGCAAGAAACCAATATAAATGAAGGAATAGAAGCTAATTGGCTTGAGTCTTGGGCTACTGAAGCAACAACTTCACTTGAACATTAAAAGCATAATTACAGGTTAACAAGTGTAAGTTGGGCAATTAGGCTGTATAAAAGTCGTTTAAACTGATATTTTTTTCTGGAATAAACGCCAATAAACTCCACTATGTGTCTAAATATCTCTCTCCCTCTCCTTTTCTGGAAGGGGTGTCTATCTATCTACATACTATACTGCATAGTCATTAGTTGTTTATAGTAGACTTTCATGCCAGCATCTCATAAATTTCAAATTTGTCCTTCTCTCTCTCTCTCTCTCTCTCTCTCTCTCTCTCTCTCTCTCTCTCTCTCTCTCTGACTTTAGAAGGGGTATCTATCTATCTGCATCCTAATATCACGTTATTATTAGTTATCTATAGCAGATTTTAAAATCAACAATAACTATAGCAGACTTTAAAATCAACAAAGTCATGAATTTCCTCTCTCTCTCTCTCTCTCTCTCTCTCTCTCTCTCTCTCTCTCTCTCTCTCTCTCTCTGTCTCCATCGTCTTTTCCCTCATCTTCCAAGATTAGGCTAAAAAGTCTGGCCAGGGTTGTTGGAAAGAAAAAATGGCAGAAATTATTCAGGAAATAAAAATCAGAGAACCCAATGATTAGAGGAACCCGCTGAGTTTCAGAGATTTTAGAGACGTATTCTTTTTTATCTTATAGGATTAACGGAATACAGAAGATTATCTGACTGACTGGTTTAAATTCTCTGGCGTTACGACTATCAGGGTAAGTGACATGAGATTAGAGGAGATTAAATAATGATGAAACAATATTGCAATGAGAGTTAATACGATAATTCTAAGGAAAGTGTATGTATACACAAAACTGCTCAGAATGTCAATTGATCAGCTGATACTTACGTAGAGGAATAGGCTACGCAATTAAGAATGAAAGAATATATTATGCCAAGCTGATATCACATACTGTAAAGGACTATGCAAGGGCCGAGACTGTTATTAAAGTCGACGTGTATAGACAAACCAGACAAAATACAGAAATAAATAAAAAAGTAAGTAACAAAGGATATATATATTAGACCGGCAGCCCGGACCATTGAGATACAACGAACGAGATACCGACTGTAACCCCTACCGGTAGTTAGGAGTAGACTTGTAAACTGTGAAACTGACCGTCTGCCGAAAATATATGGGTGGCTTACTTAACAAGCACCACTAATTGCTCGTTAGATTTTGGGTCTAGATCCAATGTATGAGATACCAGATGAAACTAATATATAATATATCTGCAGACTCTCCCGATTATAGAATGACCAGTGACAGACATTTTGGAGGGTGGGTTCCCCCTGACAGACGCACTGAAAAGGGGGGGTTAATTGGATCTAGATCCAACTTAGGAGATACTGAGTAAAATTTACACTACAATAGCACTGCACATCCTAGAATACTGTAGTGGTAATGACAGACGTTTTAGTGGGTGGTTACCCGCTGACAGACGCCCCACAACGAGTGGGGAGGGGGAGGCAGGATCTGCATCCAACATTGGAGATACCAAGTAAAATTTGTACTACAATAGCACTTCATATCCTAGAATGCTGTGATGGTAATGACAGACATTTTAGTGGGTGGTTTCCCCCTGACAGACACACCCTAACAGGTGGGCAGGGGGAAGGGCAATCCCTGATAATGAATGTCTAGATTAGTATAGTGGGCTACTATTGACCCGTATTATACATTATCGTGATATATTTAATAAATATTTTTATCCTTTCTATATCCTTTGTATTTATCTAACAAAGTGTTTCCCAACCTTTGACACTTTGAGGAACCCCTGAGACAATTTTCCTCATCCCAAGGAACACCAATACACACACCTATATATATATATATATATATATATATATATATATATATATATATATATATATATATATATTATCATGTATTAACGTAATTGGCATTGCTTTTGCTTTATTTTTATCTCAGCCTTGTTACTGCTTTTGTGTTATATTTTGTTGTATGTAAAATTTGCGTAAGGAAATTAGTTTTTAAGGTTTTAGTTTTAAGCTTTACTTTGGTCTCGGCTGAGCGTCAAGCGAACTGCTTGTTAAACCTCCTCCCCGCTCGTTAAATGTTTGTGAGCATCTTATTAATGCTAGTTTTTTTTTTTTTTTTTTTTTTTTTTATATCTTTGAGTGGTTGGTGAAAAGGACACCAGTGAGGATATTGGTGGGTCGCGACTTTTTCCCGAGAACAGTTCGGGCTCGCTATTCTCCCCGCATGGTTGTGCAGCTGGCATATTTTTCCTTATCGCCCTTCGAAGGATTTGTCGCCAGGTTGAAGGCGCAGGGGCATTTCTGCCATCTGCGGTGACTTTCCCCTTACAGTGTGTACTTTCCCGCGGGCTCTGATATCGGCGCTGGATCCCGACAGAGTGGACGTGGGAGACTTCACTGTATTTTTCTACGACGTCCTTCTGAGCTGCAGCGGTGGGGGCATTGAGGCCCGTGAAGGTGCAAGTAGGGCGGTTGTTACCAGGTAGGGAATTCCCCTTGTGTTTTTGGTTGGGAGCACGACAGACTCCTTTCCCTTGGTATTGGTGACCTGGGTAGCTGCAAGCCCTTCAGATAGCGGAGTATTGGCCTGGTACGTGGCATGGTCCCAGTGAATGTAAGAGATCACGGCTCCTCTGTATTTCGGCCTTCAGCAAGGCGACTGTTTAGCCTGAATCGTTTGGGGCATCCATTCATCCCTTATTCAGTGTGAGGAGCTCTTCCCGAGTAATCTTTTTGTTTTTTTTTTTACTCTCGTATAGTGAGTCTTTCAAGACTGTTGGCATTTCGTATTGCCGCTTTATATTTATATATATATATATATATATATATATATATATATATATAGATATATATATATATATAATATTATATTATATATATATATATATATTTTTATATATGCCAATCTGTGTATATCTTGTCACGAGTGATGCTGTAATTTTCATTATTTCTTGTGTATTATCTATTAAGATGTTTGATACCTTTTATATTTAAGATTTAGTTAATAATTGTAGGTAGGAGAATTAAGTTTTCCCCCTGTTGGTCTCTTACTTCTTTCCTCTCTGCTTAGTTATAGGTATTGGTTTATATTTATGTTAGTGTTGGGCCCATTTCTCACGCCATGTTTAACGAAAAATATATACTTATAAATAACAAATTAAATAAAACATGAATTCGTACGGAACACCTGGCGATCGTTCGCGGAACCCTAAGGTTCCACGGAACCCCGGTTGACGATGGCTGATCTAACACAAAAATAATTTATTTGTTTCATATAAATAACAGTCATCTGTAGGCCCATAATAATTCAGTCATATTATTATTTTGTCAAGCAAGCAACTAACTTCAATTATATATAGTAGGGGAGCCCGTGGCTAGTTGGCTACAGGGGTAAGTTGGCATACTCAACATGACTTTAAAGTTTACCAATAGGATGACTGCAATACATATATTGTGTAATTGCCACGCGGTTCCTCAATTACCAGCAAAATTCTATAGAGATAGAACGTAGGAGCTCGAATTTATGAGACAATTCTTTATTTTGATGGTAGTAAGTAAATATTTTAATCTTTCTGTTATTTGCTATAAAATCTATACATTCATAAAGATTAGTTTTCAATGATAGCATAGTTTTCATTATGGTTTAAAGATTCTATAGCATTAAAATTATTAATTCAAGGTTTCTTGGTGTGGACTGGTAATCGTTTTTGTACCAAATGGTAGGGATGGGCAAGATGGCTCAAAATAAATGGGGCAAGTTGGCACACGTTGGCAAATGCTTATATAAATTATGTAAATAAATAGTTAGCCTATTTATTTACATAATTTTAGTTTTGTTTCTGGATTTTTGGAAGGATAATGAGATTAGTGTCCTATCATTTCCTCCACATTGTTCTCACAAGTTGCAGCCCCTGGATTTTAGTGTTTATAGACATCTGAAGAAATGTGTTAACAGGACATGTGATTCGTGGATGACTGGTAATCCAGGATCAAGTATGCCCATCTGTGACATTCCTGGTAAAGTTTCCTCGGCTTTACCTCTAGCTGTCACTTATTCTGATGTTTTCAATTGGTTTAGGATTGATGGAATTTCAGCTCTGAATTACAGACTATTTCAAGATTTTGATTTTACGGGTGGTTATGTAACAGATTGAGAGATGTCCGAAAAGACACATGGGCTTCAGATCAGTCATCAGCGTGATACAGAGTTTAAGAACTGCTCTTGTTGATCCAGAAGAAAGCTCAGCTGAAGAGAGCCTGTGTTTGGTAAGCCAGGAGAAGTGTGGGTCCAGTGCAGGGCATGTACTATGTGGGAGCATGAAGACTATGACGAGGATTTATTTCACACCTGCCACAATTACAACTAGATGATGATCTGAAGTAATACTAATGCCTTATTTTTGTATTTTGGAAATTCAGAGGGTATTTTTGCTATTTGATTTAAATGCAATGTAGTAATTTTCTTTTAATTATCAATGTACCAACTTACCCCATAATGTGTGCCAACTTACCCCGTGGGGCAAGTGGCACGAAAAGTTATTTTTTTTCTAAAGCTTATTGTTATCTTATGTTGAAAGCAAACAACAATTATTTTGCTCTATGATAAAGACGAATGTTAATATTTTTCAATGGTGGTAAGATTTTGCAACAAGTTTGTTTTATATTCGCAATGACCAAAATTGTAAAACGTGTGCCAACTAGCCCCGGTCTCCCCTACTCGCTTTAGCTTTGTTTACGATATGAAAATTAATGTAGCGGTGGTTGGAAGACTGTCACTATAAAGTAGCATATAAGTTCTTATCATTATTAGAGTTATTGCTGTAAAATGTCTATGTACATAACATTTGTTAAATAGAGTTACGCACCCATTAAATAGATAGTAATACATATGTAATATATACGCTATAGTCAGGGTACAGATCATAATAATTGTGCTACAGCCTACTCGGTTTGTTTTATCGAAGCAGGGCTACCTTCTTTTGGTTTCAACTGACTTTCATGCTGATGAAATCATGGATACATTTTTGTATTATCAGTTTTATGAATGAATATTGTTGTTACTATAGTCGATTTTCTTCGGC
>NC_061097.1:33742456-33754956 GCF_015104395.2 Macrobrachium nipponense
AGAGAGAGAGAGAGAGAGAGAGAGAGAGGAGAAGAGAGAGAGAGGATGGTTTTATTAGTCAGCGAATACAAATGTCTTAGAGGAGAGAGAGAGAGAGAGAGAGAGAGAGAGAGAGCTAAAAATATATCAGCAACATAATCCCAACAGATCCATTCGGCTTTGAGCGATTGGCAATAAAGGATTACTGGATTATTTCTGTTAACAGCTCAAAAAGTAAACAAGCCAACTATGTTGTAGATGATCTCTGCAATGGTTTGAATGAAATTCGATATTTTACGAAATAAATTAACGAATAAATTTATGTCTTTTATTAATATAAAGCGTGAAGACTGCACTGCGGGCCAGCTATGGCTACAAAATGGGGTTGCCTATTACTTTGTATGTTTAATCGGCTGACTTCTTTAGTAGGATTACTCGAAAAGTTACATGTGGATTTTTACCAAAATTCTACCGATGGTGAGCCTCATGAATGGCGACAAATGATTACATTTTGGGAGAGATATGAACGTAATTTTTTGCGGAAGTGACCTTTTTAGGGGGGAGATCGTTCATCCTTGGCAGAGTTTTGCGGTCTCCGAACGTTCCTTTTGTTTGTGAAGACACCGACATCGAGCTCGTTCAAAGCAAGAAATGCCAACAAATAGACTTTCATATACTGAGTTACTTAGGAAACGCAGAGGGAGGAAGAAAATTCCACGCTCGCAATATGAGGGATATTTGTTAGCAATGGAAATCGCATACAGTGCTTCTAAGGTCCTTGTGAAAAACTGCAGACTTTTTAAGGACTATTAATACACAGGCAAAACGCTTTCTCCAAGATCCTTAGGGAACATGGTCAGAATTCATTCAATACCCTAAGAAACACACTTAGTGTTCTAGATCTATGAGAAACATCCTTGGGAAACATGGGATATACGATCCAGATCCTCTAAGATCGTTGGGAAACAAGGGCACTGATATCCCAAGATCCTTGGGAAACAAGACTACAGTTCTTATAAAATATTTAGTAGGAAACAAGAGTACAGTCCCTGTAAGGACCTTGGAAACAAGCAAACAGTTTTCTACGAGATCATTGGAAAACAAGCCGAGCTCTTCGAGGATACTTGGAAAACAAGGTGTTTTCAAGATCACTGTAAAAATGTACAGAGCTAACTGTTCTTACAAGATCATTGGAAAACAGGTGTACATTGGTTCTTAGATCCTTAGGAAACGAAGTAAAGTTCCTCTATGATTCGTGGGCTATGTCTATAACGTTCTGTTTGAGGTCTTTACATAAAGACCGGAAAATACCTAGACAGCAATTTCACAGAAAATAGGGAATCGTGACAGATATACAGAAGCATCTGTTAATTGTTGATATAGCCAACAGAAGTGAATTTCTTCTGGTTGTATTAAGAGCAGTACTTCTGTTTTTCATGGCTTTAAATTAAGCAAATAACTAAAACTTGTATGATGGAGTCAGAAATGGGCATTTTCAATTGATAAATTCGTACATATTGCAACTATGATAACAGGGAATAATGCAGCAAGTGCTTGAGTAAACGAGTATGTAAAGTAACGATTATAATAAATGATGTGAAAAATATATAAAATGAAATAATACAAGGCTTCCTTTGTCATTCCAAACGGGAGCTGCTTCAAATGTTTGTTTTGCTTTGAGGTGATACAGTGCGATATTTTCCCTGCTGTTAATGACGACAACATTAATAATGGTTTACGATACGGACCCACTTGAAACCCGAATAAATTTCCATTTATAACCAGGAAACTAATTGCCTACTCACGCAACTGGCATTTTTCATAATCTCGTTATCGAAGCTCTGCTCAATTAGATTACTCATTACTGGACTTGTCCGAATACGAGATTAAAATCAAAAGCTGGGTATAAATATAATTTACAAAACCGAGTCTGTGCCAGAGTAAGGATACAGTAATTATTTTTTATTACATTTGAAAATCAATGCTAACAATTCAATTGCCTCAAGGAATCATGTATGCGCTCTCTCTCTCTCTCTCTCTCTCTCTCTCTCTGATGCAGAGAGAGAACCGATTCAAGCCGACAGAAAACATTTATTTCGGAGCAAAAACAAACCATTTTTTCTTGACAAATTCTTTTGTTTAGATAAAAACTTTGTCAAAAAATCATTTTGCGCCAATTAAAAGCCATGCTTCGACAGAAGACAGTTTTGCCACGAAAATATATAGCTTTGCTTTCATAATAAATATTTTCTTCGACGAAAGGTAGGTTGGCCTTGACCAAAAATAGTTTTGCTCCGAAACGAAAAAAAGTTTCACATCGACCAAAATAGTGTTGCCCTTGACAAAAATAGTTTTCTTTTAAAAAAAATAATTGAATAAGATTTTTTTCTTGACTTAAAAAACAATGAGCAGCGATGGGAGAAATAGTATTTTCTTTCAAAACATTTTTCATCGAAAATGTTAATTTCTTCCCGTACACAAAAAATAATGAGCAGCTAAGAAAAAAAATTATTAAAAATGGGAAAATAAAGTGAGGTCATATTTTACTATCCTCTCTTCTGCCCTTTACTCGGAGACGACAGATACTGAAGTCTCTATTGTGTTTACAAAGCTGCCCCTAAGATAAAAGGCCCTGTTACAAGTAGACAAGTTAAGTCTCTCTCTCTTCTCTCTCTCTCATAACATATATACTACACATTGCATGAAACTTGTGAAGGAATATCTCGCAAATACCTTATTTTTTTTCTATAAGTAATCAAATACATGAGCCACATAATCTAATGTGTATAAGATAAATTATGGTGCAATATACAGATTGATTCTTATCATTTTACTGTGGATTCTCACATACTATTTGTACATTTAGCTATGTAGGCTAGGGTAGTGTTCAATTCCTGCATATGTGTAATCATTTACTGTGATAATAAGCGTGTGAGCATGTCTGTAGTTAAGCATTTGTTACTAGAATGCATTCACAGACTCCCATGTATACCAGCATGTTTGTATGTAGGTAAACATTTATCAAATGCATGTAATCACATCATCGTATACTTATATATATATATATATATTAATATATATATATATATATATATATATATATATATATATACACACACACACACATATATATATATAACTGAATCATGAAAGTTTGGAACGTGATAAATCCATATATATATATAAAGGTATAAGCCACGAAGGAAAAATAAACTACGGTTTCTGCAAGATCTTTCGACTCAATGTCCTTTACTCAGCAGACAAACTGACTTATATGAGGAATTGACAGTACAAGAAAGGTCGTATAACTGACAGATAGGGATTATAAGGAGATTAGTACCTAGAATCCGGTACACCTGGAGAATGAGTAACCTTTCCAAACAAGCATAAACATGGGTACAATTTAAAAACAAAAGGATTAAGTCCAACTGCTCAGAACAGGGACAAGACAATTAAAGAATTATACAGAGCGACAGCTGACCAATTCAGATCTTTGGTAAACAAAAACCTATTCACAGAACACATTAAACATACATATACAACGAAGATATCTCTAAGGCAACTAATTTGTATTTAAGTCTGTAATTATATCTTCGAGGTCATTCTTAAACATGTTACAAATACAAGTGTCTAAATGAAACAGGCCACAACTAATATTAAAATAACAATGGGAAGTAAGCTGTATTATGGCAGATTCTAAAAGATTTCATGATAAGACATCTTTTGATCTTGCAATTACTGAACTACCAATCCAATTTATCCAGTGGTTGTTTTCACTTAAATGAATGAATATTGTATTAGATGTTTGCCCAGTTTTTACAGAATATTTATGCTGGTTTAATCTTATTTCTAAGCCCTTGGTCGACTGTCCGAGATAAAAAGAGGGGCAGTCCATACATGGAATTTTATATATTATGTTGTTGCTTTCCCTGGGGCTATTTTTTATTAACATTCCTTTTAGTGTGTTATTATAGGAAAAAACAAGATTGACCTTAAAGGCTTTTAAAAATGATTTAATGGTTTCAAATCTGTTAAAATAAAGCAAAATGAGAATGTTCTTAGAATTTTCTTTCTCCATGTTACTTACCCTATAAAACTTTTTGTGCGTGCACTTTATTATAACAAATATCTAATGTATGTGAAGGATAACATAAATCTGTGTCTGAGCAGCTGGGCTTAATCTTTTTGTTTTTAAATTGTACCCATGTTTATGCTTGTTTGGAATGGTTACTCATTCTCCAGGTGTGCCAGATTCTAGGTACTAATCTCCTTATAATCCCTCCAGGTGTGCCGGATTCTAGGTACTAATCTCCTTATAATCCCTATCTGTCAGTTATACGACCTTTCCTGTACTGTCAATTTCTCATGTAAGTCAGTTTGTCTGCTGAGTAAAGGACGTTGAGTCGAAAGATCTTGCAGAAACTCCGTTGTTTATTTTTCTTTCGTGGCTTATACCTTTGTATATATATATATATATATATATATATATATATATATATATATATATATATATATATATATATATATGTATATATATATAAACAAAATTGATATTCATTACATAAATATATTACAATATTCCCTTCAACTTTCACAAATTCATATAATTCTATATTATGATTGCATTTACGAAAGTACACATTTACTACATATGCATTCATACACTACCAAAAGCTTGCACGTACGTCTCCAGTTCAACATTCAATACACACACGCGCTTACGCATCCCCATATCCATGCACGCATGTTTATAGGTAAACATGCATTCGCCTAAGCACGATAATCATCCCCCAAAATGGGCAGGAAGGCTTCTTTTGGAGTCTGACGATGCATCACCTCTGTGGGGAACTTTGGCAGGTAATTACTCTCTGATCATTTCTCTTCGTATTGAGTGCATTCGACGTCTGGGTTAATATCATGAGGTGAACAGCCTAGAATTGATATTGAAATGGATGTTTTTAAATTTGTGTGTTTCGATGCTGAAATGCTGATTTTGGGTTGATATAAGTCTCTCCAAACGATGAGAGCAATAAGAAATCCAAAATATGTCCTCTAAGAAAGAAATTATTCTTTCTTCTAAGAAAGTATTCATGATAAAGTATTCATGATAAATACTGAGGACATCGAAATAATAATCGTGAAAATACAGACGCCAAAAATATTTCCACGGATGGATAAAAAAAAAAGAATATATAGAACAGCCATTAATCTCCAGTGGGTTTGGGTTTTCAGCCCGTCAGATATCGTGAACACGGAACTGACACGATGAATAAGATGGCTATCTATCAAATTCCTCTACACTGGAAAAGGCTAAAAAAAAATATATTCAACCTCAGCTCAGTATACTGGAATGTGAATATGAAACTGAAAAACTAAATATGTAAGTCATGACTATTTATGTAACGTGTGTATGTGTGTGTGTATATATATATATATATATATATATATATATATATATATATATAATATATATATTACAATATAAGTAATAATATATATAATACACATATATCAACTAAAAAATTTCCCTTCCGTTAACATATATGAAAATATACTTTTTCCGAGGTCGAGCGAGTTTCATATTAAACGACATTTGTAGATTAATGTTTGTATATGAATCAATGTGATGTGATAAAATTTATTCGTGTATATGTATATGTATATATATAATATATGTATACACATATATATTACAAAATAATTATATCCTACGTGGCACAGTGATCCAAGGCTTTATGTATACACGTATCTTTTTTTCCGGTTTACAGGAACGTGACAGATAGCATTCTTATTCATGGTGTCAGTTACGTGTAACATGGATTCTGACGGGCTGAAAAACCCCGGGAGACTAATGGCTGTTCTCTATTTTATTGTTTGTTGTTTCGATCTTTTGTCTAAAAAATGAAGCAGCTGATGTCAAAATGAATGAAGCAGCACAATAACGATTATCATTGTCATTTCCTTCGGAACATTTGTCTTAAAGATCAGAAGAGGAAGGTACAAGAAATTTAAAAAGTTTATATGTATGTTTTCTTTAAATTCTTCATCTTTCCTCAACGAAACCATTTTCAACCAAAAAAGACTAATCGATAGAACAGATTAGCAATGATATATATATATATATATATATATATATATATATATATATATATATATATATATCATTCGAGCTACAAATGTCCTTTAATATCTAATTCGCTCTACCTCGGAATTGATATATTTCATATATGTACGAGGGGGAATTTTTTAGTTGATAATAATTTCGTACCCCCGTGGGATCGAACCACCGCTCCAGTTTTGGACGGGGAACGAAATCAGGATCGGTGGTTCGATCCCATGGGGGTAACGAAATTATTATCAACTAAAAAATTCCCCTCGGGTACATATATGAAAATATATCAAATTCCGAGGTAGAGCGAATTAGATATTAAAGGACATTTGTAGCTCGAATGATTTATATGAATCACGGTGATGTGATAAATATTCATTCATATATATATATATATATATATATATATATATATATATATATATATATATATATATATATATATATGAGAATTTGTTAAAATGTTAATCACTGACTCGACTGGTTAAGAACGGGCGTATACCATAAAACCCTTCTTAGACATAAAAAAAACTAATCACTATCGTTATCCCCCGACTTAATACAACATCAGAACTTCTCGAAGACCCAAGACGAGGCACAAAAAAGTCTTAATTACCGACCCCACATAAAAATGAAACCGATACGAGGAGGCGATCTTTCCTCTAACGACCCAAACCAAAGGGAAGGTTTGGGACTTTTTTTTTTCCTTAAGAGGGGAACAAAAACTGTAACAATGACCCTATCGAAAATATTTCAGAGGAGACCACGCTATCAATAACACCTAGAGAGAGAGAGAGAGAGCACGGGGATGAGGGGCCAACACACCAATATAGGGGGTGCTATAAAAACCCTACGGAAAATATTTCAAAGATCACACTGTCAATAACACAGAGAGAGAGAGAGAGAGAGAGAGAGAAAACGGGGGTGGGGGAACAGCACACCAATACAGGAGTGGTATACATATACCCTACCAAAAATATTTCAGAGACCAAGTACCATCAATAATACCGTATAAAAATCACTTGGGATGGGGGCGGGGGACAACACACCAATATGGGAGGGTGCTATACACAGAATTCTATAAGGCCATTGGTGATTATCAGCTGGTCCCAGACTTGAAGACGTTGCTTGTGAACACGGAGCTTAGCCCCCGTAGAAAACAGCTGTTACACAGTATCTAATTATACTTGCGCTTAATTAGATACAGCTAAGCCATCCATTTGCTTACACACGTTGCCATACGCGGAAGTCAGTTTCTGAAGCACATTCGTAAATTAGACCACTCAATCCCCCCCCCCCCCCCCAACCCCCCCCCCCCCCCCCCCCCCCCCCCCCCCCCCCCCCCCCCCCCCGCCTGTAAGATATGAATATCTGGCTTCCAGATGTGTTCGTCTGTACTTTCCCTTCAGCATATATATTGTCAAACTCCTACCACTCTGCTTCAGCCCTCTGAATACGTCAGTATCTGCCCTCTGTGTTCCACTTCCTTGTGAAACATGCGCATACCTATATACATACACACATACATACATATCAGCCGTCTAAAAATGTCTTATACATGAAGACGAAACTGGTCAGGATTTACGTGCATAAAGTGTTTCAATTTCTCTCTTGCACAAGTGTATACGTACATACATATGTACATACATACATACGTAATGCATACGTATAAGCCCTCTGAAAATGTCTTAGTCATAAAGATGAAACCGGTCAAGATTTACAGCCAATGTTTCCGCATCCCTGTAGTACATATTCCCACATACAGACATAATACATATAGTTACCTACAATCCCATCACCGTACCATTAGGGAGACTGATTCTCACAACAAACGGGAACGAAGGAAGGAAAAAAGGGGGGAGAGAGGGAAAACGCCTTTCATAAACACCTTTATCCTCCCTTTCGCAGATCACATCAAAGACCTTAGCGGCAGAAGACTCCGGCATGGCGGCAGTCGGTTACAAACAGAAGGTAAATCTATAATTTGGCCGTTGCCTGTTGTTATTATCGTCTCTCGTCCTTAAACAAGCGGGAGACATTTCCGCCGTATGGGAGGGAGGCGAGACTCAGTCGGGATTCGGGAGGCTGTTCAGCTGAGGGGATGGGGTGTGTTCAATCTGTTCATCCCACTATCACTTTCTCCAAAGTTCCAAAGGTCCTTTAATCCTCACACCATTAGACTGTGGAATAGTCTCCCTCCTGAGGACATTGTGCAATTGGAACCTCACAAAAGTTCAACTGGAACTTCAAAAAATCGACTGGAACCTCGAAAGTTCAACTGGAATTTAAAAAATTTTTCTGGAATCTCAAAAGTTCAACTGGAACTTCAAAAATTTTACTGTAACCTCAAAAGTTCAACTGGAATTTTAAATTTTTTTTCTGGAACCTCAAAACTTCAACTGGAATTTTAAATTGTTTTCTGGAATCTCAAAAGTTCAACTGGAACTTTAAAATTTTTACTGTAACCTCAAAAGTTCAACTGGAATTTTAAAATTTTTTCTGGAACTTCAAAAGTTCAACTGGAATTTTAAATTTTTTTCTGGAACCTCAAAAGTTCAACTGGAATTTTAACATTTTCTGGAACCTCAAAAGTTCAACTGGAATTTTAAATTTTTTTCTGGAACCTCGAAAGTTCAACTGAAATTTTAAATTTTTTCTGGAACCTCAAAAGTTCAACTGTAATTTAAAAATGTTTCTGGAACCTCAAAAGTTCAACTGGAACTTGTAAAATTTTTCTGGAACTTCAATAGTTCACCTGGAATTTTTAAATTTTTTCCGGAACCTCCAAAGTTCAATTGGAACTTCAAAAATTCTACTGGAACCTCAAACTTTCATTTGGAACCTCAAAAGTTCAATTGGAGCTTACAAAATTTTTTCTGGAACCTCCAAAGTTCGATTGAAACTTCAAAAATTCCACTGGAACCTCAATGCATTTGCTACCCTAAAACAATTCTCATTGTATTTTACAATCTACTGACATTTCTATCTATTTTACAATCTAATGTATTTTTTCGGATAACTGATCTCTTATCCCTTCTTGCTGCATTTCATGTTACTTTTTGTCACTACCTTCCAATTAACGCTGTTTTCTTTGGAAGGATAAATTTCTAGTCTATGGACCCTTCGGGCTTGTTCCATGTGAATACTGGATCGGGATTTTCATCAATATTCATCTGAGATGATAATCAATCAATGTTCGTAAGTATTCGACAGATATGTCAGCACATATCAATCCAGTAATGACTGAATATTCATCTGTCATATTGATGACTATCCATCTATCTTATACAGCCAGTTTGAGGGAGATTCTCAAGATTCATCAATTATGAATAACGGATATTCATCCCATGGCGACGGTTGGGATCTGTTCACCATGTTCAACCTGATGCACCTGGATAGCAGATATTCATAAGCGGATCTGAGCAGACAAAACGTAAATACAGGAAATCCAAAACTTTGATGAAGGAGTCAAATTCTGACACTGAAATCAAGTGTCTGAACCCAACACTGATTTCAAAATCTGATACCGAAGTCGAAATTATAACTCTGAAACTAACAGAACGAATGGCTCCATCTCCACCTTTACAATAAAATAAAACAAAACGATAAGATAAAAAAAAAAAAGGAGTGACACGGGAGAAAATGAACGAAAAGTAAGGAGAATGTAAGCCAAAATAATAAAAAAGTAGACGAAACGAAATGGAATTAATAAAACAGTAAACTGCAGAATAAACAGGAATGATAACCACAGACAATAAAGAACGAATTAAGCAGAACAAAAGAGGACAAGTTAGTGGGATCCTCGTAAACCTTCCCCCTAATGAATATGCATTTACAAATAAAAAGATAGAACAATATGAATAAACATGGGTTGCTAATACAAATTACGAGCCCTAGCCCCCTTTGCAAAATCACATTAGGTGATCATTCACAGAAACAATGATAAAATAATTTGGATATAATAATTCTAAACATTCATTCCTTCTCCTTTGGAGATTATAATGTCAGGTTTTATTTCTTTGTCTAGTACGGAAGTAAAAGAGCTAAAATTATATTAAACTGTACTGAAAATTATACACATAGTCAAATGTGTATACGAATAACTACACACCTATGCCTACACAAATACACCTTTATGCAGGTATTTCCGCATAAAGTTGCGAGTCGGTGCCTATTATATAGAAGAAAATATAGAATTTAAGCCAATAGCCAAGCGCTGGGGCCTATGAGGAAATTGACAATAAGGTTAGAACAAGAGGAAATCCTCGGAGTTGCACTATGAAACAATTGTTAGACATGGTGGAAAGTCAGTTGGAAGAAACAGAATATGAACGAAAGTACAGCAAAAGGAATGAAAGGGGTTGGAGCTAGTCCCTTTAAGTAATACCTACAGTGCACTACCCCCTTACAGGAGAAGCTACCTATTCCCCACTAATGCTGCGCCCCACAACAGTCGACCAACCACCAAGAAAGTAATTCAACGTTTATGCCATCAAAGACCCTTGGGAATCGAACTGTGACCCTCCAGCTGGTGAGGCGAGAATCATCACGTTCCCGTGACCTTGAATTCTCTTGAAAGGTGAAAGTTTAGAAGAAAATGTCACAGACAGACGAGGACACCATCTGGAATAAGCGGTCGCTTGGCAAGATTGTCTCTCTCTAATGACTTTGTCAATTTAAAAAATATACATTTCAAGGGAAACTAAACATTTTGAAGAGCGAGGCTTCAAAGAATTCCTGCGTGAGCCCCGAATCCTTCCGTGGGAGTCATGTCTCCCTAATGATGCTCTTTTTGTTGCCGTTTGGTTATTTTTGCTTAGTGAGAGTTTGGTGGACTCCTTGGCGATGGTGCCTTCGTTTTAACTTCTTTTTTTTATGCATGTTTGCTGCGGTTTAGATGTTTAGGCGTGTCGTAGGTAATGTAGGGTACCCAGTCTGATATCTACCTAAACAATTATATAGTATATATATATATATATATATATATATATATATATATATATATATATATATATATTGTATATATTATACAATATATATATAATACATATACAAATATTTATATATGTACACACACACACACACACACACACACACATATATATATATATATATATATATATATATATATATATATATATATATGTATATATGTGTGTGTGTAGAATCTACTTGTCATTTTTACCAGATACATGTGAAATTGTAATATCCACACTGCCCTCTAATTTTTTCAAATTTTTTGCTCTTTTTTTCTCTATATATATACTCATATATATATATCTATATATATATAATATATATTTATAATATATCTATGTATATATATATATATATTCTTAATATTATATATGCATATAGACCCATAATACGCAAAACAATACATCAGCACACACGTATAGGTCACCACCATCATAACATCCTCGCTGCAACGATACAAGTTACATGCACCCATGTAATACCATCACACGTATATAAGGTGCATGACCCTGCAACCAGTAGCTGCTACCCACTCACTGCACGTATCAATGATTTAGCAAACTCGCCGAGTCACCTCTTGAGTTGAGTCTATCGCCTTGTATTCGCCGGAACGATAGACGTCCTTAATCCTCTTTAAGGATTATGGGTATCATTACGGATTACTTCTGGATCAGTATCGAGCGGTGAGGATCTCTCGAGGACACTTATGGGAGCACGTTTAGTTGTGCTGATGGGAATGAAGTTATTATTATTATTATTAGGGAATGAGGTTGTTGTTCTTATTACTATTACTATTATTATTATTATTATTATTATTATTATTATTATTATTATTATTATTATTAATTAATTTCCCGGTTTCTTAATTGTATGAACGTCAATTAAAAACATATTTACATTTTCATAATTATTATTCTTATTATCATTATCATCATCATTTTCCCGGTATCTTAATTGTATAAACGTCAATTAAAAACACTACATTTTCACAATAATAATAATAATAATAATAATAATAATAATAATAATTATTATTATTAATTATTATCATCATCATTATTTTCCCGGTATCTTATTTATAAGACTGTCAAATAAAAACGCTATTTACATTCTAAGTATTATTATTTACTGTTAATGATAAATATCTATTACAATATGTTTACTATACAACCATCAGTTAAACATCATGCACATGACCACTATTATTATTATTATTATTAATATTATTATCACTATAATTATCATTATTAATAGCAGTTACAGTACTAGTAATAGCAATTGTAATGTCACTAACATCATTGCTGACAAAAAGAAAAAAAAATCTCCTTTTGATTAACAATTAATAACATTCAAAATCCACCATAATCCTCTATAATCCTTTGAAAAACTTCTAAGACCTCTCTCACGAACAACGGGAAAAAGGGGCTTTCCCTGA
>NC_061097.1:33759956-33884229 GCF_015104395.2 Macrobrachium nipponense
AGATTTATGATGAGCACAAATTAGCATATATTACCCCTACTTTCAAAAGTGGATCAAGACTAGAGGCAAGTAATTATAGGCCTGTGAGTCTAACATCACATATTATGAAAGTGCATGAAAGGGTAATGAAGAAAAACATTATGAAACATTTAATAAAAAATAATTTGTTTAATATAGGACAACATGGTTTCGTACCCGGAAAAAGTACACAAACCCAACTGTTAGTCCACCGTGAGAACATATACAAAAATATGAAAAGCGGAAATGAAACAGATGTGGCTTATCTAGACTTTGCAAAAGCTTTTGACAAGGTAGATCATAATATATTAGCGAAAAAAATTAGAAAACATAATATAGTGGATAAAATAGGAAGATGGTTAAAAGAATTTTTACACAACAGAAAACAGATAGTTATTGCAAACGATGAGAAATCGGATGAAGCTAAGGTAATATCCGGTGTGCCACAAGATACGGTAATAGCTGCATTACTGTTTGTTATTATGATTGCAGACATAGACAGTAATGTTAAGGACTCGGTAGTGAGTAGTTTCGCTGATGTCACAAGAATAAGTAGAGAAATTACTTGTGATGAAGATAGGAACACACGCTACAAAGAGACCTTAACAAAGTATATGATTGGGCAGAGGTAAATAGGATGTTATTTCACTCTGATAAATTTGAATCAATAAATCATGGAGACAGAGAAGGAAAGCTATATGTATATAGGGGACCTAATAATGAGACAATCACAAATAAGGAAGCAGTTAAAGACCTTGGTGTGATGATGAATAGGAACATGTTATGCAATGATCAAATAGCAATTCTATTGGCAAAATGTAAAGCAAAAATGGGAATGTTGTTACGGCACTTCAAAACAAGAAAAGCTGAACACATGATTATGCTTTATAAAACATATGTTTGTAGTCCACTTGAATATTGCAATATGTTAAGGTACCCACACTATCAAAAGGATATTGCACAAATAGAGAATGTACAAAGGTCCTTCACAGCTAAAATAGAAGAAGTTAAGGATCTTGACTACTGGGAAAGACTACAATCCTTAAAATTATATAGTCTAGAAAGGAGAACAGAACGCTACATGATAATTCAGGCATGGAAACAGATAGAAGGAATTGCCGAAAACATCATGGAGCTAAAAATTTCAGAAAGAGCAAGCAGAGGTGGATTAATAGTGCCCAAAACTTTACCAGGAAAAATAAGGAAAGCACACAGGACATTAATCCACTACACACCAGCATCGATAATGCAGCGTCTATTCAATGCGTTGCCAGCTCATCTGAGGAATATATCAGGAATGAGCGTAGATGTGTTTAAGAATAAGCTCGACAAATATCTAAGCTGCATCCCAGACCATCCAAGATTGGAAGATGCAAAATATACCGGAAGATGTACTAGCAACTCTCTGGTAGACATTAGAGGTGCCTCACACTGAGGGACCTGGGGTAACCCGAACAAGATGTAAGGTCTGTAAGGTTAAGGTAAGGTCTCTCTCTCTCTATATATATGATATATATATATATATATATCTATATAGATATATATATATATATATATATATATATACACACACATATATATACAATGTATATTATATGTGCGTTTGTAACATTTATTTTCCTAAATATCTTTCTCTCTCTCTCTCAGAAAACGTCTGGTCTCGCTCTTCGGAACACAAGGCCTCCCCTTTGTCAGGCATCGACTTGCTCTCCGTCAACATAAATCTCCAGTAATATTTGGCCCAGAACAAGCCACTCTCCCTATTTACGTCCCCCCTCCCCCAACAAAATTCCATGAAAGTGGACGCAGGAAGAGAGAGAGAGAAAGAGAGAGCCTTGCTTTATTTACCTCCTCCTCCTCCTCCTCCCTGCCTTTAACAAAATTTACTCATAACACGAACTAATTTATCAAATGAGCGCAATAATAATAATAATAATAATAATAATAATAATAATAATAATAATAATAATAATAATAATAAATAAATAAATAAATAAACGCAAAGCACAATAATACAATTTTGCTTTCCATGAATCCAATTGAAAAAACAATATATATACAATTCCCTTAAAGGAAATTACTTTTGGAATTCACACCTGGTCCTCCAAAAGAGCAATCAACACCAGGTGGCTCCTCGCCCATTCACGCTCGGACCAATCGCCGCCCATTAAAGGTTAATTGCCGCATCAGTCAACTCTCCTGGGGAAGACACATTCCGCGAGCCGTTCAAATCAGCCACAGCCATTTCACGAAACGTGTAAGTCGAGTAGTTCACGTAGCGTAAATGCTTCCGGTATTTCCCGTGGTGTAAATGCTTCCGGTATTTCACGAAGCGTGTAAATCCTTCCAGTATTTCACGAAGCGTGTAAATCCTTCCAGTATTTCAGGAAGAGTGTAAATGCTTACAGTATTTCACAAAGCGTGCAAATCCTTCCAGTATTTCAGGAATAGTGTAAATGCTTCCAGTATTTCACGAAGCGTGTAAATCCTTCCAGTATTTCAGGAAGTGTAAATGCTTCCAGTAATTCAAGAAGAGTGTAAATGCTTCCAGTATTTCCAGAAGCGTGTAAATACTTCCAGTATTTCAGGAAGAGTGGAAATGCTTCCAGTATTTCACGAAGCGTGTAAATCCTTCCAGTATATCAGGAAGATTGTAAATGCTTCCATTAATTCAAGAAGTGTAAATGCTTCCAGTATTTCCAGAAGCGTGTAAATCCTTCCAGTATTTCAGAAAGAATGTAAATGCTTCCAGTATTTCACGAAGCGTGTAAATCCTTCCAGTATTTCAGGAAGAGTGTAAATGCTTTCAGTATTTCACGAAGCGTGTAAATCCTTCCAGTATTTCAGGAAGAGTGTAAATGTTTCCAGTATTTCACAAAGCGTGTAAATGCTTCCAGTATTTCACGAAGCGTGTAAATCCTTCCAATATTTCAGGAAGAGTGTAAATGCTTCCAGTATTTCACGAAGCGTGCAAATCCTTCCAGTATTTCAGGAAGTGTAAATGCTTCCAGTATTTCATGAAGCGTGTAAATCCTTCCAGTATTTCAGGAAGATTGTAAATGCTTCCAGTATTTCACGAAGCGTGTAAATCCTTCCAGTATTTCAGGAAGATTGTAAATGCTTCCAGTATTTCACGAAGCGTGTAAATGCTTCCAGTATTTCACAAAGCGTGTAAATCCTTCCAGCATTTCAGGAAGAGTGTAAATGCTTCCAGTATTTCATGAAGCGTGCAAATCCTTCCAGTATTTCAGGAAGTGTAAATGCTTCCAGTATTTCACGAAGCGTGTAAATCCTTCCAATATTTAAGGAAGAGTGTAAATGCTTCCAGTATTTCACGAAGCGCGTAAATCCTTCCAGTATTTCAGGAAGAGTGTGAATGCTTCCAGTAATTCAAGAAGAGTGTAAATGCTTCCAGTATTTCACGCAAACTCAGTATTTCACGAAGCGTGTAAATACTAGTATTTCAGGAGATTGTATATGCTTCCAGTATTTTCACGAAGCTGAAATCCCTTCCAGTATTTCAGGAAGCGTGTAAATCCTTCCAGTAATTCAAGAAGAGTGTAAATGCTTCCAGTATTTCCAGAAGCGTGTAAATCCTTCCAGTGTTTCAGGAAGAATGTAAATGCTTCCAGTATTTCACGAAGCGTGTAAATCCTTCCAGTATTTCAGGAAGAATGTAAATGCTTCCAGTATTTCACGAAGCGTGTAAATCCTTCCAGTATTTCAGGAAGAGTGTAAATGCTTCCAGTATTTCACGAAGCGGTGTAAAAAAAAAAATTTTTTCCTTTCCAGTCATTTCCAGGAAGAAGTGTAAAGATTTTGCCTCCTTTGTAATTTCAAGAAAGAGTTGTAAATGCTTCCAGTATTTCCAGAAACGTGTAAATCCTTTCCTCAGGTAAATTTCAGGAAAGAGTGTAAATAAATGCTTCCGTATTTCACGAAGCGTGTAAATCCTTCCGTATTTCGGAAAGGAAAGCCTGTAAATTTATAAATGCTTCCAGTATTTCACGAAGCGTGTAAACCTCCAGTATTTCAGGAAGATGTAAATGCTTCAGAAAAAAAAAATATTTACAAGCGTGTAAATCTTATATTTCAGGAAGAATGTAAAATGTTATATTTAACAACTTAAATCCATTAGTATTTATGAAATGGCTTCCGTATTTACGAAGCGTGTAAATCCTTCCAGTATTTCAAGAAGAGTATAAATGCTTTCAGTATTTCCAGAAGCGTGTAAATACTTCCAGTATTTCAAGAGGAGTGTAAATGCTTCAAGTACCTCAAGAAGTGTAAATGCTTCCAGTACTTCAAGAAGTGTAAATGCTTCCAGTACTTCAAGAAGTGTAAATGCTACCAGTATTCAAGAGTGTACATGCTTCCAGTATTTCACGAAACGTGTAAATGCCTCCTGTATTTCAAGAAGAGTGTAAACGCTTCCAGTATTTCAAGAAGAGTGTAAATGCTTCCAGTATTTTACAAAACGTTTAAATGCTTCCGGTATTTTACAAAACTTTTAAATGCTTCCAGTATTTCAAAGAAGACTGTAAATGCTACCGGTATTTCAAGAGGAGTGTAGATGCTTCCAATATTTTACAAAATGTTTAAATGCTTCCAATATTTCATGAAGTATGTAACTTCTTCCAGTATTTTCATAAAGCATGTAAATACTTCAAGTATTTCGCAAAGCGTGCAAATACTTTCAGTCTTCCTAGAAGGGTAAATGCTTGAACAAATAGACAGAGAGAGAGAGAGAGAGAGAGAGAGAGAGAGAGAGAGAGAGAGAGAGAGCTGTAGTGGACCAGTAATGCCTAACAGATTCAGCTGCCATAACAAACAATCTAAAAGGCTCCCAATTTAGAGGAAACGAGCCGTAAAATCCACTAAGTCCAAGTCAGCCGGAGCTGGCAATAAAGTCCATTAAGTCCAGGCCAGCTGGACCTGGCAATATAGTCCCAGCAAGTCCGGCAAAGCTAGATTGGACAAGTCCAATAGCTCTCTGGGTAATGCAGGAAGGAGCCGGCTGAACAGAGAGAGAGAGAGAGAGAGAGAGAGAGAGAGAGAGAGAGAGAGAGAGAGAGAGAGAGAGAGAGAATATTTATTTCCACAGGCCTCCTTTGTTTGAGTTCATATGAGGGAGAGAATTTACTACCTCAGAGGCTGGATTCACGCGTCCGAGAGAGAGAGAGAGAGAGAGAGAGAGAGAGAGAGAGAGAGAGAGAGAGAGAGAGAGAGCTAATTTTACTTGGATTCAATAATGACAAGTTCATCTACGTTCCTGCGATTTGACAGGTGGAGCAACCTGAGAGAGAGAGAGAGAGAGAGAGGACTGTCTGTTGGTTGGGTGGTCTCATTAGATTAGGCTGACCCATATATGTCATTACAACTGTGGTAGGCTTTAGGTGTGAAAGGGATTCCCCTTCAATTAAACGGATTTATTGGATGTTAATAGACTGGCGTTGCAGTGTTTCAACACACGAAACTGACTCTCGCCTTTGCAACGACTGTTTAAAATCGTTTAAATGTTAATTACGAGGAAAAGTCCTTCAAAAATACGATAAAAAAAAAAAATCGCATTTTCGTCTGATATATTCATAAAAATATATATATCAGAGGCTTGCCATAACATCTGTGAAAACTAGAAACCTTACATAATAATATTTCCCATGAAAATATACCAGAACCCTTTCACCTCCTCTCTCTCTCTCTCTCTCTCTCTCTCTCTCTCTCTCTATATATATATATATATATATATATATATATATATATATATATATGAAGGTATAAGCAACAAAGGCCTGTACCTTTATTTATGCATTTATCACATTCCAAACTTTGGTGATTCAGTTATACATACAAACATACATACATTGATATATATATATATATATATATATATATATATATATATATATATATATATATATATATATATATATATAATGTAACAGAAACCTCCATAATATCATGGAAGAAAACTCCAGAAACTTCCTACGTAACCATGAAAACATAACCGAAACCTTTCATGCGAATCTGCCCTTTCAAGATGCAAAGCCATAAAAAAAAAAAAAAAAAAAAAAAAAAAAAAAAAAAAAAAAAAAAAAAAAAAAAAACAAAAAAAAAAAAAAAAAAAAAAAAAAAAAAAAAAAAAAAAAAAAAAAAAACCGCCAAAATAACATTTGTTGTCGGTCTAACTCTTAACTTTTAATATTTCCTTCCGTTCTCCTCACTAAGCTGGATGTAGCTATATACCTCTTAGCCTAAAATGAAAAATAAAAAACGGGTATAGTGAAAGTTACGAAAAAAAATGGTCTTGCTGATAGGTTTGTTAAAGTTGAATTATTGGTGATAAATATGCTTCTTACATTAGCGTATATGCGTTACGGCATCACGTTCAAAAACATATATTTAATAAACTTATAAACACATAATTCTCATGTATACCTAAGTGAATAATTCAAAACTAATATCTATATATTCGATGTAAATCTCAGCTGAAAAATTCCAATTCTCCAACGATCAAATATCCATTTTTCTAACGCTCGCGCTCGCCAGAATGTAAATCTGAACGAAAAATGCAAGTCTGGTGGGCATATGTTCAAGTACTGTATTGACAATACCTCGCTCCACAGCGCGATGGAATATCGTTCTCTAAAACGCTCGGTTGATAAAAAATGTCTTGGAAATGAAAACCAGCCCAATACGAATGAGTAATGACGCTCTTTCCCTGCGGAGGATGGAGAGAGAGAGAGAGAGAGAGAGAGAGAGAGAGAGAGAGAGAGAGAGAGAGAGTCCTAGTGTAAAATGATTTTTATATGCATGAATAAGCTTCGTTTCTCTTGCCTTGGAATTTAAAAATGATTTACATTCACTTATAAATCCTCTTATGGATCTCCCCCGCCCCCGCCCCGCCCCCTTTCCAATTACCTTTGATTCATTCATAAACCAGCAGCTTCCTACCTTTAGGTTAAATGCATTCAGTTGAAACTAAACTTACATTTATTTATTTTGACTTCGCAGTTCGTTTAACTTATCGTCTCCTGCCTATATATATATATATATATATATATATAGTATATATATATATATATATATATGCTTATGATTATGAAATGGTCAAAACACCCGATTAATTCACTTCAGTGAAAATCGGACAAACACTTATAAAATTATCAAAACACACGATTAATTCACTTTAGTGAAAATCGAACAAACACAGACTCGATTCACGCGTAGGTGTTCGTATGCACCTTTTATATTAGTATACCAAATATATATTAAAGAAGAAAACGTTTCGCCAGAGACGTATAGAAAATGGGACTTGTTTTCGAGGCGTAACGATATCCATTTGAAGTGTTAATTTTTACAGTGCGTTTCCTTTATAAAATTATAAGCTATATCTATTACTGCATTTACATATATACAGCTTTTTCTCATCAATATATCATTGTATTCACATTAAAAAAGATCTGACAATATTCAGTTTGTTGTTACATTTTCACTCGGCATCTTCTAGTAACACTTCAAAATATGTTTTCAGTAAAGGTTTCGTTTTCATAATTAGAACTATTTTCGATCATGTATTACCGTCAAAATACACTTACCTTTCCACTCGTAATCTCGTAATTCTGCCCTCTCTCTCTCTCTCTCTCTCTCTCTCTCTCTCTCTCTCTTCTCTCTCGTCATCTCTTCTCTCCTCTCTCTCTCTCTCTTCTATATTATGTATATATATATATATATATATATATATATATATATATATATATATTATATATATATATATATATATATATATATACTTATAGTGTATCACACATGTATTTTGAGTTTTTAACAGTAGATTTGTATATTTGCACTTGAGACCAGCAAAAAATAAATGAAAATTAAGCCGGTCACTCAAGACGAGCCCAGAAAGGAAGGACAAAGAATCCCTGACAACAGCACGGTAATGAAGAAGAAGAAGAAGAAGAAGAACGGTTCAGGAAAAGACTTTGATCTCAAAAAAAATTCCCCAAAGGACTTCACTGTCCCAAGAAGTTTGTGCATCCGCATCGGTGTACCCTCATTACCTAGGGTTATTGTCAGACATTTGCATGATAATGAGAATATTCCCTCTTTGCTTTTCCGTTTCTCTTGACCATTTTCTCTATATATATATATATATATATATATATATATATATATATATATATATACACACATATACATACACACACCAGGTAGGTGCACATTTATCAGAAATGACTCCCTTTTTTAGGTGCAAGTTATTTACAAGGTGATATTAATTTTATATTAGAGAATTCGTAACCTAATATTTGAGCACAACGAGATTTCCAGCAGAACAAGCTAGGGACACGTTACATTTCAAAACCTTTTACAAAAGCTTAGTCAATTTGATGGGAAGATTGGCTGTGATGTTTTGGGAAAATTGACGATTGAGTTCAAGCCCTAGTCAAATACGAAATTGAATAATCCCCCCCCCCCCACATTTCTTTATTTACATTCAACCACATCACCGAAAATTAAAACAGTACTGACAGACAGAAATACATCCCATATCATTCACCCCTGTAGGATTTCTCTCTCCCCAAAGTCATTTACCCTTTGCATATTCAAACCACGACAGAACCGTCCCAAACGAAATATTCAAAACGTTATCAGAGCACGTGAAACGTTTCTGATAGCATCGTTCCAAATGAACATTCAAAGCGTTATCGGAAAGCATGAAAACGTCACAAAACGAATCTTTGGGGAATGTCACCCTTTTACATACAGCATCCAGTATGCACGACGCGTCAAGAGTTATTTCTGCCTTAACGAATGTTCTATCTACAGAATATTCATGTGGAGAGAGAGAGAGAGAGAGAGAGAGACGAGAGAGAGAGAGAGAGAGAGAGAGAGAGAGAGAGATCTGAAGCAGTGTCAGATAAATGGTTTCACCCCCTTTGTGGGAGGATTACCTCGTCGAGGACCTCTTGCTATTTTTAAATATGATTTTGATGTCGTACATTTTACTGCAGTATTATCAATCAAGTCTGTTATCTTTAACAATCTCTCTCTCTCTCTCTCTCTCTCTCTCTCTCTCTCTCTCTCTCTCTCTCTCTCTCTCTCTCTCTCTCTATCAACAATAGTTAGACCACATCTTGAATATGCTGTACAGTTGTGGTCACAAACACTAAGAACAAAAGTAGACATAACCTCTTCGCATTAAACGAAAACCAGAAAGGAAATAATGGATGGAAACTAGAACTGAAGAAATACAACACGTCCCATTGTGGGAACTTCTTCACATACAAGATATGTGACACATGGAACAAAGTGCCAACAAAAGTTGTAAACAGCAGCTGTGGAAGAGTTCAAAAGAAAGCTAGACAAAATCATTAGAACACTGTGAATGAATAGTAATCCTAATCCTTGTAACTCTCTCTCTCTCACAGCTTCAACCAGCACCAGTCGACTGCATTCTAAGGTACCTAATCCAGGTCTCAGGTCAATATAGACGAGCTGATTTTCTAAGGAATGACACCCCAACTATATTCCTGGGTAAGGACAAACGGTTGACTGACTGATCAAAATTTATCTGACGTCATAACTGCGAGGTCATTGGCGCCGAAAAATAACAAGTCGTGAAACATGTAGATAATGGACTCATTGATTCAAGTCTATCAAAACTGGCGTTACAACATCTAGGTTACTCGGACGGGCACGCTCTGAAGTGTGTACCTAGTGGATGACCGGCTGTGGTGGCCGAAATGAGGGTTAAATAAGGTAAGGAGCATGCAGCCGTACCCCAAAATGCATGCTGAAAAGAAGAAGGCTAACTTCTACGTCACCCAGGTAAAAAGTAAAAGGCGTTTACTGGAAAATACTCACACACACACACACATATATAATATATTCTGATTAGTATGCCAATACCATCTGCATACAGTCGCGTCTAATTGTTGCTGGACTCCAAAACTTTTCTGAATATTCCACATTTATACCCACACAGATCAAAGGCACTAAATCTTTCCTTTACCACAGAATACGAGCCCCACGCTTCCAGGAACTAAAAAATCTTTTTGTGCTATGATATTACCACGTATTACTTTGTCACCTTGCTTAAAAATAATCTTATTGTCATAACACACGTCATCAACGGGTTGCCGTGCACTTTAAACTCGGTTAAGAAATTTTAAAATTCCATAAATTAATTCAGAAATAATTTTATGATACCTGCTCCGTCCACCCATGACCAACCGGAAGTTCCTCACGTAAAGCAATAATTAATAATAAATTATTTAACTTAAAAAATAAATCAGTATGCACTCACGTAAAGTAATTATTGATAAATACTCTGACAAAATGAACGCCGGAATACGAACCGAAAATAAACAGCAAATAACCTCACTTATAACCAGATAAAACGGGGTACGCCAATAGAAATTAATTATTATTGTTAATTGATCCTCCAGCAAGCCATATCAAATTAAACTGGGAGACTCTAATTATAATTGTGATTGACAAAATAATTTAATCTATCCGTTACATAATTAATTCGGATTTACCCAGAATTGATATTAAATGCATTATTTGTCCATCATAAAACAAATCGGGTTACATCTAGTATACTATATAAAACAACTGAGAATGAATTTTATGTCCATAACAAAACAAGCTTTGTAAGACACATAATATTATTTTTATAAACATCCATTCAAATAAGTGATAACAAACGTTCGAAAAAAAATTGTGAACTGATAGTAAACTTTCTATAGCTAGACAAAATACTTGACATTAAACGTTCTTTACCTCTATAAAATATCTTATAGTAAACCTTCTAAACTCATGTAAAACCATTCATAATAAAAGATCTATACCCATATTAAATAACTGATACTAAACGTTCTATACTACAGTTCTATTATAAAATAATTGATAACAAAAGTTCTACACACATAAAAAATCAATGCTGACAAACGTTCTATACCCGTATAAAATAAATGATAACAAACGTTCTGTCCAAATTAAATCAGGGGGTACTGCGAAAAGCTTAAAGGTCCGTCCGTGAAGGCCAAACCACACTGCAGCTTCAACCAGCTGCTTTCCAACACCAATCTGTCAGCACTGAAGTGCGGAATGCGTTCACAGGGCAAGAAATCGTGTGAAAGAGTCTCTCTCTCTCTCTCTCTCTCTCGTAAAAACCTTTACAAATGCTAGAAAATTAGAATGATATAACAATCTCTCTCTCTCTCTCTCTCTGTTTCGTAAAAGCATCTACAAATGCTAGTAAATTAAAATACTATAACAATCTCTCTCTCTCTCTCTCTCTCTCTCTCTCTCTCTCTCTCTTACTCTGACATGAGCCTTTGCAAATTGCAAAGATATAACACTTAACTAGGAAGGAAAAGAGATACAGACTACCAGGTAAGCTTGACAATATACTTCCGTCATGATATTAAAAATGTGTGTCCTTATTTCGAATGATCTCAGGCCAAAATAAAAGGCAATGAAACAAAATAATAAAAATAAAAACAGAAGAAAGCAATGGGCTAACACGCATAAACGGGGAGCCAGTAATTTAGTCAAACTTTGAAGCTTCCAATTCCCAATTTATAGCTGTTTCTCCCTTTCCCATTCCCACTCCCAGTTCCTAGATTCCTCTGACGGAAATTTTCACCAATTCTATCATATCCATCAACATTTTATTGGTTTCATTTAAAAGAAGACAGATCTTAAACACTACTGAGGCTGGAGGGCTGTAAATTGGTACTTTGATCATCTATCCTCTAATCACACATACCAAATTGCAGCCCTCTAGCCTCATTAGTTTTTATTTCATTTAACATTAAAGTCAGCCATACTGATGCGTCTGGAAACTATATAAGACAGGCCACCACTGGCCGGTGGTTAAAGTTTCAAGAGCCCCGGCTCATACAGCATTCTACCGAGACCACCGAAAGATAGACGTATTTTCGGTAGCCTTGATTATACGGTGTAGCGGCTGTCCAGGTAACTCGATTGCGCCGAAAAAAATGGCACATTTTTTACTTGTTTGACAAAGCTTAACTTCAGATTTGTTTGTGACAGATAGCGATGTTGAAACTGCTGAATGATCTCATCAACATTGGTACTCTTGTTTGGATGAATTATTATTATTATCATTATTATTATTATTATTATTATTATTATTATTATTATTATTATTATTATTAATTTTCTTGTTGGCCTGATTCGTCCTTTAAAATATTTCTCTCATACTTCTTTCACAATCGCATAGGCGAGTCAAGACTGCAAATTCTGCTTCAGATACTCTAAACAAATCAGCGCAACATAACTATAGTTATAATTTTTATTATTAATTCCCACGAAGAGATAATAATGACCGCAATATAACTAAAATTATTATTATAATTATTGATATGACGAGATGGCCCTTCAAGGAGTAATAATAATAATTATGATGATAATAATTAATAATAATAATAATAATAATAATAATTTTAGTTATGCTGTACTCATTATTATCCATTCGTGGAGATAATAACAATAATAAAAATAATAAATAACATAACTTCTACCGCCATTTCCATCAGCCTAAGGATGACAGTCTACGAATATAATCAGCCCAAGGATCAGCCTCTCGCGCCACTGGCTGAAGTAAACTATCGTCTCGACTCACTCTTATAATACCGTCATGTTTTGTGGCATGGATACTCTATAAGTCCTAATAATGACAGTAGGCATTTAAATAATAATAATAATAATCATAATTCTTACACTGTTATCATCATCTTTGTTTCTAATAATATTTTCGACATAAAGATGATTCTTATATATAATAACTAAAATTATAATTAAAGAGATATGTGGCTACGCAGTTAACAAGTGAGAAATTCTATTTAAAAATAGTTGTAAACTCCTAAAAATATATTCATAGTTCTCTCTCTCTCTCTCTCAAGGTTTATATGCACCCTTTCTATCTCTTGTTTAGTAGCCAAATTGTGTTCTTTTTAAAGTTGCCATGTTTTGATACTCTCTCTCTCTCTAAATAGCCAAGGTTACACGCACCCTTTCGAACTCTGTTCTTCAATAGTAAAATTGTATTCTCTTTCATTAAAATAGTCATGGTTTAACGCTCTCTCTCTCTCTCTCTCTCTCTCTCTCTCTCTCTCTCTCTCTCTCTCTCTCTCTCTCTCTCTCTCTCTCTGCTTGGTGAGACGTACCCGCGTGAAGTCAGATTAATCAACAGATATCACAAGTTTAACATACGACTAGAATTTGAGAAATATCTAGAAGTGTTCGTGAACTATCGGTGATAAGATTAGTGTGAAAATAGTAGGATAAAGCGTCTTCTAAGTTAGTTTAACAAGTGTAATACTGAAATCAGAACAAGATGGCAGTAAGTTCCAACTGCGGGAAAAGGTGGCGTAATTTAGCTTGCTTGGCAGATTCGCAATACGATGAGGTAGCAGGAAGGGAACTGGCATTTCTCATCTATGAAATCAGCAACAGTCCTAACCAAAAAGATACAAAAGCATTCATAGATATATTAGAAGGATATAATCCTTCAAACTGGAACAAATCTAATGAAAACATCTTGAAAATAATTGAAGAAGTTCCAAATAAAATCCAAGTGGTCAAGAGACTCATAAAGAAAATATACATAAACCAACATATTCCGACAAAGAAAATGAATAAGGTGAATCTTGTGAATATCCTAATTGATGCATTAGGAAAAAGAATGCCAAAAGCATGCAAACTGTGTAAGGTTTGGTATAGCATAGTCAATCCACAAAACCTAATCAGAAAATGTGCTGCATGCAACATTCCGACCCATCCACAGTGTGCTGAGGTAATGCAAGATTTGAGAAAAGATACAAGAATTTTTTGTTCAACATGTCTATCATGGATAGACAATGTTATTAAATCAAGATTGAATGTACAAATAGTTGAGGATGAAGAAGAAGAGGAAGAGGAAGAAAAAGAAGAAGAGGAAAACGGAAGAGAAGTAAACAAAAATGAAATGACAGAAAAAATAAGGAAAACAAAGAAAAAGATAAAAGTATGGATGCAGAGATACTCATTGATACTACATATGAGGCAATAAAACAGCATACCTACGAAGAAATAAATTACGATATGACAACAGAAAAGCAAATCCCGAAGAGGCTCTACCCAGATCTACACAATGACGGGAAAGAGGAAAAAATAGACAAGAAAGACAAAATCTGCAACCTTTTGAAAAGAGGGAATTGCAGATTTGGAGAAAGATGTACTACAAAACATCCTAAGGTATGTCAAAAAACTATGAAATATATGGTAAATGTGCATACTTAGATGGCTAGGGCTGATGGGATGATTGCAGAGATCTGCATCCAAAAATATGTAAAAACCTAAAAGAAGGAAAAGGATGTAAGTTCGACAAAAAATGCAAATATATGCACCCTGTAGCCATGAATCATAATCAAATAAATAACCAACCAAGTAATAAAATCCAAAATAAGAAAGAAACAAATAAAGAGAGAAATCAAGAATATCAGGTAAAAGAGAAAAGCAAACCACCAATGAGATATGCAGAGGTGTCAGCAAAAAATTTCAAAGCATCAGCTCCGAAATTCTACTCAAGAGATAATAACTGTATTTATTATGCAAGAGGATATTGCAGAAACGGAGGAGAAAATTGCAGGATCAGACACAAAATGAATAATTATGATGAAGGAAGATCGAATATTATGGAAAAGTTGGATTTTTTAATGTCAGAATTTCTGGAAAGGAAATGAAAAAAAGAACAACATACCAGAACAGGAAAGAGACATGGGAAAATCCTTATTACTACCAATATTAAATGAAGGAGAAAAGCACGCAAACCATCATAGTGATGAATGCGCAGGGTTTCCCCTTTAGTTACGAGTAACTCAAAAAGAAAAATAGAGTACTTAGAAGAACTAACCCAAAATGATAAGAAAATAGATATAATGAATATAAGTGAAACCTGGTTATTCCCAAGAGACTGAGGGTGATGATCAAATAAAAGGGTTCCAAACTTATAGATCAGATAGAAAAAATAGGAATCAAGGGGGAACCGCAATATATGGGAAAGACAAAAAACAAAGGAAAAATATACGAGAAATATAGTAACTCAGAATGTGAACTAATAGCGGTAGAATTTGAATCTGAAAAATTGATGAACATAGTAATATATAGACCTCCTAATACTAAAGAGTTTGACTTAATAATTGAAAAAAATTGGATGATATATGTAGAAATCACAAGGGACTGGACTATTCTCCTATCTGGTGACGTTCAACTTTCCTTTCGTAGAATGTGAAGGAAAGAACGAATAGGAGACTGTGGTTGTACTTATACATATAAAAAAGAGAGTAATAGTAGTGCAGAAGATAAGAGGCAATTGAAAAGCTATTAGATATGCTACTAGAATACAACCATTCAACAAATAAATCACCTGCCAAAGAAAGGAAAATACTTTAGACCTAGTATTTGTGAACGAGATGAATTATGTTAAAGAAATAATAGTTTATAATGCGAGTATTTCAGATCATAATGTCATAGAATTAACAGTTCATTCCAAAGCAAGTGAAAATAGAGATAAGCAAGAAATGAAAAAGTGGGAAGGATATGGAAAATACAACTTCTACAGTAAAAAATATAAAATGGTCAGAAATTAATGAAGAATTAAACAAAGATTGGGATAACATTTTCGTAAGTGATGAACATAAGGGTAAATACGGAGATATTATATAAAATATTGGAGAAAATAGAGGATAAATATATACCGAAGAAGAAAAGTAAACATCATTCATGATACCAAGAGACAGAAGGATCTTGTTCCAGAAAATCAGAAAGTGGAAAAAAGGTCTTGCAAAAGAAAAAAATGCATGGAAAGTTATAGAACTAAAAAGTAAGATAGAAAATGCGAAAACAAAAAGATTATACTCAATCAAAAGAAAATGAAAAAAACGGGACTTGGAAGAAAAACCCTATTAAATATCAAGCAAAACCCCACTATTATACTCATATGCGAAGAAGATGAATAAAGGAAGAATAGAAAATAAGGCCCTCTGAGAATTGAAGGGAGATTAACGAATGAAAAAAAGGAAATTTGCAACATACTGGCAGAACGATATAAGAGAGAATTCACCCCTAGAATAGATAATGAAGATAATGATATAGAAGTAAGGGACGAAAATAGTGAATATTTAGCTGACATAGAAATTAATGAAGCTGATATTGTGCAGGCTACTAATGAAATTAAAAATGGAGCTGCTGCAGGGCCGGATGGAGTCCCTGCTATTTTGTTAAAGAAAGTAGTTCATTCTATCGCAAAGCCACTTGCAATATTATTAAGACAAAGTGTAGATACAGGCAAGATTTATGATGAGCACAAATTAGCATATATCACCCCTACTTTCAAAAGTGGATCAAGACTAGAGGCAAGTAATTATAGGCCTGTGAGTCTAACATCACATATTATGAAAGTGTATGAAAGGGTAATGAAGAAAAATATTATGAAACATTAATAAAAAATAATTTGTTTAATATAGGACAACACGGTTTCGTACCCGGAAAAAGTACACAAACCCAACTGTTAGTCCACCGTGAGAACATATTCAAAAATATGAAAAGCGGAAATGAAACAGATGTGGTTTATCTAGACTTTGCAAAAGCTTTTGACAAAGTAGACCATAATATATTAGCAAAGAAAATTAGAAAACACAATATCGTAGATAAAGTAGGAAGATGGTTAAAAGAATTTTTACACAACAGAAAACAGATAGTTATTGCAAACGATGAGAAATCGGATGAAACCAAGGTAATATCCGGTGTGCCACAAGGTACGGTGCTAGCTGCAATATTGTTTGTTATATGATTGAAGACATAGACAGTAATGTTAAGGATTCGGTAGTGAGTAGTTTCGCTGATGACACAAGAATAAGTAGAGAAATTACTTGTGATGAAGATAGGAACGCTCTACAAAGAGACCTTAACAAAGTATATGATTGGGCAGAGGTAAATAGGATGGTATTTAACTCTGATAAATTTGAATCAATAAATTATGGAGACAGAGAAGGAAAGCTATATGCATATAGGGGACCTAATAATGAGACAATCACAAATAAGGAAGCAGTTAAAGACCTTGGTGTGATGATGATAGGAACATGTTATGCAATGATCAAATAGCCCTTCTGTTTGGCAAAATGTAAAGCAAAATGGGAATGTTGTTACGGCACTTCAAAACAAGAAAAGCTGAACACATGATTATGCTTTATAAAACATATGTTCGTAGTCCACTTGAATATTGCAATATGATATGGTACCCACACTATCAAAAGGATATTGCACAAATAGAGAGTGTACAAAGGTCCTTTACAGCTAGAATAGAAGAAGTTAAGGACCTAGACTACTGGGAAAGACTACAATCCTTAAAATTATATAGTCTAGAAAGGAGAGAAGACGCTACATGATAATTCAGGCATGGAAACAGATAGAAGGAATAAAACAGAAAATATCATGGAACTAAAAATATCAGAAAGAGCAAGCAGAGGTAGATTAATAGTGCCCAAAACTATAACCCGGAACAAATAAGGAAAGCACACAGAACATTAATCCACTACGCACCAGCATCGATAATGCAGCGTCTATTCAATGCGTTGCCAGCTCATCTGAGGAATATCAGGAGTGAGCGTAGATGTGTTTAAGAATAAGCTCGACAAATATCTAAACTGCATCCCAGACCATCCAAGATTGGAAGATGCAAAATATACCGGAAGATGTACTAGCAACTCTCTGGTAGACATTAGAGGCGCCTCACACTGAGGGACCTGAGGCAACCCGAACGAACTGTAAGGTCTGTAAGGTAAGGTAAGGTGGTCTCTCTCTCTCTCTGAATGTTCTCGTCAACACTGGTACTCTTGTTTGGATGTAGAATTATTATTATTATTAATTTTCTTGTTGGCAAGATTCGTCCTTTAAAATATTGCTCATACTTCTTTCACACTCGCAAATTCTGCTTCAGATACTCTAAACAAGTTAGCGCAACATAACTGTAGCTATTATAATTAATTATTATCATCATATTATTCCCACAAAGAGATAATAATGACCGTAATACAACTAAAATTATTATTATAATTATTAATATGACGGGATGGCCCTTCATGGGAGTAATAATAATAATAATAATATATAATTTTAGTTATGTTGCACTCATTATTATCCCATCGTGGAGATGATAATAATAATAATAAGAAATAACATAACTTCTACTGCCATTCCCATCAGCCTAAGGATGACAGTCTACGAATATAGTCTAACCAAGGATCAGCCTCTCGCGCCACTGGCTCCTGTAATCTATCGTCCCGACTCTCTCTTATAATACCGTCATGTTTTGTGGCATGGATACTCTATAAGTCCTAATAATGACAGTAGGCATTATTAGTAATCATAATTCTTCCACTGTTATCATCATCTTTGTTTCTATTAAGCGTAATTATGATAACTGATCTTTCCAATAATATTTTCGACATAGAGATGATTCTTATATATAATAACTAAAATTATATTTAAAGTGATATGTGGCTATGCAGTTAACAAATGCGAACTTCTATTTACAAATAATTGTAAACTCTTAAAAATATATTCATAGTTCTCTCTCTCTCTCTCTCTCTCTCTCTCTCTCTCTCTCTCTCTCTCTCAAGGTTTATATGCACCCTTTCTATCTCTTGTTTAGTAGCCAATTTGTATTCTCTTTAAAATGGTCATGTTTTGATACTCTCTCTAAATAGCCAAGGTTACATGCACCCTTTCGAACACTGTTCTTCAATAGTAAAATTGTATTCTCTCTCTCTCTCTCTCTCTCTCTCTCTCTCTGTGGACGTACACTTTCCTTGGACTGGAAACTGAAACCTATCTGCCTGTCCATCTCTTTAACTAGAACCCACTCGGGTGTAATTATTGCGGCAATTGCTGCAGTTAACTTAACGACTTTGCCCTAATCTTAATATGACAGTGATGTATTGTTATCACGTGTGTCCTTATAACGTCGTTCAGTTGCACCAAAACCATGACTACTTTAATAAGAGATAATATAAATTGACTACTAAAGGAGAACGGTAGAAAGGGTGCATATTATTACCTAGGCTATTTAGAGAGAGAGAGAGAGAGAGAGAGAGAGAGAGAGAGAGAGAGAGAGGAGCAAACCACTGCCATAAATACGGACATTGCTTTTTTCAGCAAAAGAAAGCCCAGAATCGTCGAGATAAAAGCGCAACAAAATGCCACTCTTTAAAGGTGACAGGAGTACTTGAGCCTACATGCACCTCTCTCTCTCTCTCTCTCTCTCAAAATAGCCAAGGTTTGTTTAACCCTTTCTCTTTCAATCGCCCCAGAATATACAAGGTTTGTTACACACACTTTTCTAGGTAGGCTGGTTGCATCTCTCTCTCTCCTCTCTCTCTCTCTCTCAAGAAGTCTACTTGCATGTTTCTCTCTCTCTCTCTCTCTTAGGTAGCCAAGGTCTGTTGCACCTCCTCTCTTTCTCTACCTTGTAGCCTAGTTGTGCTCTCTCTTTCTCTGCCGACTGACCAGCTAAATATGCGCCACTACATGGCGCATGCGCTGTGCGGCACAGGTCCCCTTTTGTCGATTTCCTACGCTAAGCTATCCGTGGCTCTACCCGCCCCAATAAATACTTACCAGCGCGCCGGAACATAGGCTCGAGCTAGGTAACACTTACAAGTATATATTCTCGTAATAACATTTAAGAGCAATCCATATTTTTTGTTCAAAAGCCTTGGAACTTGACCATAATATTCAATACTTCGCTCGCTTGACAATCATAACCTGCACTCTCTCTCTCTCTCTCTCTCACGCTTTATTTAATTTCTTCAAGTTGTTCTCACGCTTTATTTAATTTCTTCAAATTGTAACAGCGTTTGAGAAATGTCCTCAGTCTCTCTCTCTCTCTCTCTCTCTCTCTCCGGAGACTTGAAATCTCCCTAAATCATTTCCGTTGATGTATAATTAACATCCCTGACAGCTCCCTTTCAACCACTGGAAAAAAATATTCAGAATAAAAACTTTTAGCCTGATTAAGCCTGGGATCTTTTGACGGTGCCTTATTATTTTTTTAAAGTCTGTTTTTCAGTACTGGTGCCATGATGGCATTGATTTAAGCCAGTCAAGCCCCATTTGGTAATTCGTAAAGTATTCACAAAACATTTTTTCTCTCTCTCTCTCTCGTATGTCTATTGTTTAAACAGATAACGCTCTTTCTCTCCCAAGAAAATCTATCAACTGTTTACTTATTATATTACCCTCCCTTCTCAGCTCAACTTTTCTATCAAGTACTCTCTCTCTCTCTCTCTCTCTTGACTATTAATTTTTGCATTTCCCTTCATATTTACGTTGTCACCTCCAATCTAAAACGAGTGTATCCGTACCGTCGAAACTGACGGTAATGTATATAAGACAGGGTTCCGACCCACAATCGAAAATAACGGCAATATTGAGGGCCGTCTTTAACCCCATGGACGTTACGTATACCGTTCCACGAAGCTCAGACCATTACAACTTCATTCTGCATAGTTGCCAATATTCCCGTCATAAACAGTGACCCCGACTAAGGATTAAACTGAGAAGAAAAGTGTATGAATGAACACTGCTAAGATAGCAATTCGATTTCGTCTATTTCAGGCCTGGGCTAGATAAGGATATTCGGATGAAAATCCCAATGACCCTCGCTGTTAAAAAAATAATTTTTTTATGCATGAGGTTATTTCATCCATTTTTCGTCGTGGGATTTATCCTCTCGTTTCATTGAAGGAGTTATTCACTCTTTTTATGTCTACAAAATTATTTTGCAATACGTATGATGGTCTTTACTTTGATGGAAAACTTTTCATCTTTTACAATTCACTCTTTACCTGCCGAATTTAAGACCAATCCTCTTTTCCTTCCCTCCTCTCCTTATTCCACAGCGCTTCCTCCCTGTTCCCGTTCGGATCTGCCACACAAACTTCATGCATTGTCTAAAGGGAGACCCCGACTTTAATCCCTTCCTTTCCTTGCGGAAACATTTTTCCCTGTAGTCATCCCTGCTGCCATTGACGTCGAATTTCAACCCTCAAATCAATGAATTGTTACCATTCTTTATTTCTTTAAAGAGGGAAGGAAATAGTGTATATCTGCGTGTATATATAACTTTTTATTTACATTTATGTATGTAATCACACACACACACTCACTGCGAACAAGTAAACAATAAAACGACACAAGAATTAAGGTCCAAAGGAAGAGTAGGTGTCTCCCCTAATAGTGATCTAACTGTATAAGGGTTAGCGATAACAAACTGGAACCTCGTTTCAGAAAAGCTATGCTTAAGTACTTCTTGTAACTTTTTTCGGACCCTTGCTACCATGACCAAGGTAAGGTAATTTAATGTACTTTACATCTTTACTAGCAATACTGTACACCGGTCTGTGACAAAGCCTCTCATTAATGAAAAAGAAATAAAAAAAAATAAAACTTTAAAGAATTTTGTAAAACAAAAATAAGGGATAAAAGTGTCCAATGAAATAATTCTAGAGGAAAACCATGGCTTGATGAAAGCTTAAAATCACAACAAACACTGTAAGCTCCATGCATCATGGTACTTACTGAATAAGTTTATACAACTTCTGACAAAATCTGAGATAATTTAATCCCAAACCTGTAAAAGAACTTTCCTGTAAACCAAAGTTTCAAATTTTCCGTTATTTATGTAGATCTGAACATCTAAAAATGACAACTTAGTATCTTGTTCTGTCTCACAAGTAAAAGAAATGTTAGGGGGACGAGAATGGAAATATACATACAACAGACCCACGTGTGATCGCTCCTTAAACACAAGATAAGTGTCATCCACATACCTACGATAAAACGAAGGTTTGAAAGCACTAAGGAATCCAGACATTCAAATCCTTTCACAAAAAATCCATTAAACAATCTGCGGATCAGGTCAAAATTAGCGAACCCACTATTTTTCAAGACAATATTATACCACTTTGATTTGTGTATGTGTATGTGTATGTATATATATATATATATATATATATATATATATATATATATATATATACACACATATATATATGTGTGTGTGTGTGCTTAAAAAATCACAGTAGATGCACGTGACTTCATGATGTAAGTGAATGCCACAAGAAAAATAATAGGCAGAAATTCGTACCGACCGCTTTCATCATTTAACGAGACATTGTCGAGGTGTGTGAGTGTGTGTATATATATATATATATAAATAAGCGAATACCACAGGAAAATGAGTCAGAAATCCAAGCGCTTTCGTCTTTTCTGACTATCATTTTCCTGTGATATTCGCTTATTTAATGAAGTCACGTGCATCTACTGTGATTTTTAAGCATATATATATATATATATATATATATATATATATATATATATATATATATATATATATAGATTCAATGTGCTGAAAATCATATTATATAAATGTCCTTTTCAAAAACATGGAAAAATAATAGGTTTTATGTCCCTTTACAAAAAAGAAACATATCTCCCATTACTCATAGGTTACCCCAATCATAGAGTTTGAAAAGCGATAGAATGGAAAATATTATGCCAAATGCACCCATGCACTGAAAGGAAACCCTGTTTAATAGCCTCGTTAAAGATGGCACAAATATTAATATTAACTAAAAGATAAAAATAGTTATAAAAAATAAATAAAATAAAAAAGTAATTAAGTAACCAGAAAACCAGAAAATAATAAAAACATGGTAAATAAGTGCACAAATAAACAATATAAAAAAAGAGCAAAGATTAAGAGAGACTCAGATATAAGTGCTTTTACAACTAGGCACTTTAAGCCTGTGATCCCTTGCTTTTATAAAGCCATCAGCTGTAAACAAAAAACAGACATATTTTTAATCCCAACGTAAAGCTTTTGTTTTCGGCCTTTCTGATCTTCCTTTTTTTTATACAGCGTTCTTGCCACACTTGCCTCATGAAAGATTGTGATTTGGTCTATAACAGGATCTTAAACAGTCTAAAATTGGCAGAATGTAATGATCAACATAAGCTATGCAGTTCCCAATAGAATTCTTGACAATGTTAAAAGAGATTTTTTTTTTATATGCCCTTAACTGGATCAACCCGGAATTCCTAATAAACTTGTCTCAAAGTCCCAAAGACAACCTAACAGGAATTTCTCAATATATCCTGGCTGGTAATTCTTATTATAGCTTTACACGGCCACACAGCCAATCCATAGCATAGCCAGACATCGCAAAGGTCAAAAATTATGAATACATCTTCACAGGAAGTTGCTAAAATAAAAGATGACCTCTCATACCTAATAATAACCTACAGGAATCTCTTCCCGTAGTGTAGCATGAATTATCAGTAACTTTCTGACTCTGCCTTCTCCAAATGCACCTTTTCCAGGGACTTAGAACCTACTTGATAAGTTTTATGATTACGTGGTCTGGTCTGGTCCATGAAGAAGGAAAGGCTAAGAGAAGGATCTAACACCAAAGGAAGAGATAAAACGCCTCGCGAGGGAAGGAATGCTATAAAATGCAGGAAATTCGAGGAAGGGAGAGATTTCCAAAGCATGATAGCAGAGGGAGAGAAACGTACTTTCTAAAATACCTTGGTAACAATAAGTCCAAAACCAAGGTACATTTAACAACGTAGATATTTGTAAGGAGTTAATATCTTGGGATGCATAACTTAAACATTCCTGGGAACAACAATAACGCTACCTATCCGGATGCTAATTATAAGGTCTACACAGGGTTACACTACAATGCTTAGCCTACTAACTGCTGAATACTGGATTGCCCGAAGCAGAAACGCTGTCTATCCCGGAAATAGAGGAAGTGTTCATTAACGACTTTTTCCAACTTGCCACAACCTATTCATAAAACGAAGGAATGTTTTCCACTCCCTTTCAATTTAATGAAATTTTTTAGGGGGCAGGGATAATTAACATCAAAATATAAACCGTAATTCGACGCAACTAGCACGAACAAAAACAGTTGCTACACACACACACACAAAGCCTTCACAAACGATAAATAAAAACAGGCTTGTGTACTTAGAGGAAAGTGATACTATCAATGAAGAGAGGTTAAAAGAATGTAAATCAGTGCTAACAAGTTCTGGGGTATGGGTTAGCAAGACACAAACCTAAGATACTGGATAAGACGCGAGATAAGGCAGAGAATGGTACTGATATTAACATGTCAAGAGGAAGAATGAAATGAAGGCCGTGCCAAGTACCCAAGTTTGAATAATCCAGTTAAAAGAAAATCCCGAATAGATAAAAGAGACAATACTTCGACAAAGAAAAGATGATGATGATGACGACAAAGACATTTATTTATGGAGCAGCCAAAGTGGTTTGCCGGTATATTAAACAAATATTTAATATTTTGAAAAGATATGCAAAATTCATACTTATTTGATTTCTGGCGTCTACCGATGATATAGTATATAGTATTTGCCATTACTGTTAACACTACTGTGATAACGGTCATCATTAATTATTATTATTATTACTATTACTATTATTATTATTATTATAATTTATATTATTATTATTATCATTATTATTATACACCTATAATATACCCATTATAAACTTTTAAAAAAATCACTCCATTTGGAATACAGTGGACATTCCATTATAAAAATCTCAAATTCCTAAACATTCTATTGTTCTGAAACTACAATGAAAAATTATTTTAACCGCATAAAAATAAACTTCCATTTGTCAAGTTATGTAAACAATAATGCAATGGCATTGTAAATATGAAGATGGAGCAACCGTGAAATAAGATAGAACATCATCTTAATGCTTTTCATACACACCTGTCACTTACAACATTTGTCAACAAAGTACTGAGAGAGAGAGAGAGAGAGAGAGAGAGAGAGAGAGAGAGGAGAGAGAGAGAGGGTTTACACACACACACACACTAGTCACCTACAAAAAACACTCGGGTCATTAAAGTTAACTGGTGTTCGAGAGGAGAGAGAGAGAGAGGGAGAGAAGAACGGAGGAAGAGAGAAGAGCAGAGGAGAGAGGTGAGCTTTCCCACACACGGCACATAAACACCTTTCATCTACAAAAACAATGGGCCATTAAAAAGTTCATGCTGATGAGAGAGAAGATGAGAGAGTCAAATCAAATACCTACCCCTTTAAAAAACCCGCCGGGGTCGGGGGGCTGGGGTCGGGGGGTGGGCGCCCCCCAGAAGCGAACAGAGGACGAGGCCACTGGGCTTACAATGGCATAGAACAAAGCATTGGCAATCTATTCACGTTGTCTCTGGAAGTCAAAGAGAGAGAGGAAAAAAAAAGGGAAGTTACTGCACAGGAATATAAACAAAGTTTCCCCACTATCCGGTGCCAAAACATTCTACTTGCACGAGCGAAGGTTCGAGGGGGGGTGGTGTTCAAACGTTGCCAATGAATTCTTTGTTCCAGTGCAATGAAGTCAACTTAATGATACTTGTTTCAAAATCATTTGAAGAGAATGACACCCTTTTGAAAGACAGTTGGCCTGGGTAAATCAAACTATTTACTTTCAACTTTGGCATGCAGGTAATGATACAGTTCTGGTTCAAAATCACTTGAAGCTAATGCAGCCGTTTGTTTTCAACTTCGAAAGGTAGTCAATGACAACTTTTATCGTCTATTTTCAACCTTTCATAACCAAATGTTCAACCTTTCACATGCATTCGGTGAAAACTCTCTATCTTGTAAATTCCTCTTCATTGTTTACAACCTAGCTTCTTTTACCCAATTTACCGTCTAAAACCAAAATTCACGAGTCTTACGTCATAAAAAAGCAGCCTACGGTTTTATCAATGCTGTGCTCATTCCATTCTGCTCTTTGTTGCTCAGTAGAACAACGTCTAAAACAAAATCCGTTCACGTTCATTTATTTTGTACCATTGGTTATGTTGCCTTTGGTGAAGCAGTCATCAAATGAAAATGTTTATGTCTTTATGAAAATATTAAGGGACTTAACTTCTTTCTTGTGGCATTTTACTGAAGCCTTGAGGCAAAATTTTCCTAAACCTAAATGCAAGTTGCATGTCGGATTTACCAATTGAAAAAATATCTTACTGTCGAAGCCGATAAGTGAAACTAAAGTTCGGCTGGTTCTAGGTGCTGGCGAGCTTTATCTTTCATATGAAATCGACAACAATGTAGCCAATACTCTTTTCCCCCCTTGGGAGAGCAAGTTGATGAGGTATATAACCGTAAACTTTGATCCCAATAGCAACCTATCGCGAACCACGAAATTTCAATCTCCCTAAAATATCAACTGGCGATATAGTACCTTTCAAACTATTATGGTCGACTGATCTTTTAATACTGCCGTAAGCTTTCTCTTCTCAGAGGCCATTTCACGATGTGCATGCAGACATGAATTTCGCAGTTTCGATAAAACAAATTGGCGATTTTAGCGTTAGTAATATTAGTTATAAACATTCCTCTACACAAAAACCGTTCGAAAATGTACGGACTTTCCAGAGTAACGCTTTCAAATAATGATGAGGATTTGGTTACAGAATTGATATTTTTTTCTATTTTCTAAACCTGTCGTAATCACACAACCATAACTTTCTAAAGGTGGCACCACTGTGTTATATTAAACTGACATCACAAAAAATAATTTTCAGTTATCTACACCTAAGCTGCAAATATACGTGTATAATATATATATATATATATATATATATATATATATATATATATATATATATATATATATATTGGAAAGGAATATAATTGAATCTAGCTTTATAAAAGAAAGTTACAAAACTAATAGGAACCTCAGTCAAGGAATGTATAAACTTGATCCTTTAATATCAAAAGAAATTTGTAAACTGTTTAAACTTTAAAGTAGGCTGTAGAAATGTATGGAAATAGGATTATTATATTTGTAAACACAGTAAGGGGGCAGCAGTGGTAATGAGATGTCCAACCCCACCTCCCTGACACCTGTCAGGTGTGGACTTGTTGTCTCCTACGGTGGGGCATGTTTATCGGTAGTGTCCCTTGAGAATTTATTGTAAATTTTAGCCAAATGATTTTTGGAAGCCACTCCTACCTTGACACCTGCCTGTGGGTGGATCTGCAGTCTCAAACGGTTGTGTGTATGTTCGTCAGTACTGTCTCTGTAGTATATATGTTTGTGACTTCTATAAAAAAAAAAACCCTATCGGTTCCTTTATGGCGAAATGGGTAGGGCATCGGCGGTGACCGGCGATGCCAAATCAAATATTCCCACTCATGTTGTAAGGTATTTGAAGGCAGCATAAGTTATACAACGCAAATGTAATCGATTTCCAATTAATTTTTGCCGATTATTAAAAGCCCTCGTAATTTTCTGGCTTTTAAAAACAAAAACAACACGTTTTTTCTTAAACTTGGCAAAAATATTTTCCAGCACTGCCAGTTCATATTTCAGGTTTTAAGCTGACCTTAGGGCATAAAGACGTCAAACAACCGGGAATAAACCCCCTACTGGGAAAGGTAGTCGTCGCTTAATCGTCATTCTTGCTGGGCTGGTACCATTCTTAATGCAAATATTTTTTTTCAGTTCCCTAAATTAATTTACTTATATAAATGAAAAATTGTTTCTTAAAAGTTTTGAATATATAACGTGCAGTAATATTATGTATATATATAATATAGTCTTGTCATTCTTGTCTATTATTATTACTGTATTTTGACAAACCCCAATGAGGATATAATAGAAAAATGTTATGAATGGAAAGAAACAAGACAGTATATTATATATAAATGATAAATTGAATAGCTGCCGATAATTTCACTTGTATATTTATTCCACGCCCTCTCTCTCTCTCTCTCTCTCTCTCTCTCTCTCTCTCTCTCTCTCTCTCTCTCTCTCTCTCTATATATATATATATATATATATATATATATATCTATATATATATATATATATATATTATATATATATATATATATATAAGCAAGTAAATTAAAAGTGCAAAAGTCCAGTAGCTTGTGATAATGGAAATATTTTCGAAGAACAGTGTCGAGGCATTGGGACACCAGAAGTATACTGCTCCCCGAAGACATTAAAACAAATGCTAAGGAGGCTAAAACAACTCCTTGACAGACACACGGATTAAAAGGGTAATGGAAGGGTAGGCCTTGAAAAAAAAAAAAAAAAAAAAAAAAAAAAAAAAAAAAAAAAAATCAAAAAAAAAAAAAGAGAAGAACATTTGGCAACGTAGGGGACAACGCCCTAAATCGCCATGAAGTCAAAGTCAAAGTCAAAGTCAAAAACCTTTATTCCATTATAAAATGGTTATTCTGCTACATTACAATATAAATTATTACATAAAAAATTCACAATAATTGGATTGTAAAATTTTAGGATATATATACATTCAAGTAAAATTTAAGAAGTATTGCTTAAGTTTCCTTTTGAATAACTCAGAACTAACATCTATACATTTTCTAATTCCAGAGGTAGTTTATTCCAGCAAGCTGGGCCCCTTATTGCCATCGAGCGTGAACCCAAATCTGTTCGATAGCTGTCTACATATAGATTTTCATTCTGTCTTGTTAATGCATTCCTACAATTACCAAACTGTAGGAAATGTGTATAGCCAGTTGGGATATTCTTTTCTCAAACTTTTAAAAACAAAAACACAAACATCGTACATACACTTTTCTTTTAATTTTATCCACTTAATTGCTGGAGGGTTGGGGTGATGTGATCGTGTTTTTTGTTTCACCCCAATAACGGCCTACTCTACCTGCAAAGTTTTGATTTTTGAGCTTTTTCCATGTGCATATCATTTGTTACTCCCCACATATCTTAATACACAGTAGTTTATTACACTCAGGACCAGGCTTTCCACAATCAAGGCTCGAGTAAGTATCATCAAAGTAATCTTTTACTCTACTTAGATACATTAGAATGCCACTGACTTTTTCTACTCAGCTCGTCAATGTGAGTACTGAATGTCATATACCTGTCCATGTGTAGACCCTAGATTTTTCCACATGTTGATTATCTTTACTTTATCCCCATCGCATTTTATTACAATGTCATCTGGAATTTTGCTAATATACTGTGAGCTACCCACAAACATGCACTGCGTTTTGGTGGCATTTAATAATATCCCTTTCCTTAGAAAATATTTCTTAATTTTGAGCAATATTAGTTCAGTCCTTTTAATCAAGGCATCTAGATTTTCTAATTGATCAGCCAAAAGAACTTGGGTGTCATCAGCATATTGAATTAGCAGGCAGTTTTCTATGTATTTAATCATATCATTAACGTAGATTAAAAAAAGAATTGGTCCTAGGACAGATCCCTGTGGGACCCCAAATTCAACCTTTTCAATACAAGAATTTACGTCTCCTAATCTAACTACCTGACTCCTATCTCCCACGTAATCTCGAAACCAAAAAGTATCAATGTGATGTTCCTTAAGAGATTTACACATTTCATCATGGTTAACACTATCGAATGCCTTTGATAGGTCGCATAAAATTAATATGGAAACTTTTTTTCTATCAATATTTTTATAAATTTCATCTGTTAATTTCATCAAAGCTGTTTCTGTTGATAAACCTTTACGGAATCCATGTTGAGTGTTAGAAATCAAATTATTTTGTCTAGATGTTCCATTAACTGATTACACACAATCTTTTCCATTACCTTCGATAACACCGGACAAAGGACAGAAACAGGTCTGTAATTACCAGGGTCGTCCTTGTCTCCTTCCTTGTGAAGAGGGTTTACGAGGGGTTGTTTCCAAATAGAAGGGTATTTCCCAGTTACAATCGATGTATTTATAATAACTGTGATATAATATGCAATAACTATAAGGGAATCTTTTAGAAAGCTGGTAGGAATACCATCCGTCCCGTAAGCATTACTATTATTCAAGCTCTTAACTGTTAATATTATTGTTTCTACTGTAACTGGTTGAGGTCTAAACAATCTTATATTATTACCAATATTAGTTTGAGTGGTTCTATCATCTTCATTTTCGTACTTTTGTAGCATTTCCTGCGTTTTACCATAAGTTATTTTTCCTACATTAGCAAAGTATTGGTTAAATTGATCTGCTCTAGCTTTTGGGTTGTCGTATTCAATCTTTTTATTTGATTTAGTAGATACAATATTATTCATAATTTTCCATGTTTCTTTACGAGATTACTTTTCTTGATCTTGTCTTTGTTATAATAAGCTTTGGCAGTACGCATCTTAGAATTGGTGAGTTTTTTCATTTCCACTTATACTCATTGTTTAGATTTTCATCCTGTCTATTTGTTTAAGCCTTTCTTGCATTTGTCCCTTTCAATCATTCTGTTTTTTGAGATCATCGTCTATCCAAGGCGCACTGGGTCTTCTTATTTCCCTCGTGGTTATTGGGGCACATTTATCTAAAGCACTATTATAAACTTCATTGAAAATTCCTGTTTTGAATATCTGTGTCATCAGTATGCATGATTGTATCTAGAATTAGTTTTGGTCTAGCAATGTATTGCACAACAAATCTGCAGAATAATATTTTAAACACCTAGAGGTTACCGTGACTGGTTTACGTTTTGGCTTCTTAATATCTATGATAAATGAAATGTGTTCATGATCAGCTACAATACTTGGGTTTACCTCCATGTTAATAACACTTTCCTGCTTGTTAGTTATTAAAACGTCTAGATAGTGTGGATGAGATGGGGCTAACTCTAGTAGGTTTATTAATCATTTGATTTAGTTTGGTGACTCTTATGATATTATGCATCTTTGCTGAACCTACCATCAGGAGCCGATAGGGCTATGTATCAGTCCTCGTCAATAGCTTGGAAATAAAGACGAAACCGGTTAAAGACCTACAATCCGCCTCTTATTTTTCACTGTGGATAGTGTGATAAATGAATCACGTGCTTAAAGTTTTTATAGTCTATATATATATATATATATATATATATATATATATATATATATATAGTATATATATATATATATTATAAAACTTATATTATATCATATTACTAAAACTTAAGCAGCTACCAAACACTCTCACTCTCTCTCTCTCTGATTTGAGAGACTCGTCGCCTTTTCAGGGCAAGAGGAATTACCAGCGACAACACCTGTTGACTTTCGATTACCATCACGATAAAACAGAGTAGGGTCCGTAATTCCCGCGCCTGTCATCATCCGCCCAAGCTGACGGGTTTTCAAACTGACTTTAAGACCGGGTCTCCATAAGGGTTTTAGAACCGTCAACCTGTTACCCCGCTGAAGAGAGACTGGATATATATAAGAATGGATACACATTACGAGTGTAGTAGTAGAGCGACGGTGCCTAATGGTTCCATCGGGTATATATCAGTGCGCATGGTTGTTGCTGTTCAACACTTCTAAACTAACAATCATTGCACTGAGGTCTTACAGCAACACAGTTACTACTTGAAGTTAAACTAACATATACTGTGCTCTCTCTCTCTCTCTCTCTCTTTCTTCTAGTAATTCTAATGAATCGTTAATTCATTTGGAGAGTAAACACAAGGAGAATTTTTTGTTACCTAGAATTATTAAAGCTCCTATAGCAAGTAGCAAGCTCGTTCCCCAAGCGAATGAAACTGAGTTCGATCCCCGAACCGAGAGAGAGAAAAGGAACAAATCAAGTAGTACCTGGTTGTTACTCGACTGGGGTGGGGAAAACAAAATATATATAGTGGTGAATTATCCGCCATCAAGGTAAACACATCGATGAGGTAATCCTCCAAAAAGGTGGCCGATATATATATATATATATATATATATATATATATATATATATATATATCATATCTTGATAATATTAGGCCTTTTTAGCAACTAATGCAATATTGCATTTCCAAACAACCAATTAAACAAATGGGACGTGAAATCTTGCTATTTATAAATTATCCAATAATGGCAGGGCTCCGATATATCTTAAGAGACATGGCAACCTGCATCCTTTTGAAAAGAGACTACCAGATCTCTAAAATTTAGGTCTATTTTTCATCACCACAAATTACTCTCAACAACAACTATACCCTTAGGTTCCTTGATGGCAAAAAGGGTAGGGCATCGGCGGTGACCGGCGATGCCCAATCAAACATTCCGACTCTTGTTGTAAGGTATCTGAAGGCAACATAAGTTATACAACGCAAATGTAATTGATTTCTAAATCATTTTATGCCGATTATTAAAAGCCCTCGTCATTTTCTGGCTTTGAACAACAAAAAACAACACGTTTCTTCTTAAACGTGGCAAAAAAATTTTCCAGCGCGGCCGGTTCCTATCTAAGCTGACCTCAGGGCAGAGCCGTTGAACAGCCAGGACTGAACCACCGCAACTCCCTACTGGGAAAGGTGGTCGTCACTTAATCGTCCTTCATGCTGGGCTGGTACCATTCTTAATGCAAATATTTTTTTTTCAGTTCCCAAAATTAATCTACTTATATAAATGAAGAATTGTTTCTTAAAAGTTTTGTATACATAACGTGCAGTAATATTATCTATATAATATAGTCTTGGCATTCTTGTCTATTATTATTATCATCACTATATGACATTCATGACCCAAATAATCATTTATTTGTTTTGACAAACCCTAATGAAGATATAAGAATAGAAAAATTTTATGAATACTCTTACTGGAAAGAAACGGAGGACCATATTATGAATAGATAATAAATTAAATAGCTGCCGATAATTTTATTTGTGTAATCTATGTACATTCATGCTGCGCTCTCTTATCTGTCTACATACACAATCCTTTTCAAATGTCAATAGCTCTCTCTCTCTCTCTCTCTCTCTTTATATATATATATATATATATATATATATATATATATTATATATATATATATATATGTCCTTTAATATCTAATTCGCTCTACCTCGAAATTGATATATTTTCATATATGTACCGAGGGGGAATTTTTTAGCTGATAATAATTTCGTCCTCCCATGGGATCGAACCACCGTCCAGTTGGACGGGGAACGAAATCAGAAACGGACAGTGACGCTACCGAATCTGCGTCACTGTCCGTTCCTGATTTCGTTCCCCGTCCAACTGGACGGTGGTTTCGACCCATGGGAGGACGAAATTATTATCAGCTAAAAAAATTCCCCCTCGGTACATATATGAAAATATATCAATTTCGAGGTAGAGCGAATTAGATATTAAAGGACATTTGTAGCTCGAATGATTTATATGAATCACGGTGATGTGATAAGTATTCATCTATATATATATATATATATATATATATATATATATATATATATATTATTCACACAAAAACAAGTAAATTAAAAAGTGCGGAAGTCCAGTAGCTTGTGATAATCACAAGAAAGGTTCAAAAAGAGATTTAATTAGTCCTATATGAAAAACAGAGGCCTATAAGAATGGAAATATTTTCGGAGTGTCGAGGCAATAGGGAACACCCAGAAGTATACTGCTCCCAGGAGACATTAACAAACGCCAAGGAGGTTAAACCTCCTTGACAGACGCACGGATTAAAAGAGAATTGGGAGTGGAGGAGGATCCTGGGAATAACTGGAGAGATGCAGCACTCAACAGGGGAACGTGAAGAAAGCCGGTGCAAACAGCCATGGGTCACCAGGAGGCCCGAGAGACGCCGGACTGAGTGAGAGTGAGTTGTGTACGAATCACGTTAACCGCCTTTCAAAACAAACTCATATACGGCTCACCCTATATAAAACCTGAAGTAATGCCTACAGTGAACAGCGTAAGGTGAACTGGCGGCGTTAACCCCTCCCCCTACGGGCCTTAAGAGTTGAGGAAAACAAGACAATCTAACATCCTTTTCTCAGAAAAATCGTCTACCTATTCAGAACCACAGTGAACCCCTTTTCAAGATCTAAACAACGGCCCCCCCCCCTTTCTCTCTCTCTCTCTGACGCACACACACACACGCACGCACATTCTGTCTTTTGAATCGAATTCAAAAGGCAGGAGCTTCAAGGTAAACAGCTTTTGATTAAAATGGAGGAACGAAAACTCAAAAGGATGGGAGAATATCTTGACCAGAAAAAGAAAATTATGAAAGCACATTTATTTTCAACAAATCTGCTCTCTCATCCATACCCTCCATATGAAGAGGAATAGACCTATACACAATTCATCTTTACTTTTTTTTCATTAGTTGAATAAATATCTCTAAACCAAAAAAGGTCAAATATAAAAAACAATATACTAAGTAAAATTCAAATTAGTATATGCCACCTACGATGACAAAAAAAACTAATAATGATAAATACTATCTTAATTATCTAACTTTCAAATAAAAACGGTTTCATACACCTACACAAAGACACATCAACAAGCTAAAATGCTACACAAACAGTAGGCCTATGCTATCTGCTTCTTGTCTCATATACACTCTCGCTTCTTGTGATACTAAGGCCAATCTTTCTACGCACCTAGAATGTAAACACTTTTGAATTCCTACCAAAGCATTTATTTATGCTACAGCTAAAGTAATGCATGAAATCATGGGGGATTGGGGGGCAAATGCAAATGCACTTGGGGACATTTGATCTCCCCAGGGGTTATGTAGTATACTAAACACAGCTAAATACATTTGACATCCCCCCCTCCCCGCCCCTGGCTAGTATTAAACACAGCGAATGAGTATAGATGAATCACTGTTTCGAGGGGTTTAGTACTATATATCCCTCGGGGATCAAACATTTACATATATATATTTACTGTAACAATTATATGTAAGACTATGTAAGACACGGGAATAAGCCTACACACACACAAAAAAAAAAATACAACAATAAATTTAATAAATATATCCGAGTTACTGCAAATATAACACGGCTATAACGATATAAAAACTGAGTACCAATAAGGAATACGAGTTAAACGTACCCGAACTTCCAGAGAAAGAGGCGGCCCGCGGAAAATGATCGAACTTGCCATTCGGATTTCAGAGCTTCAGCTGAAACTATAGCTTGTATCGCAAAGTGGCAGCCTGTATTCATCTAATATACACATTTTAATAGGCAGAAAACATTATGCAAACATCCTTTAAAATGTAGGAAACGATTGCAAATATGTCAAAATGCTTGACAGCTTAATATCTCTCAAGTGATTGATATGGGCATTTTATATTTGGCAACCTATACGTTTGTTACGATTCCTTCGACGTATGCATCCCGTTCATACTACCAATGTGTAACATACCGGTTTCGGTTACATCTTTTTCTTTATTATTTTTCATTTAATTGATGAGTCATAACATCGCAAATGGAAAACTAAAAACCAAAAACGACACTTTCTTTCACGCTGATCTCGACAGTGATATTAATTAACCTTCCTTATATCACCTGAATCAGAAAATTAAGTAGAATTCGCGTCATAAGAATAAAGTGGATAAAGGGCCCCATAAACGATACGATCGTCGGTTCAGGTCATCTGAACCGGGAGTCAGCCTCACTGTCTATGGTGTTCTCCTCCACCGACCAAAAGTGGGCGGAGTCTGTCGGCCTCTCAGACCAGCTCGCAACCTGCCGTTGCCAGGTTCGAGGCTTCAGTTTCAGTCCAGGTGGCCCGAAACCTCCACGTCTATGGCGTGATGTGAAGATTGACTTCTGTTTCAAGTACCAGTGGTTCTTGAATTTTTTTACCTTGCCCCCCGCCCCCATGAAGAACAGCAGACCAAAAATATAAGGATTGTACAGAGCCCTAATTATAGTGAAGCATACAAATAACTACTATAGACAAAAATAAACATAAAAAAGAAATTTTTGCTTCTAAATCAGAACTACACTTAACACATTGAAAGTAATGCAGTAATTACCAGTACTTGACAACAGCAGAAATAAAGGCAGGACTTTAAATCCCCCATAACCTTGTTTGACGAACTGAGCTAGACCGATGATGATACTGACATCATTGGCAAGTTGCCAGATTTGAATTTGATATCATTACCAAATGCTTCAAGATCTTATTACCAAATCGAAAGTTGCATTACCAAAATCAACTCTCATATATATATATATATATTATATATATATAGAATATATATATATATATATATATATATCTTATATATATATATATATATATATATCTTTATATATATATATATATCTATATAATATATATATATATATAATATAAAATATATATATATATATATATATATAATTCTACCATAATGAAAAATATTATTACCTTGAGAATCGCTCTCTGCTCGGTTGGCGGACACCAAAGATTTTCCCACGCCGCCGAGCAGAGCGCGGGAAAATCTTTTCACAACGAGAGTTCGTTAGAGAACTCGCTATTAACACAGCATTTTATCGATGTACAAAACGTTTTGAGAAGATTTATTTAAAATGCAAAATGATATATTATCGATGTGCTTTGGTATTCACAATGCAGTGTCTTATTTTAGTCCCCCTAATGATGCTAAACGAAGCACTTCCAAGTTCCACGGTCCAGATGGGCCGTGTTCACTCCAAAAGGTTTTTGAAATGAGTTTCATTGACAACAAACCCGGCAAACCTTTACAGCCGATCGTCTGGCTCTTACCTCGGGTATCGGTCTATCATTTTGTGGACACTGATGGAATATATAAAGAGTTAGGTCAAAGGCCTAGAACTGGGACCTATGAGGTCATTCAGCGCTGGAAAGGCGTAACAAGAGGAAAACCTCGCAATTGCACTATGAAATAATTGTTAGGGGAGGGTGGATAGCAAGATGGAACGAAGATAATATGAATGGAGGTACAGTAAATGGAATGAAAGCAGTTGCAGCTAGGGGCCGAAGAGACGCAAAAAAAAAAAAAAAAAAAAAAAAAAAAAACTTTCGTAATAACTACAGTGCACCCCGTGATGCTGTCATTGATAGCCATGACTGGGCAAGGCTGGCGTGAGGTAAAATCAGCATAGGCATACGTAAAAAAAAAAAAAAAAAAAAAAAAAAAAATGTATTAACCGCTCCGTTACGAAATACAGCAAACGCTTATAATCACTAAGAATGTATTTGTTTATCAAAGTAAAGGAAATTAAACAAAATCTATTATTAGCGGTAAATTTTGACTTGTTTATCAAAGTAAAGGAAATTAAACAAAATCTATTATTAGCGGTAAATTTTGACTTGCACGCTTTACTACGGTATTCTGATTTTACCTCGAACCTTCTTACAACGTTGCATTGATGATAAGCGATTAAATTGAAATCTTATGCACTTTGCGACGAGCATTAACTACTAAAAGTGCAGGGCATGATATTCTTCGGTACAAATTGTATGGGAAATGTAATACTGAATTCCGTCAATCAATCCATACTTCCATGAAAGTGGTCAAGGCACACACCTAGCTATATATGTTACGGTGCTTCGAGACAATGGGACCACCACCTCTCTCTCTCTGTCTGCGAGCAAGCGCACCTCACAATGCTGCCTTGACCGTCTGGTGAATGAATGTTAAATTTCCGGTGAGAGATGAGTTGAAACAGAGTAAAAGGGTATAGTATGTATGCGTAAAGGGTTGCAGACAAACTACGTATAAAACCAGATATTAAAAATGCGTGTAATACACCTGAATACACCTATTTAATCGTGTTTTAGTTGACCATCATTATAACGAACTTAAATAGATAGTGTGCAAGAGAAGAAACTGGATGCGGTACAGATGACAATGCTTAGATGAATACGTGCAGTGACAAAAATGGATAGGATCAAGAACGAAAGAATAAGAGAAACTACTAAATTCTTAAAGAACTATCAAATAAGACCCACGAAAGAAGACAACAGTGGTATGACCGTGTGATGAGAGTGATGGAGACACATGTATAGTAAGTAGAAAGGAGAGTGATGCAGAAGGAGGTGTTCCCGGTGAGAGAGCGAGAGACAGACCGAAGTGAAGGTGGTTAGATGTAGTTAAAGAAGATCTGTGAGACAAACCAAAATAATGTCAGAGGACGATGCGTTTGTTGACCGAGCCAGGTAACATCGACTACACATAGAAGTGGGAAAAGATGCAGACAAAGAAGTAGATAAATAAACAGATAGATTATACAGGTTTCGAATCCATGTGTTAAATATACCAATAGGCCTATTATTACACACTATATATAAATATAGATAAAGTAGATACTTAGGTTTCGAATGTGTTAGATATAGAATTAGGTCTATTATTACAAACTATATAAATATAGATAGATAAAACTATGTAGCTTTTGAATCACTACCTATTATGGTACTAGTCTTTTACTGGGTAGAGATTAGTAATTTTGAAAACAAGTATATATATAGCCTATACATATGTAATATACTACTAAACATACATACACCCTCTTATGCACTGCATACAAATGACCATAACCTAACCCTTTTAGCGTACCTAGGCCTACACACCAAGCACAGTATACCTATACAAACCCAAGGTTTACTAATTCATTGACCGCGTTCGGTTTTATTTTCGGCAATTTGTCCGCAGCACGCCCAAAGGCCCACCTCACTCACAGACAGTCCCCGCCCACTCCCAGGGAAAACACGCCCGTGAGACCAAATACGTGAATCAATGTTTACCGGGGAGCGGGCGGGAGAGTCAATTTCGACCGATTCATTTAGGCCTATAGCAATAATTTTTTTTTTTTTTTTTACATTGATACGTCGTGGTCATTTCACCGAAGGATACGGTGGCTTTAATAATTTATGCTGTCGCTTTGCTTGCTTTAAATCAACCGAAATTCGGAAATTATTCGGTTCATTACTGGTATTATAGTGAAATGATGGTTTATCGTTTCTTATAAACCTAAGCCTAGGTGGCCCTATGTTGTGGCAATGCTTGTTCAGTTATTTACGTCATCGCTTTGATTTCAATTAACCGCAATTTTTATAATATTCGAATTATATACTATTGGCTAAATATCTCGATTTAATTACAGTTTAATGTCCTTTATAGGTCTAGGTAGGCATACGGTAAGTTTTCTTCAATAATTGAAGCGATCGCTTTGCCTGCTTTAAATTGACCGAAATTCTGAAAATATTTGGATGATATATATGTAATAATCGGTTTTATATCTTGCTGTAATTATAGTTTAATGATTCTTATAGGCCTAGGCCTATGGAGGCTTATGTTGTGACCTTTGAAGTTAGACCCATAGACCTATGTTGCAGCTACACGTGTCTTTATCTATATATAGATATGCCCATAGTTTTCGAAAATGCAGAAGCACAAATCGTGATTTATAATCATTAGATTAAATAATTATCAATATAATTCGTATACTCACAATGAACAGTAGACTCCAACCGATGCTTCCTCTTGAAGTACTACTTGAAATTGAAGTTTGTTTTTATGGCAAATTTCTTTACCCCAAAATAAAGTCGAGACGCTCACATCAATCACGAATAACAACAACAAAAAAAACACCACAACAACAACAACAACGATTAAAATAACGAATGTCAGTGTCAACCCATGTCGTCGTCAGAAGACTTGATTGAAGTTCCCGAGAGTAATCCAACCGCCGGGACGCGTCGCGATATACTACCTTCCTGTCTCACCGTCGGAAGAACACTGAGCAGAGAAGAGATTCAGAGAATTCATTTCACTCTCGCCCGCTGAAGCCTGCATCATAAGCCCCGCCCCCAAGTTGCTACTTCCAGGGCGGATGCCCCGCCCACTCCGGTCGCCGATATCCCTTGCTTTGCAGTGCCTTTGGCCACCCCCTTCCCCCACCACCGCCCCTCCCTTCCCCCTCGACCTCCTGCTCCTCTGCACTGCATTGTCATCATTCCCGTGGCACTCATTATAGTCAGTATGCTATCTTCATTTTTTTTTAGCCTTTTTTTGTGGTTTTATCTTTTTTTTTTTTTTCTTAGGGTTCGCACACACTTTCGGACGCCGGCTACTCTTTGCAGGGTATACAGAGGTTCGGTCTAAATGTGGTGGGTCTCTTTCGGTTGGGCTGCGCCCTTAGCTACTGTTTTTCGGCATAAGGGCGTGAGCTTGACCAGCCAGGCTTCGAAGCTGGGTGTAGTACTTTGATTCGATTCATACATTTGCATAGCATGTTCGTTCAAAGCTAATATAGGCTAGATATTATAATGGATAAAGAACTTCTTGATTAATGTTGGTCTTACCAGAAAACTGCAAACATTTTAGTAGTCCTAACATACACCAACTCGTGACTATTATTATTATTTTTTTTTTGGATGGGGGCGCGGGTTTTCTTATAAGTTGCTTCTTATTCTATATAAAAAAACAATGCCTTTGGAATACGAAACTTCGTAATTTACCATTTCCAAATAAAACAAAAGCTGAAATCACACATGACTTACAAATATGCAGAAAACTATAAAATCTTCGTTACAGACGCAAATAACCTATCAAACTATGAAAACAGCGAAAACTATAAAATTTCTGTTACGAAATAACATTTTACGTAAAATTTTAAAGACTGTAGCAAATTGCCCGTCTTAATGTGTTATGTATCTCATACTAACTCAAAGAAAAAAAATTGTAATTTAATAAGTGATTACGTATATTTTTAGGGTAAAAATAATATCTACGAGATGATAACTTATCCTATATTACATCTATTGTTTTACGTAATATATATATGTATATATATATATAATTTATATATATATATATATATATATAATATATATATATATATATATATATATATAGAAGAATCATAGGGGTAGCAGACCTGACCAACATCCAAGTTGAAGAGGTAAGGCATGTCTTTCACAGGTATCTTTTATTACACAACGTTGATGGTGCTGGAGTCCCTTCTTATTAAGACCAATGTGATTACGTATATTTTTAGGGTAAATAATAATCTACGAGATGAATAACTTATCCTATATTACATCTAGTTGTTTTACGTAATATATATGTATATATATATATATTTATATATCTATATATATAATATTATATATATATAATATATATATATATATATATATATAGTATATATAATATATATATATAGAAGAACTCATAGGGGTAGCAGACCTGACAACATCCAAGTTGAAGAGGTAAAGGCATGTCTTTCACAGGTATCTTTTATTACACCAACGTTGATGGTGCTGGAGTCCCTTCTTATTAAGACCAATGTACCAACACTAAACACCCAATCGTCGTCCACACAACTGTTTTTAGCATAACTGCTTGTTCCACGCAACTGATTTTAGCATAACTGCCTGTTTGTTTGCTCTCCACGTTCTGTTTAGTCATCTTCTTATGTTAATTTTCTCTCAGCCTTTTTAGTCACTTTTTAACTCTTACCCTGGTAGGTAGAAATTAATGAAGAATTAAACAAAGATTGGGATAACATTTTCGTAAGTGATGACATAAGGGTAAATACGGAGATATTATATAAATAATTGGAGAAAATAGTGGAAAAATATATACCGAAGAAGAAAAGTAAACATCATTCATGCATACCAAGAGACAGAAGGATCTTGTTCCAGAAAATCAGAAAGTGGAAAAAAGGTCTTGCAAAAGAAAAAAATGCATGGAAAGTTATAGAACTAAAAAGTAAGATTATACAATCAAAAGAAAATGAAAAACGGGACTTGGAAGAAAAAACCCTATTAAATATCAAGCAAAACCCCAACTATTATACTCATATGCGAAGAAGATGAATAAAAGAAGAATAGAAATAGAAATAGGCCCTCTGAGAATTGAAGGGAGATTAACGAATGAAAAAAGGAAATTTGCAACATACTGGCAGAACGATATAAGAGAGAATTCACCCTAGAATAGATAATGAAGATAATGATATAGAAGTAAGGATGAAAAATAGTGAATATCTAGCTGACATAGATATTAATGAAGCTGATATTGTGCAGGCTATTAATGAAATTAAAAATGGAGCTGCTGCAGGGCCTGATGGAATTCCTGCTATTTTGTTAAAGAAAGTAGTTCATTCTATCGCAAAGCCACTTGCAATATTATTAAGACAAAGTGTAGATACAGGCAAGATTTATGATGAGCACAAATTAGCATATATTACCCCTACTTTCAAAAGTGGATCAAGACTAGAGGCAAGTAATTATAGGCCTGTGAGTCTAACATCACATATTATGAAAGTGTATGAAAGGGTAATGAAGAAAAATATTATGAAACATTAATAAAAAATAATTTGTTTAATAAAGGACAACATGGTTTCGTACCCGGAAAAAGTACACAAACCCAACTGTTAGTCCACAGTGAGAACATATTCAAAAATATGAAAAGCGGAAATGAAACAGATGTGGTTTATTTAGACTTTGCAAAAGCTTTTGATAAAGTAGACCATAATATTAGCGGAAGAAAATTAGAAAACACAATATCGTGGATAAAGTAGGAAGATGGTTAAAAGAATTTTTACACAACAGAAAACAGATAGTTATTGCAAACGACGAGAAATCGGATGAACCAAGCCATAATATCCGGTGTGCCGCAAGGTACGGTGTTAGCTGCAATACTGTTTGTTATTATGATTGAAGACATAGACAATAATGTTAAGGATTCGGTAGTGAGTAGTTTTCGCAGATGACACAAGAATAAGTAGAGAAATTACTTGTGATGAAGATAGGAACGCTCTACAAAGAGACCTTAACAAAGTATATGATTGGGCAGAGGTAAATAGGATGGTATTTAACTCTGATAAATTTGAATCAATAAATTATGGAGACAGAGAAAGAAAGCTATATGCATATAAGGGACCTAATAATGAGACCATCACAAATAAGGAAGCAGTTAAAGACCTTGGTGTGATGATGAATAGGAACATGTTATGCAATGATCAAATAGCAACTCTGTTGGCAAAATGTAAAGCAAAAATGGAAATGTTGTTACGGCACTTCAAAACAAGAAAAGCTGAACACATGATTATGCTTTATAAAACATATGTTCGTAGTCCACTTGAATATTGCAATATGATATGGTACCCACACTATCAAAAGGATATTGCACAAATAGAGAGTGTACAAAGGTCCTTTACAGCTAGAATAGAAGAAGTTAAGGACCTAGACCACTGGGAAAGACTACAATTCTTAAAATTATATAGTCTAGAAAGGAGAAGAGAACGCTACATGATAATTCAGGCATGGAAACAGATAGAAGGAATAGCAGAAAATATCATGGAACTAAAAATATCAGAAAGAGCAAGCAGAGGTAGATTAATAGTGCCCAAAACTATACCAGGAAAAATAAGGAAAGCACACAGGACATTAATCCACTACGCACCAGCATCGATAATGCAGCGTCTATTCAATGCGTTGCCAGCTCATCTGAGGAATATATCAGGAGTGAGCGTAGATGTGTTTAAGAATAAGCTCGACAAATATCTAAACTGCATCCCAGACCATCCAAGATTGGAAGATGCAAAATATACCGGTAGATGTACTAGCAACTCTCTGGTAGACATTAGAGGTGCCTCACACTGAGGGACCTGGGGCAACCCGAACAAGATGTAAGGTAAGGTAAGGTAAGGTAAGGTAAGGTAAGGTGTTCCTTTCGAGTTCTCGTTTTAATTTGTATTTGTAAATGTCAAATATTTGTTGTGCTCTTTTTTTTTTTTAATTTTTTATATGAGTGAGTGATGTTTTAGTATTCATAATATATAATTTCCAGCCTTGAGGATGCATCATGTGATGTAAAACGTTGGTGTAATAAACGATACCTGTGAAAGATATATATATATATATATATATATATATATATATATATATATATATATATATATATATATAATAGTAGTAGTAAGCTGGTTTAGATTAAGCTAGACTTTGGCTGGCCGAAAGCATACCCTTTTACCAAAACACACGATAATGAACTTTATCGCTTTATCGCGATACAAGTATTAACTCGTAACATGTGAATTCTTCACGAGCCTGCTCTCGGCTAAAGTTGGGTGTTATGGAATTAGTTTTAATGTATTTTGGTCATTTCCCCTCCCGGTGACAACCTCCAACTGAGAGAGAGAGTCGTGTGGATCCAGAATTACAGTATTACAATATGTACCTTTAGTCTGAGTGAGTTTAAAATACAGTAGTTTTACGAAACTTGTATGAAATTGAAAATGTTATGAACCATAACCGTCACGTAAGGTTCGGAGGCGTGAAAACACCTCCAAAACATGACGTGTTTTTGACATTGAAAACTTAAATGGCAAAGGAATTGGATAATCATTCAATTGATTAAATCATGTAGGCTATAATTTAATGACTGTAGTTACCACTGGTTAAACAGTATTAAAATTATCTACGTAAACACCGCTGGATGGCAGCAGAGGGTGGTACCAGAGTCTTTGACTCTGAATGGTACTAGCGGGAAGAGAAGAGGGGAGTCAGGGACGTGTATGACGATACTGACGATGGTTTTGGCGGGAAATTTGATTTTATGTTCTTGGAAGGTAGTAATCTCGCAAATTATGCCGTGCAAAGCTGTTTATCATTTCCTTAGTCATATACACTGTACAGTGAGAGTAGTACGGTGTGCAACTATGTATAGTTTCAGTTTGATCAACATTTTGGTTTTTTCTCTGTATTCCAATTTCGGCTCTTTCAGTCCCAGTGAAAACCGGGGAAAGCAGTAGCCGGGGACAGGTCACTGAAAGCGGGAACTGTTTCCGGGGACGTCTGCTCACCCTACCATAACGTGAAAAGTAAAGAGGAATGGAACCGGCTGAATATATTAAAAAGAGAACAGTAAAGAATCATTTAGAAGTATTGTTGAGACTAATGATTGTTAGCTTTCCTCTTCATGGCAAAGTTATCACCAGCAGATGGTTCCTCTATGATGAGGCAATTAGTACATTAGAATTGCCAGGTAACAATAGACATTATACCAAACATTAGTGAATCTTAAGACATTAAGCAGAATACCAAGACAGGCAATTTGCTACAATGCATGACAAAAGCACATGCTACTGAAGAGGTAGGCCTATGTATCATAGAAATCAAAGGAAGAGATCTCAGACTATTTACATTATGAATGAATGAGAAAAATGGGGAAAAGACGACTAAAAAGTATCACTACAAGCACTGGATGAATAACACTTTCAGAGAGAGTTAGGGGTAGGCCTATGTATCAAATGTAACAGGTGTTGGAGTCACAGGAGATGCTCAGGCTCGCAATATGTGAATGGAGATAATCTCGGTGACCAAAAATAAATCGATTACTATGGTTAGGAGAGAGAGAGAGAGAGAGAGAGAGAGAGAGAGAGAGAGAGAGAGAGAGAGAGAGAGAGAGAGAGAGAAGGACCATGCACAAGCCTAGTAAGAGGTAGAACACTTGTGTTGCATTATCAACATATAGTACTACTAAATATTGAAACTAATATTCAGACAGCAAAAAGAAATATGAGTTGCAACAGCCTTGTAAGTGGTATGGATCTGCTGAACTACAAATATACCATCCAGTCGGCAAGCACAACGTAAACTAGTGTATAAAAATTCTTTAAAGTCTGTATTTCTCTATACAGAAGCAAAGATAAAGACGTGTGACTACAGATTGCTAAGATTCATTGTTGGAGTGTAATAAAAAGACCATAATGACAAACGAGAAAGTTGCTGAAGAATGTCGTGTTTAGAGGCTAGGAAACAGATGGACACCTAGTTACCAAATACCAGTAGCCCTATGATTTGGTTGGATTAATGTTCAGAAAGGGTAGGAGCAATTATTGTGTTTAGAAAGGTAGTAGATATGAAAGCAGAAGGGAAAAATGGTCCAAGAAATAACTGCAGAAAGGTAGAAAGGAGTGGAAGCAACATACTGGATAAGGAGCTTGTTGCTTTAGCATTCATTATGGCAGCAACTTCTTTTGCACCATTGGAAATGTCCAATTTTATGACCCAAAAGCCTTCTCATTAAAAAATGGATAAATAACAATGTCATATTTCCTGAGTTCTCAAAAGCCCTTGTCAATTTTCCTTTGAAAAAATGTAATACTTTGAATTCATTCTTATCTTTGAAACATTACAATATCTATCGAGGATATGCCTAGAAATGTTAGCTGAACATAAGGACACTCACAAAACCAATGAAAGCGTGCAAGATAAACGTTAATCCAAAACTTACTCGACTTCAGCCTAATTATCGTCTTCCTAACAAGGGCTTCTTGTTATATTAAAAGAATATATTTGTTTATCCCTTCTACTGCCAACCAAACGTGACATAGCAGGAGGTGGAGTAGAACTCATTGGATACATGCTCAGTGTGAGCACTAGCGATATTCTCTCAGAATTATTGGATGGTCATCGACTATGTAACCATTACCTGTGAACCGCTGGAATGGAAAGACTTTCTTCAACCTTACAGCAAAGCATCTGTGGCATTTGGTACACGTACCAATGAATACCTCAGCAAGGCAAAATGCTACCAACACTCACCTTCAATGAATTTAGTTTTGTATCAAAGAGGGAATCCTGGAAAGGATGTAAGAGGTGGCCGAGCAAGTTGAGACGTCTCTGGTAGAATTGTTCTTGTTGTCAATCTTATAATATACACAATATCCCATCTACTGTAACCATCTTTTCATTAGTTCTCTGAAGGCATTGGTCTAAGCTTATGATGACTCATTTGCATTGAACTCCACTCAAACAGGAATATGTATCAAATACTAAAAAAGCATTTCAATTATTTTAGAGAGCTGTTTATCCTGAGGACTGCATTAATTTTCTTATTCATCCATGTTCTAGATACCATTTCTGTCTGGTACTAAGCAGCTGACTTCCATCTTAAATTGTTAGGAAAACAAATTTAACTAGTATTAAAATTCATATGCCAGATGTTAATACAAATCTCTGACGCAATCATTCAGTTAGCTCACTTTGCATGCTGTAAAACATTTTTCATAATGCTGATTATCCTTCGCACTCATATCTTCCCGAACTTATACTATCCTTCATGTAGTACTAGACAAGTTGTTTATTCTAAGTCTTAACTTTCCATCTGCAAGGTTCAGTACCAGACAATTGTCTAGTGCCATTCATAGAGCATATATCACTGGAGTGGCGAGCCTAACGTGTCACCTCGAGCGGCCATATTGACAGGTCTCGGCCAGCTCATGGTACTATACTTTATTACTTTTATTATTTTTAATACTACTACCATTTTTATCTGTTTATTATTATTACTACTACTATTTGTATATTGTTATATTATTATTATTACTGGACCCAATTTCAGAGAAAAATTAGTTTACAAAAACAGGTTGGACTAAGCACTCCAACCATTATGGTCAAGACCTAAGCATCTGCTCTTGGATCTAAACAGTGTCTAACATAAATAGCTCCAGTAAATTACAGGACTTTCTTAGCATACAGTCACTAAGCACTAACTAAACAGTAATGAACAATTGCTAAACACTAACATTCACAATACACTTCCACTCACTAAACACTCACAGTTACTATACACGCACACTCACTAAACACTTATATTTGACATACACTCATACTCAATAACATTAAACACTCACTGAATAGTCAAAAATCACTAGGCACATAAAACACTAAGCACTCACTATATACTCACTATACTTCAAACACTCAGTAAACATTCACTTAATCCTAAACATTCATTAAACACTAAACAATCACTAAGCATTCACTAAGTACTGACTATACACTAAACATCCACTAAGTACTTACTGTACACTAAACACTCACCAAACATTCACTAAGCTTTCACTATACACTAAACCCTAAACACTCATTAAACACTAAATACTCACTAAGCACTTAATGCTCATTAAACCCCTAAACACTCATTAAGCAGTGAATAACCATTTACTCATCACTCACTAAACACAAAATAAACATTTACACACTAAACACTGACTGAACACCAACAATCATAAACCATTTACTGAAAACTTACTAAACATTCACTAAACACAAAGTCACAAAACATTCACTAAACCCTAAACACTCGCTGGATGCTTATGCACTAAACATTTGTTAAACACTAACATTCATAAAACATGTTCACTAAACTCTAAACACTCACTAAACACACATACACACTAAACATTAATTCACTAAACACTTACTAGACATACTTAAACATACTTACTCACTAAACATTCATTCACTAAACACTAACATGCACTGAACCTTCACTAAACCTTAAATTCTCACTAAACACTTAGCACACTAAACATTCACTGAATGCTTATGCACTAAATATTTATTTAACACTAGCATTCACAAAACATTCTCACTCAACACTCACTAAACATTCACTGAATACTTGCACTAAACATTCACTAAACACTGCACTCACTAAACATTCATTGATTACTTACACACTAAACAATCATTAAAACCCTAAAGACTTACTAAACATTCACTGAATACTTGCATAATAAAGATTCACTAACATTCACAAAACACTAAACATTCAGTATACATTCACTAAACCCTAAACTATAAATTCACTCATAAATATTCAATAAACACTTACTCACTAAATCCTTAAACATTAATAAAAAAAATCACAATCGCGCTAATCCCTGTTCAATTTATGAGTTAACAGACCTTTAAAAATGGCCGCAAGGCTTTGCAACGCCACCCTGGTGGGAGACCACCGAACTACGAAGTATTGGTATAAAGATCGCAACACTATACTCTGTTTTTTTTCATCTGTCCATCCGGCTGTGGGGTTTTTGTATGGTAACACTGCGTCCCGGGCTTTAAATAATTACGCTACGTGTAAGTTTTAGGTAAATAAAAGGATATCTGGGTGTACATTTGCAACTGAAAAGTGTTTTAATAATTTACTGTATGCGAATTACACCATTATTATTCGAAATAGGTTATTGTTATTATTGTTGAATGTAAGCTCCCTTTTCGGGGTGGCGAATGGAACAGCCAGACGCAGTGGCGGGAAAATTGCTTCTCTCGCTGTTCACTACGGCAAGATGTCAACGTATTACTTCATTATACGTAAGTATATCAGTATGTACTGTTAATTTTTATAAAGTGCGTTTCAGCCAGATACGATATGACGTAACTTGGTTTAGCATCTGTTTGATGGAATTTGCGTCTGGCTGTTCCATTCGCCACCCCGAAAAGGGAGCTTACATTCGACAATAATAACAATATCCTATTTCGAATATTAACGGTGTAATTCGCATACAGTAAATTATTAAAACACTTTTCAGTTGCAAATGTACAACCAAATATCCTTTATTTACCTAAAACTTACACATAGCGTAACTATTTCAAGCCCGGGACGCAGTGTTACCATACAAAAACACCACTGGCGGATGGACAGATGAAAAAAAACAGAGTATAGGTATACACTATATACCCTCTATGGTTTCATTCTTGTTGCAACCAAATTGAGGCAAGACCATCTTAATCTTGTTGTTAAACCACTGTAACTCGATATTTAAAATTGATGCAAATGTATTTCTTTTGAAACAGCTGATATGAATCTCTCTTCATAGTCATTTGATATTTCTATTATATTGTTTTACTTTCCTATTTACCTATTAGTTCTCTCTTATAGTTTATTCTTTACTTTTCAAGTTCTTTCTCTGTACCGTGATGGTTATTCTAAAGCCCTCAAGCTTGTAGCATCCAGAATTTTCAAGCAGTCCTGCAATATGTAATAACAATAACAAAAATAATAATAATACTAACAATAATCTTGAAAGAGAAATTGATGAGTTATGGCACTTCCACAAATATTGTACTATTGTTTTCTCAGAAACACCTGGTGAACTTCTCGGCTGGTCTTGCAAAAGTTTTTGTTGCTCAGACAGCCAAGCTTATGGCCCTCAAGGAGTTAGGCATTTATATTTTGGTCAAATTAATTTGACATCATACCCTTCCTTGACACATCATCAGGAGCATTAAACATTAAACAGAGTATACATATCAGTACATATGAAGGATAAACAGATAAGCCTCTCAAAGGAATGCAGACCACCTCTTGAGAAAGTATGGTCTTGAAGAGATGAATCCGTGGGGTACAGTTCAGAAAGAAATTTGTTTCAAAAGAAGCACAGGTATTAAACAGCACCTTTTCTAATTTCCTGAGCCAACAGAAGATCTAATTCACCAGCAATATGTATCCCATCAGGAGTCGTTGCAGCTAAAGTCATCTTTGGTGGCAGAAAAAGTCAAAGAATGTTAAATCCAAGACACACTCCATTCTTTTCAAACTTCTGAAGTCATCAGTCAATATTATGTGCACAGGACATGAATTTTCACCTTATCTCTCATGACCACTCAAAAGTCACCTGATCTGATCAGTGGTAACTACTCTCAGTCTTGTCTCTTACCAACTCTAATTAGACCATCATCTCTTCTGATCTTAATTTCGCAGTCCTGATTCATGGATATTTCATTAATAGGTCCCTTGAGGTTAAAAAAAATGGTGTCACAGTGGATTTAAAAGTCACACACAGTAATATCCTGATTTGAGGTGTTAGGCAATAGCCTTCAACACGTTATGGTTAAAAAGAAAACAAATGAACCATTGTCAAAAAATGACTACTAGTGGTTTAGCATGGATACTTAAAATGACGTTTACACAGCTGTTTCTATTACTTACAACCGAGTTGAGAAAAGGGGAAAAAAATTTCTCCCATAAGTCTCTGAGTAGGGATATCAAGGAGAGTATACAAGTCTGACACACGATCAAAAAACTGCTTCTTCAGGATTAATATTTAATTATTTTCAATACCATTAAATGTACTAAATGGTGACAAATGTACAATGTAATATCTGCTATAGATTGATATATCCACTGCTACAACCTAAAGTAAGTTGGAAGAGAATATAAAAGGAGGTACAGTAAAAGGAATGAAAGGGATTGCAGCTAGGGGCCAAAGGGATGCTGCAAAGAACCTTAAGTAATGCCTACAGTATACCACAAGAGATGTACTGATGGCACTATCCCCCTATGGGGCATACTTACCAGCTACCATACTAAGGTTAGTTTTTTCTTTGCTAACATTTTAGATACAAAACGCTTTCAGAGATACCTCTTAAGCTGAATGTCAAGGGAAAAGTAAAAGTCAGTTTAGGTCAGGAATTGTGTGGAATTGTTGTTGGTTGCAAGATACACACACTCCTCTACTTAAGAATGAGTTACTGCCCATACGGCTGTTTGTAAATCCAACTTGATATAGTACTCATGTATATGTATAGTACTATTTATGATTTTTCATACTAAAATGCAACAGTAGTATTGGAATGTATTTTATAGAGCATTTTATTTATACAAATGATACACAAAGCCTAAAGACATTAAGTAAATTATGATAATAATACAGCGAAGTATGGTTTTAAGGTCACGGTTGTTCGTCTCTAGAAGTTTGTAAGTAGAGGAGCGTCTATCTATAAAATATTCAAATGCAGGCTATAATAAAAAGTCTTTGTTATTTATTGGACAATGTTACTCTTAAAGAAGGTCCAAAGCATCTGTTAAGGTGCTACTGTAATTCACTGGATAAGTAAAGAAGTGATAAATTGAGGCACTCTTATATTAGGCACTTTTCAGCAAGGGAAAAGTCAGTAAAGCTGTGAGGCAACAGTGCCATTTAGCCTACCCACCATAAGGGTTTAAGAAGCTACAGCATCATAAACATTTTGACCTGTGCCTTTTGATTCACTGCACAGATGGATCAGCTATATAGTGTAGCAGTCTATTATCATCATATTATATTATTCAGAAGATGGACCCTATTCATACGGAAGAAGCTCACAGAAGCCATCGACTTGAAATTCAAACTTCCAAAGAAAATGGTGCTCATTTGAATTAAGTAACAAAGGTACTGGGAAATACAGATCAGTCATTACAGTAACATAAGTTAACAAAAAAGCTATTACATAGGGACTTTTCATTCAGCATATTGACTTACAACATGAATCCATTCAGAACCCTGGTAAACAACAAACGAAAACCAGTTAGTTCACTAAGTTAAAGGGCAAAGAGGTTGTCACAAATATAGTACTCACTACATTTTATTTCATGGGACCTTCAACCTATAACAACTATATTTACTAAATTTTAACTTCAAACAGACCAATACTTTTCCTATTACTGCTGGATAACTACTCCTTTGATAACAGATTTCAGTAATAATGTAGGCAGTGACTAACTTATTATAATGTGGCAGTTTAACCGCTCATATAACTAGAATGAAAGAATTATTCTCAAGTGAGCAGTAACTGGTTACTATTATGTCATAGTTTTAAAAAGTCTAATAGAACTAGGATGAAAGATTATTTCTTGTATGAGAGGCAACTGGTTACTGCTAAGTGGCAGTTTAATCAGACTCTACTAAAACTAGAAGGAAGAATTATTCTGAAGTTTGAGGCAACTGGAATGCAATAAAGTTGAAGAAGTTGGACAGTTTCAGGAATGAAGAAACCAAAGGGAACACAGGAAAAGTCAAAGGTAGAGAGCAATACAGCTGGGGAACAGGGAAGCACTGTGTGGAACCTCCAGTTTTGTAAACAGTGCAGTGTGCAAGACACACAGTGGGGACTACAATCTGCTAAAATGGCTAAACTACAAATTGATAAAACCATTGCTTCTTAAAGTTATGTATAAGTTAAAGAACTAATCTATCAGCAGGTCAAAATAATACTCAAACCTGGAGAATGAAGCATTTATTAATCTTTATGTTGAACAAAATGATCTGGAATCTCCTAAACAGTCAGGCTCTGTTATTTGTTACAAGCACAAAATATTTGTTTCAAAGCCCACGCAGAGAAAATGCTTGTTATTGACGAATCTCATATAAAACCAGCAAGCCAAAAATGCAAAAGGAAAATTACAAACACCAAAAGTGGCAGTTCCAAAAAGGCCTTGTGCATGTATGTATGTAATGCATCCAAAGAGTGCGATGGTTTTGTAAGGGTTCCGAGTAGCCGAGCCCCGTGAAAGTTGAGCTTGAGATATCACATGCTTTTCCCTGGATTAGGAGAATTCCTACCACTTCTCACTTGGTAGAAATGCATAATAAAGAATCGGTAACAAATACCTCCATAAAAATACTGATATGCACTGACAAGGGACATTAAAAAAAAACATTAATCCATGAAAAAAAAAAATTGTTGCCTTTCTTCATTGCAAAATTAAAGGCAAAAGATGCAAAACACAAGCTTGCTTTTGCATAAATCTCAACTTCAGGTAACTTAAAACATGTCCTCGCATTCTCCAAATTCATGATGTCAAACCATGTCCTTCACATTCTCCAAGTTTAAGATGTCCTCTCTTTTCAAACCTTTAACAAACAGTTTGGGTTCACAAACTCGCTGTAGGTCTATCATTTCAAAAAATAAAAGATCAACTTTTGATTCAATGCCTCACACACTGTAGAAAACACATGCATTACAGAAAATATGGTGGAATAAAAAAAAATGAGATCCTTAGAGAGAGAGCAAAAAAGCTTTTGATTTGAAATTAAAAAGAAAAAGGAATCCACTTCACCTCAAATCATTATTATAACCTGTCAACAATCAGACGAGGTAAGATTACAATGGTTAAAACTTAAATGCACTTTCTTTGTTTATGCTTGTTACAACAAATATTAGTATCAAAAGGATTCTTCTACAACAATTTGTAACTATTTCTTATCTTGGAGTTGTGCTTGCATTTTTGCCATCATTTCCTGCATCCTTCGAATCTGGGCTTCTTTTTCTTCCAGTTCCATGGCCATTCGATCTTTCTCAGGTCCAGTTCCGGGTAAACTGCTCCTGTGAACAATGGAAATTCTTATCCAAATGAACATAAGCCAATTATAAAGCACTGGAACAAATCTTTTTATAATTCTTGCAATCTATAATTACAAATCTCTCATTTTAGTCTACTGACAGGCATGGCCAAAATACATTCAGAGCCAAAACAATAGAAATGGAATGGAATATAAAATTCAAGCCAAAGGACAGGCACTGGGACCTATGTGAACATTCAGTGCTGAAAGGGGAAAATGTTATTGTTATAATACAATTAAGTTTGTTCATACTTACCTGGCAGATATATATAATTAAAGTGCCCACCCACCTCCCCTCAGGAGACAGTGGCACTGATAAAATATGAATAGAAAATGGGAATAGTTCCTGATATCCGCCTCCCAGCGGCGGGAATGGGTACTACCACCTGGCCGCCCACTGCGTGTGCCGCGAATTTTGAAATTCTGTCGGACTTCGGAGAATACAGCTATATATATATCTGCCAGGTAAGTATGAACAAACTTAATTGTATTATAACAATAACATTTTGTTCATGAAACTTACCTGACAGATATATATATAGCTGAATCCCACCTTCGGATGGTGGGAAGAGACAGAATAGGATTTTTGGGAAACTAAATTAAGTCGATGATATACATCTTGGTTCCTCACCTGTTAGCATAGCCGACTTCGTGATTACTGTCACCAAAGTCTGCTTCTGCGTTACTAGAGTTGCCAGCGAGGTAGAGACCTGTAATGCTGGTGCGCTCTAGATGATCTGTCAACGGGGGCGTGACCACAATGTGACTAGACCATATGACCATACTTCTGAGGGCAACGAAGCTAAAAACCACCACCTGACCTAACCTATCAAAGTTAGTTCCATAACTTCTAGGCTAAAGAAAAGGAACGCGCCTCAAGCGACCAACCCTTCAAAGTTAAAAGCACACCTATCCCTTTTCTATAGGATAGGATTCGTGTTGCTTGCTGCCCCCAATAATATATCTACGGATATGTTATGGTCCTAGCGACTTACAGATCTCAAATGTCGTCTTCACATCCCGTCGGGAGTGTGAAGCGAACACAGAGTTGCTTCGCTAAAGCATGGCACTCAGGATGTTACTGAGTGTCATGCCCTGTTGAAATGCTTCCGAGGCCGCGCCCTCACCTCTTGAGCATTCATATTAAGAAAAAATCTCAAATCTTTATGCCAACATAATGAATGAGACTTCTTAAAAGAACTCCTTGACTATAATGCCAGGGTGTTCTTGGGCATGAACCAGTCTGGTCTTTTACGGAACACCGCAGATTGTCCGTTGACCTCGACTTTCTATAGTTTTATCAAGATAAAACTTGAGAGACCTGACAGGGCACAGGACTCTCTAATGCCCTTGCCCAATAATTTGTGCCATACCCTTGGTCTCCAAGCCTTCGGGTCAAGGGTTAGACAGGTTTTCGTTCTTATCAAGAACGGAAGGCTTAGAGGACAGACCGCATTATGTCCTTTAAAGCTAAAACCTCTGATGATGGCTAAAAGCTCACTAACCCTCTTTGCCGTGGCTAGAGCGGTTAGAATGTTAGCCTTTCTGGTCACGTGTATTAAGTTCGCAGAAAGGATAGGTTCGAAATGCTTTTGCATCAGAAACTCAGACTACGTCTAAGTTCCATGCCGGAACCTGCGATCCAGAGATTTCAAGATCTCCCCAGACCTCAAAGATCGTGAAGCTTTGTTGTTTGACAGAACCGAATCTCTGAGCCTAGAGGCCGTCAACAACATATTTGCATATTCTACAATAGTTAGGACTTCTATCTTATCTCATACTTCATACGGAAAGATAGAACCATAAAGAAATTCACAGAGGTCGAGTTGGAGGAACAGTCATTTCCCTTCACTATCTCCAGAAACGGCCCGCTCCGATTGAACACTGAAAATAGGCAGCACTGCTTTGCCTTGGCCAAGAGACTGCCATTAATCTTGAAGATCTTATCGCTTCTCGATAGTCTGAACGCCTTCAGACTCAGAGAGGAGAGATATTAGATACTTCACTAAGTGACGATTTTAGATTACACCGATTCTCTTGGGAAGGGTCTTTGGACAATTCTCTGAATTACCTGACCTCTGTGAATCCAACCTCTTAGAGGCCAACATGTGGCGACTAAAGCTAATCCTCTAGGATCATGAATAAGGGAACAACTTAAGAGGAAGCTCCTTCGTCTTCAATATTACGAAAAACTTAACGAAAGGACGCCCTCAGTCTCTCCTCACTTTCGACATACTTCTAAGTGAGGATTACTCAGACGTCAGTAGTTGTTGCCTTCGATCGAGAAGACCCGCACGGACGTGCACTAGTTTAACGAACCTCTTGAGGATCGTTACGTTCCGTGCCCAAGCCCATAACCAATTCTCTCTTCTTGAGCTATGAGAGAGCTGAGAAATTATCCGAGATGATTTGGGCCACTCAATCCAAACTCACCCTTCGAGGAACTGGAGAGCCGACTAATTTGGCTTCCAATTCTTTCAGACAATGTGCCAGAACATCTGTTCCTCTGTTCGGATGTCTGGCACCCTCTCGCTATCACCCGAGGTGATCCTCACTCAAGCCGTTGAGAGAAAATTAGAATTATTACAAGATCTTTGATGTTATTCCAATTTCTTCGTGAGGAAAAATTGTAGAGGTCTGATTGCTGTTTATTCAGGGAAAAAAAAAAACAAGCTTCTCCAGCGAGGAAATGGTCCCCAGCAAACTCATCCATTCCCTCACTCAGCCTGCTTCCTTCCCTAAATAAGGCTGCGCTTTGCATAAGCAGGAGAGCATTATTATAGTGCTATGCCGCGGTAGATTCGTACAGAATTCTGTTACCGTGCGGTAAACCCGCACCGAACAAGTATAAGAGATATCTTGTTGAAATTTTCTAAGTAAACGGAAGGCATGTTCATTCATGATTACTAGAAATTTCCTCAACCCGAGGCTAAAATCCATGATTGTAGGGCAGAGAGACGTAACCAACCGCGCATAACACCGAGCTAGCCGGTACTGCGTAGATCACAGTAACAGCAGCCTTGTTCATCGTCTCGCACTATCTGCCTGAGTTGCCAGCTACTCCTTTTACGAAGGGATAGGTATGAAATTATCGAGCAAAAGGAAACTCTCAAGCAGGCACATTTAAACGAAACAAAATTCGCTAAATACAGAATCTGAGTTGGTGTTGTCGTAACAATACTTGAATAGTTATTCTTACTCCGAAAACTCTTGGAAGGTTGAAGGGAGTGTCAAATAAATACAGGCAGTCCCCGGGTTACGACGGGGGTTCCGTTCTTGAGACGCGTCGTAAGCCGGAACGACGCTTGGAAATATGTCTTAAACTAATAAAAAGTTTATAAAAACCTTACTTGTAATCCTTTGGTTACACTACATGTTGTTTCCTGTAGTTTTATGTACAACCTGGAGTTATTTTCATAAAAGAATGCTGGTTCTTGAAGGTAAAAACTATTGTAATCCTCTGGTGACACTACATTCTTGAAGTTTTATGTACAACCTGGAGTGATTTTGCAAAATCTTGAGGGCTACAAGAACAGCTGATTACTATTTACGTATCATATAGACTAATTAAAGTAAATGTATCTTTAAATAGGCTTATATATTAGTATCAACAAAACATTTCCTGCCATGAGTCAGAGGCCGTTTAATGAAAAACGAACACTTCTCTGTCCTATCTGTTCAGAAAATAAACGTTACGTCAATCCCCGAGACCATTGTTGCCAAAGCGTCTCTCTCTCTCTCTCTCATCTCTCTCTCGTCTCATCTCTCTCTCTCTCTCTCTTCTCTTTCTCTCTCTCTGATCAAATTACAATGGAAACTTGACATAACGATTGCCCTAATATACGAATGTTTTGAGATATAACAGAAAATTTGCGAAAATACAAGCTTTGATATACAACGAAATATTTGAGATACGATTTTTGCGATGAGTGTTAGTTGTATAGGCGACCGATAAATGGCGTTCAGTCTGTTTGTTTGTTGGTGCTGCATGTTAACACTCGTTGTTTAGTTCGTTGTATTTGCGCCTATTTTTCGTGTTGTTTGTCTATTTTATTATTAACCATGGGTCTCAAAGCTAAAGACAAAGCAGGTGATAAGAAAAAACCCAAGAAAATGATTTCGATGGAAGCAAAACATGAAATTATAGCAAAGCATGAACGTGGCGTTCGTATCGTCGATTTGGCAAACGAGTATGGTCGAAATCCTTCTACAATATCCACGATCATCAAGCAGAAGGAAGCTATAAAAACCCCCGAGACCATTGTTGCCAAAGCGTCTCTCTCTCTCTCTCTCTCTCTCTCTCTCTCTCTCTCTGATCAAATTACGTACTGGATAATGTCTCTCTTTGGATACTTCGATTTTGCCAAATATTGAGGGCTACAAGAACAGTTGATTACTATTTACGTATCATATAGACTAATTAAAGTAAACGTATCTTTAAATAGGCTTATATTATTAGTATCAACAAAACATTTACTGGCATGAGTCAGAGGCCGTTTAACGAAACGAACACTTCTCTGTCCTTAACTCGGAGCGTCGGAAGACGCCTCTCTCTCTCTCTCTCTCTCTCTCTCTCTCTCTCTCTCTCTCTCTCTCTCTCTCTCTCTCTCTGATCAAATTACTGGATAATGTCTCTCTTTGGATACTTGGAATTTGTGTTGTAATCATTAACCAGAAACTTCGTTTTGTTGTTATTATTACTGGAAACAAGCAATGATTTTTTCATTATTTGCGCTTTTGGACTGTATATGTAAACTAGTATGTATTCATTCGCTCGGAAACTAGTTCCGCATATGAGGCGTCACTAAAAAACATAGAAAAAATACAACATAAAAAGTGTCGAAATCATCATAATCTCAAATTTTTGTTGTAATCTAACCAGAAACTTATTTTTATTATACTGTGCTAAACTATAAAGGATTTTTATCATAGTATGCGTTTTTTAAAAGCGTCGTTAACTCGGAGCGTCGGTTTAAGACCCTCTCTCTCTCTCTCTCTCTCTCTCTCTGATCAAATTACTGGATAATGTCTCTCTTTGGATACTTGGAATTTGCGTTGTAATCTAACCAGAAACTTCGTTTTGTTATTATTACTGGAAACAAGCAATGATTTTTTCATTATTTGCGCTTTTGGACTGTTATATGTAAACTAGTATGTATTCATTCGCTCGGAAACTAGTTCCGCATATGAGGCGTCACTAAAAAACATAGAAAAATACAACATAAAAAGTGTCGAAAATCATCATAATCTCAAAATTTTTGTTGTAATCTAACCAGAAACTTATTTTTATTAATATACTGTGCTAAACTATAAAGGATTTTTATCATAGTATGCGTTTTTTAAAAGCGTCGTTAACTCGGAGCGTCGGAAGCGTCAGCGTCGTAACCTCGGAACAAGCGTCGTAATCCAGGACGGATTTTTCCATTGAATATTTAAGAAAAAGCGTCGTAACCTCGGAACGTCGTAAGCCGGAACCGTCGTAACCCGGGGACCGCCTGTACATTAGAACAACAGTTCTTTCGGCTTCTATCCGCAGAGGTAAATACGATATGCGTATATGACTTGACCCATGCGTTAGCAAAATGACGCAAAGATAAACTACGTAAGTATTGTAGTAATTTGAACATCGAATTCTCTACTACATCTTTCCTCGACGAGGAAGAGAGAAAGAAAGGAAAACGACTGTCCACGTTCTAATGAATGAGACTTTTTAAAAGAACTCCTTGACTCTTTGCCAAGACTCTTTGCCAAGAAAAGGGAGTAATATTCGAATAGAGATCATCAAGAGAGAACCGAGGATCGAAAAGGACCGTTCAATGTTCTTATGATATTGGACATAAGACTTCCTGGATCTAGTCTACAAGTCTTTTTCTTACTCCCCGGATGAGCCTCTGAAAATGAATGAGAGCTCTTCCGAAATTTGTTAATGAGTTTATCCGCTTAAACGAAAAAAAAACGTTAAAATCTATGTCAATGAGAACTACCCCATTTATGAGGGGTCCCCCACTTAAATGACAAAACGTTTAGTATCTTGACAATGGGGAAAACGTCCTTACTTGACAAAACTATTAGCACTTTGCTAATAGGGGAAAACCCTTTAACATGACCGAAAGTCACCCAGGAATCCGAGTATATAATCTTCCCGATTCTCAGAGAAATCGATGAAGAGGAAAGAGGGATCGAAGAAAAAATTCGGGTATGTCTCTCCGCTAACTCCGAATCCTTTTTAAAAATTTCTGTAAAGGAATGTCCTGTGGAGAGTCCTGAAAAAACCTCCTCTTGACGAGCGTTTATAAAGCGTCAAGCGTCCTAAGAAACGTCCTGAACAGCAAATAAAACGCCTTCTACAAGTCTTTCTCTCGCAAAGCGTCCTGCCGAGCTTCCACCGAAGCGTCCTGGCAAATGTGCACAAAAGCGTCCTCATAAGCGTCCTGGAAAGCGTCCTCAAAAAACGTCCTGCGTAGCTAAGAGCGTGTCTGAGCAGAGAACATCAAGTCTTCTGAACGACGTTTCAGAGAGGAACTCGTTGAGCGCCCTGATGCATGCAAGTCCCGCCAAGAGGCGTCCTGGCGAGCGACCTTGCCAACATCTCAATGTTATGACGAACCGCGTTTTGCGTATGACGTTGAATATTTTCAAGGGACGTCCTCATGCGAGTCTCCATGGAGAGCCGCACGCTGCTCCTGAAGTGTGTGAACACTAAAGGAAGACGTATGGCTTTTCGTCTTCAAGACGGGCCTTAAAGACCTTCATACCTTCTTACAAAGACAGTGGCCGCCTGTGCGACAACTTGCGTCTTAGTAATGCAAAAGAACATCTCCAGAAACGCACTCAGCACCAGAGACATAAGTTGTTTGACTGTGCAAAGCAGCTTGCCGGACGTCAAACTTATCAGCTTGCTTTTCGAAGTAAAGCGAACGTTACATAACGTATACGGAGCGCCATGAGGAGAGGAGACGAATACTGAGTTGCTCCTCCAAAAGGTGGAATCTAGAATGTCCTTGATTACCAAATTCTTTTGGAATGCTAGCGAGGTTGAAACAGCTCTAACTTCCTGAGCGTCACTCGCAGGAGGCTCAAATCACTCTTCTGGCAAGATGAATGAGCCTCCTTAATAATGTATACATGATGTATAAATGAGCGTTCACTCAGCGAGGAGGCTCAAATCACTTCTTATTCAAGAGGAATGGAGGGCTCCTTAATAATTGTAAACGATGTTAATAAGTTTAAGCCGGCATCCGGCCTCAAACCTCGGCAAGATGAATGAGCCCTTCCCTTAGGAAAGGAAAAGAGCCAGTGCATTCTTCGACAAGGGTAAATGTGGTCTCTTTTACTCTTCATCCTCTCGTGACGAGAGAGAGGACGTGAAGCGTCCTCTTCTCTAAAGCTTCTTTAGGGGGCGCGAGTCCTTCCGAGAGCCCCAACCCCTGTGTGGGGAGGATGCCTCGGAGGACGAGAAACAATCCTTCAAGATTCGTGCACGTGCTCGATCTTCGGCAGCCTGGGAAGCGACAACAGACCTGCCGAAAGGAAGCCAGATCAGCATGAAAAACCCGTAACCCTCCTTCGGCTTTTGACATGCCCTCTCCCTGGTTTTCTGGGAGTCCGACAGAGGTCTAGGCCTAGAGGCATTATGGGGCCGATCTGACGTTCCCTCCTAACGAGAGAGAGGACGTGAAGCGTCCCTCTTCTCTAAAAGCTTCTTAGAGGGCGCGAGTCCTTCCGAGAGCTCCAACCCTTGCGTGGGGAGGACGCCTCGGAGGATGAGAAGCAATCCTTCAAGATTCGTGCATGTGCACGATCTTTAGCAGCCTGGGAAGCGTCAACAGGTTCTGCCGAAGGGACGCCAGATCGGTGGGGAGCCCGTAACCCTCTTGCGGCTTTTCGACATGCCCTCTCCCTGAGTCCTGGGAGTCCGACAGAGGTCCAGGCCTAGAGGCATTATGGGGCCGATCTGACGCCCCCTTCCCCACAAACACAAGGGGCACTACACTTCAAACAACACTGATTGGAGAGAGAGCACTTTAGTCTAAGATTACTTGATGTAATCCTCTAGCAGACACTTCTTCTAGGCCCGTAAGCCATACCACAGGGTTAGGCAAAATAAAATCTACAGGAGGTTAGAAGGTTCATTATTTCTAACTTCTGTTTACTGTGGAGGAAAACTCCTGATTCTAACACGCTCTAAAATGCGTACATGAATCCTACTTCTTCCGTAATCAGTCACACATTACACTAATTACATTGAACTTATGCAAAGAAAACATGTAAACACCATATATACTAAGCGAGTGTCTACCGAAAGTTCCGGTAGCTTCACCTTACCCCAAGCAGACAACAAAGTCTGAAACTAGGCTAACTAGCTTCAGACATCAAATGCAATGAAAAATTTACGATAGCGTATGCCTAGCCACAAATCCAAGTCAATAATCGAAAGAATAATTAGGATACTTAAGCGGCTAATGAAGTTTCAAAATCCTAGGCGGAGGTCTGTAAACAGTTGTTTACAGACCGGCGACAGAAAAAATATGAATAGAAAATGGGAATAGTTCCTGATATCCGCCTCCCAGCGGCGGGAATGGGTACTACCACCTGGCCGCCCACTGCGTGTGCCGCGAATTTTGAAATTCTGTCGGACTTCGGAGAATACAGCTATATATATATCTGTCAGGTAAGTTTCATGAACAAATTGACAGTTAACAGTCTTATATGTTGTAACAGGAGGAAAACGTCACAGTTGAACTGAAATTTTCAGGAGAGGGTGGAGAGTAAGATAGAAGAAAGAGAACATTAACATAGGCACAGTACAAGGAACGAAGGGATGCTGCAAAGAATCTTGAATAATACCTACAGTGCATTGCATGAGGTGCACTGACTGCATTACCTAACTACAAGGATAAAGACAATAATAATGAAAGAACCTGGAAACCGTTCGGCCATATTTTTTCTATTCATCAGTCAATTCCTATCTACTGTAACAATTTTACCGAGTATAAAACTGAGATGCAATTCCTTGACTGTGTCCCATCTTACATATAAGTGATACTTATTGTGTAAAGTTTAATGTTATATCTTCATACTTGTATATATTCTTCCTGGTAATTTTTCTACATTTCGTAAACTTCGTCATTTATGTATGTTGTGCATAGTACATACCACTGAGACTTTTTAGGGCTGGCCAAAAAGAATAGTTCTTCATGAGAAATGGAAATTGGAGGAAAGCAACATTAAAAAAGTTTAACATCTGGGTGGGAGACTGATAGAAAATGAAGGGAATGTCACAGGCAAAAAATTGCTCCACTGGTCCCTAGCCTAAATTATATTAGTTATATATACAGTAGTTATCAAAATAGTTGTAACAGCTAAAAATCTTCCCTCAGAGCTTAAAGCTTTATCCTATTTAAAAAACACCTCATTTAAGAAGATACTCAAAAAGCACTGCCTATATGCTGAACACCCTCTCTTTTAATTTGTTCAGTATTTTGACCAACTTGTTTTTAGTTAATTTAATCATAACTTAAAAAGATTCACATCTTCAACAACTTCATTACATGTACTGATGGCATTATCCCGTGGGTTTCCCTCTACCTCTTATAACAAATGTTCAGTTGTAGATGTATCACTGCTAAACAAGAAAGCTTCTGTATACTTTTTGTCTAAACCATAAACTGATAAGCAATTCAGCACCGACGAGATTTGAACACCAAACAGTATAGATCAATGACTCTCAGGGACGATAACCATTCAGCTGTCAAGAGGTACAGTTGATACAGCCTCTGCCTTACATATGTCAATCAAATGCAGATTTTTATACTTGGAATTTATATCAACCCACCTCCAGCATGATAGCCCACTGGTACATTTGAAAAACATAACTACTTAAATTTTTATTACATACATCATGACTTTGTGCGTATTTATAACCATTACCCTACGAATGTTGTTTAATACCCAATTTGCTTTATTTTGGGAATATCAGCAAAGGGGAATTATAACTGATAAACAATTTATCACCTGGGAGATTAAAATGCCACAATACAATGGATGACTTTCAGTACTCAAAAATTTCTGCCTAAGAATACCAGATCATCCCAGTAATACTTCAACAGATTGAAAAGCTGTAAAGATAAGAAAAAAAGTAAGAGACCACCATAAAACACTGATGAATATCACCGCTACTTACAATTTTCCCTTGGCGACAGTAACAGAATTTCCGTGGGAATTAATGGAGTTGTTTGCAGCCACAGCAGCGGCCGATGTTATGGGTGAACCGCCCTTGGCCAATCTCTCTGAACGATAGTTTTCATAGTGAACATCCTGGGTGACTTCAGTGAGATCTTGCATGTGCGTTCTGAAAAGAAGAAGAATGCCGTGCAACTGGAACTTGTATTCAACTTGTATTTTAATACTGCAGCAAATCACTGGAAAAGTGTGATGATCATCATATACATTCAGCCAGAAGTAAGAAAGGACTTGAACCAAGCGTTTAAATGTATTTCTACACCTCATCAGGTACTTGTACCTGAATCCTGATGAGATGTAGAAATAAATGCAAGTGCTTGGTTCAAGTCATTTCTTTTCACCTTTCACCTGGCTGAATGCATAATGTATTTTAATATTTTACTTACATTTTCATTTATCTATTAATTTGTTAATTTATCTTTTTTTTCTAATTACTGATCTCTTCTTTCTCTAATTCTCATTACCTTCTGTTACTTATTTCAAATGAACACCACATTCTTTGGAAGCTTGAATTTAAAGTCAATGGCCGCTGTGGGCTTGTTCTTTATGAATAGGGTTCACCCACTGAAGAAGAATAATAATAATAATAATAATAATAATAATAATAATAATAATAATAATAATAATAATAGCTATGAGTAATAAAAGGCATTTAAAATCTTCATTCTTTTTAGGAAACATTCTCCAAACAATGAGAAGCGAAGGTATTTCTCCTGGGAATAAATTAGTGTTATATCAACGTACACAACAACGTTAGTGTACCCCCAATAAAATGAGTTTACAATTTAGATCAAAGATGCAAACAATAACAACCATTCTTACTCAACACCTTAGAAAATAATGATGCAAAAGGATGGATGGATATTAATTCTGGTTGCTACCATGTCTTTATGTATTGCGGATAAAACAGGGCAAAAAAGACTGAATAGCTTCTTACCCGAGTAGACATCGAAGCTTGATAAAATCACAGTGACTTGGATTCTCGACTTCGATGACACCCCACGGATACTGACGACCTCGAACTTTTTTCCCACCAACATCTAACACCGTAGTAGATCCAACTACGGCAAAAGGCACTGCTTCTTTCAGTTGACGAACCTGAAATACAAGAAAGCAAATCAAGCTACTCCTTCATTATAAACTTCAATACTGTAATTCATCATCATCATATCTTATCACACCATTGTTCTACCCATTGGAGTTCTGTGATTAATTATAAAATTATTTAATGAAATTGTCACATCTAAATTTTTCTAGAGCTTGACCAAGTATTTGCTCTTAAATGCTATGTTAAGTGGAAGAAGCTGGATGGCTAAGTTGGGAATGGACCAAAGGAATGGTTGAAAGTACTAAAAGGGAGAAAGCAATGCATTTAAGGGTCTAAGAAAGGAAGCTGCAAAGAACCTATAATACTTTTACCAGTATGCTAAAATGGGCACACTGTAAATGGTAATCACTCGTGTGGAAGTTCATTGACTATTACTGTCAAGACAGTAATGGTCAAAGATAATGTGCAATAGACACCAAACACAAAAGTATTCTCATTTGAGATGTCCACCTTGGAAACCAGTGCAAAATCAGGAGAAAAAAATGATGTTATTATGATATAACAAAGTTTCATGTATACTTACCTGGCAGGTATATATATAGCTATATTCTCTGTTCGCACTGGCAGAATTTTCAAAACTCGCGGCAACCGCTAGATCACTGGTAGTTCAGGTGATCAGCCACCCCACCCCCGCTCCCGTGGCGCTGGTGCTCGGAATCATTCCCATTTTCGTCAGATTTTTCTCTGAACCCTGTCTCCTGAGGGGAGGTGGGTGGGAATTTAATTATATATACCTGCCAGGTAAGTATACATGAAACTTTGTTATATCATAATAACATCATTTTCATGTATGACACTTACCTGGCAGGTATATATATAGCTGATTGACACATTTGGAGGTGGGTCAAAGACAGCAACATTGTAAGAGTTTTAAAAATTTAAAATTTAAAATACTCTTAGATTCCTTACCTGGCTAAGGTAGTGACTTCAGCATTCACTGCCTCTTAGCCTGCTAAACCTTAGTAGCTTCCAACTAGGACGTGACCTATTAGTTGATGAAGCTAAATACAAGGGTCTGACAACTGGACGGGACCAATTTGTTGACAGGAAACCCTAGCCCTCTCTTACCACGGGCATTCATGCTAGGATAAGTTAGACCACCTGAACCACACACAAAACTAACCTAACACACTACCCACTTCACAGACTGAAGAGGAAATCACCCTCTCAGACAACCGTAAAAACAACACCCACTTCATTAAAATACCTAGCATGTTAGTAATTTATGGGGTGGAAAATCCTTTGCCCAATACTGCTCCTGAGGATACATATTTGGACCCAACGTTTGACAATTGTCAAACGTTGTTTTGACGTTTCTAAGGTAATGACTTGCAAACACTGAATAGTCCTCCAAAACGTCGTTTCAATGATATCTTTGAGGGCCATATTCTTTTTAAAAGCCAACGAAGTAGCTACTGCCTCTCACTTCGTGCGCCTTAACCTTAAGGATGCCGAAATTTTCTTCTTGGCATAACATATGAGATTCTTTAATTAGTTCCCTAAGGAAAAAGGCAATAGCATTTTTGGTCATTGCTCTGCTAGGATCCTTCACAGAGCACCACAGTGATTCTGAAGTTCCTCTAATCTTACTGGTTTTCTCCAAATAATAGCGCAATGCCCTTACTGGACAAAGAACTCTCTCTTGTTCCTGTCCTACTAGATCTGAAAGACCCATAATTTCAAACGACCTTGGCCATGGATGAGCTGGATTCTCGTTCTTGGCCAAGAACCCCTCCTGAAATGAGGCAAACCGCTTTCTTTGTCATGTTTCCAACCAATATGTTTGCTAATTGCTTGCAGCTCACTCACCCTTTTAGCTGTGGCCAAGGCCACCAAAAACAAAAAGATGGTCTTTTTTTGAGATATCTCTCAACGAAGCTTGATCCATCGGTTCGAACTTACTAGTTCCTAAAATTCAGGACCACATCGAGATTCCAGGAAGGCGCTCTGTATTGGGGCTCCTTCCTTGTTGCAAAGGACCTTATGAGGTCTCTCAGATCTAGATTATTTGTAATATCTAGACCTCTATGTCTAAATACTGAAGCCAACATACTCCGATAACCTTTAATCGTCTGAGTTGACAATTTTATTTCCTTCTTTAAGTATAAAAGGAAGTCGGCAATTTGGGTCACAGAGGTACTGGATGAAGAAATCTTCCGACTCTTGCACCACTTGCGAAAGATTTCCCACTTCGCCTGGTACACCTTAATAGTAGAGGCTCTTCTAGCTCCGGCCACCGCTCTGGCCGCCTCTCTAGAAAACCCTCGCTCTGACAAGTCTTTCGATAGTCTGAACGCAAGTCAGACCCAGAGCGAGGGTGTTCTTGTGGTACCTGTTGAAGTGAGGCTGTTTGAGTAGATCTAACTCTTGCTGGAAGTGTCCTTGGTACATCTATTGTCCATTCCAGTACCTCTGTGAACCAATCTCGGGGCCGGCCCGTATGGAGCTATGAGAGTCATTCTTGTCCTTGACTCTCCCTGAATTTCTTCAAAACCTTTCCTAATATCTTGAACGGGGGAAAGGCGTAGACGTCTAGCCCCGTCCAATCTAGAAGAAAGGCGTCTACAGCGACTGCTTGACGGTCTGGGACTGGAGAGCAATAAGTCGTCAATCTCTTTGTCATTGCTGTCGCAAACAAGTCCACCACTGGGCGACCCCATAATTTCCACAGACTCTGGCATACTTCTAAATGAAGAGTCCATTCTGTTGATAGAAGTTGACCTTCCCTGCTCAACAGGTCCGCTCTCACATTCTTCTCCCCTTGAATGAATCTGGTGAGAAGGGTTACGTTTTCCTTCTCTGCCCAAAGAAGGATCTCCTCCGCCAACTTGCAAAGAGAGATTGAATGTGTCCCTCCTTGTTTGCGGATGTACGCCAGAGCTGTGGTATTGTCCGCGTTGACTTGTACCACCTTGTTGCGAATCACCGCGTTGAACTCTTTCAAAGCCAAGAAAATCGCCATCAGTTCCTTCCTGTTTATATGCCAAGCCGCTTCCTCCTTGCTCCAACGACCTGAAACTTCTTGAAGTCCGAGAGTCGCTCCCCAGCCTGCGTCCGACGCGTCTGAGAACAATACATGGTCTGGGTTCTTTTGCTGGAGAGACGCTCCCTTCGCTAACTTCACCGGAGTTAGGCCACCACCGCAATTCCTCTTTGATCTTGCGAGGAATTTGAAACAGGAAGGAATCTGGTTGCGATTTTCTTGGCCAGACTTGGTTCAAAAATATTTGTAGGGGTCTCATGTGAAGCCTTCCTAGAGAAACGAACCGTTCCAGGGACGAGAGTGTCCCCAGTAAGCTCATCCACTCTCGTGCTGAACATTGTTCTTTCTCTAAAAAGGCTTGCACTTTCCGGATGCACTGCTCTTGTCTGTTGGGAGATGGAAAAGCCCGAAAAGTCACTGAGGAGATCAGAATCCCCAAATAAACTAGCTCCTGACTGGGGGTCATATTCGACTTTTCTAGGTTCACCATCAACCCTAACTCTTTCGTTAATGTTAACGTCATTTCTAAGTCCTCCAGACATTGCTTTCTTGATTGGGCTCTTATGAGCCAATCGTCCAGGTATAGAGACACTCTTATTCCTAGAATGTAGCCACTTCGCCACGCTCGCCATCACTCTTGTAAAAACTTGTGGGGCTGTGCACAGTCCAAAGCAGAGGGCTTTGAACTGAAAGACCCTGTTCTGGATCACAAATCTCAGGTACTTCCTGGATCCTGCATGAATTGGGATATGAAAATATGCGTCTTGAAGGTCCAGGGTGACCATCCAGTCCCTGGACGTACCGCTGCCAGTACTGAATCGGTCGTCTCCATCGTAAATTTTGTTTTCTCCACAAATAAATTGAGTTGACTTACGTCCAGTACTGGTCTCCATCCCCCCGAGGATTTCGCTACTAAAAACAGCCGGTTGTAAAATCCCGGAGATAAGTGATCCAGACAGGTTCTATTGCTCCTTTCTTGAGCATAGAAAGAACTTGTTCTTGTAGTGCTTCTTGTTTCCCTGGATCGCTGTAGTGAGCTCCAAGCTTTCTTGGCGATGTCGCAAGAGGTGGTCTCTTCAGAAAAGGGATCTTGTAACCTTCTTTGGCTACCTTGACGACCCAAGGATCTGCTCCCTTTTCTTGCCAAATCTCCCAAAACTTCTGGAGTCTGGCACCTACTGATGTCTGAAGGACTTGTTGTTCATTGTTTAGTACTGGGTTTCGAACCCCTCTTGGAAGGAGCTCTTCTTGCTCTGAAGGCAGGACGAGAAAAGGACTTGCCTCGAAAGGGCTGACTAGTTTGCCTTGATTCCTTAGGGGTCTTCTTAACCACCTTGTTGGGTAAAAATTTCCTTACCGAGGAAGTTAACAGATCCTGCGTCGCTTTCTGAGTTAGGGAAAGCGAAATATCCTTGATAATATCCGCAGGAAACAATTGATCCGAAAGTGGGGAATAAACCAATTCGGATTTCTGGGCGTTAGAAACGCCCTTAGCAGCAAAAGAGCATAGGAGTGACCTTTTCTTTAAAACTCCTGCGGTGAAAAGAGATGCTAATTCATTCGCGCCATCCCTTCCCAAGGCTTTGTCCATGCAGGACATAATATGCTTGGGAGTTGAGAAGCCGTTGATTCATTATCTTCCACTGTTCGTGCCCAGAGCCCCAAGGACCAATCCAGAAAATTAAAAACCTCAAAGGTCCGGAAAATCCCTTTCAAGAGATGATCTAATTCTGATGGAGACCACCACACTTTGGCCAAATTCAAGGCATGTCTGCGGGAACTGTCAACAATATTGGAAAAATCCCCCTGGGAGGAGGCAGGAACTCCCAGGCCGAGATTTTCCCCCGTCGCATACCAAATTCCGGACTTCGATGCCAATTTGGCAGGAGGGAAAGAGAACACAGTCTTGCCCGCTTCCCTCTTTTCCTTCAACCACGTATCAATTCTTTGAAGAGCCTTCTTAGCCGTAATCGAAAACTTCATCTTCAAAAACGAGGACTTCTTCGGAGTTTTATTCTTGGAGAATTGAGAAAGGGGTGATGTCGGAGCTGCAGGCTGAAAATCCCCTTCAAAAAGTGAAAGAAGGCAATTCGTCAATTTCTTATAGTCTGAAGAAGGTGCTTCACCTTCTTTTTCTTCCTCAGATTCTAAGTCCTCTATTTCCTCTTCTGCCGAAGACACATCCTGTAAACCCAGGTCTTGCTGCAGAAAATCTTCTCCAACCTCGCGGGAAGAAACCGGCTCCTGCCGCCTGCGTCCTGCGTCCTTCTGAGCTCCGAGGTTGCGTCCTGCGTCCTGTTCCGGAAGCTTGCGTCCTGCGTCCTGCTCCGGAAACTTGCGTCCTGCTTCCTGTTCTCGTAACTTGCGTCCTGTTCCGGAAGCTTGTCTTGTCTTGACTTAAAGGATCTCCTCCTTTTAATCGGAACCACCTCTTCCTCATCACTAGAAGAGAAAATCTCGGGACTACTCCACCGTTCTTGAGGGTAACGCTCATCTTGAGAAGACGTAGGTCTATGCGTCCTCTTCAGAGGACGCGAAACTTCCGCATAACGTCCATACCTGCCTGACGCAGCACTATCTGTAGAGGAAAAACACTTCCCAGTGTCGCCTTTTCTATGGCGCACTGCTGCAGCCTGGGACGCAACAGGACTGCCTGAAGGGACGACTGATCGTAAGGGAACCCCTCTCGCCTCCCTTCGACTGTCGACATGCCTTCTCCCTTGGGTCTGGGAGCTTGGCAGAGGCCTAGGTCTAGGAGCACGAGTGAGACGATCAGCCGCCCCCTCCACTACACTGACACTTTCAATCGTACCCACTTTGTCTGTAAGACGCTGAATCTGATCGCCCATTGACGCAAGGGCGGCAAACACTTTCACAATATTAGTATCCTCAGAAACAGCAGCGGGCGCAGGAGAGACCTGAGGAGAAGGATTAACAACTTCTACTTGGGAAGAAGGGGGAGAAATAACAGAAGTATTCAAGGCCTTACTAGAAGAACCTGACCTCTCACTCCGAGACACCGATCTTCTTACTCTATCCTTTTCAAGTCTCTCAACATATTTGGTGAAATCTTTCCAACCCCTCCTTCTCATTTAAACTTTCACAGTCATTACATCTATTATCCCAAGTACACAAAACCCTCTCTACACTTCTTACATACTGTGAGGGTCTACCGAAGCTTTCGGCAGTCTCACCTTGCACCCTTCTTTCATACACACTCGAAATACTATACCAGAATCAGACATTATAATAACTTCCAATCGCGATTGCCAATCCAACTTTCCAATACGATACCCAATAAACCATCCAAGTACAGCGAAAGTCAGCTAACGAGTTTCGAATTCTAGCAGGGAACCAACAACGATGTTGCCGGTTCAGTGGCAGAAAAAAATCTGACGAAAATGGAATGATTCCGAGCACCAGCGCCACGGGAGCGGGGTGGCGATCACCTGAACTACCAGTGATCTAGCGGTTGCCGCGAGTTTTGAAAATTCTGCCAGTGCGAACAGAGAATATAGCTATATATATACCTGCCAGGTAAGTGTCATACATGAAACTCATGATTACAGTCTCAGAAAAATAACTACAAATGGAGATATAGTAAGAAAACCTAAGCAAAGAGAATCAAGAGAATCAAAACAAAAGGATGTACTATAACAGCTGAAAATGACAATTGTCCAAAATTGCATTTTTCCTAACTATACAAACCTGAGGTCCTTTTACAATAGGAAGGTACTAGCGGCAGCTGGATAGGTCGTAAGCTTTCGAACAAGGGGTTCGGTAGTTAACTGCTTGTCCGACAGGCGCGCGAGCGCGACTGGGAGGTAAACAAATCACTTTTGCTTTTGGCCCAAGCAAAAACTGCAGAGTGAGGGGTGGCATGAGGTGGGGCTATGTGTAAAAGGACCTCAGGTTTGTATAGTTAGGAAAAATGCAATTTTGGACAATTGTCATTTGTTCGACACGGCATACAAACCTTCGGTCCTTTTACAATAGGAAGACTCACTTTCTTGGTGGGAGGAATCTGAGTCTTTTGTGAACAGACTGGTGTTCGCCCAACCTTGGAATGCCTCCCTGGTCGTAAGAGCGAGGGAGGGATCCAAGCCTCTGTCCGATTGATCGGGGTGTGCACCGCAGGATCAATGGTCAGACCTCTGGACCAAGTAACTAAGAGAGAGGCAAGCGTATCTCTTCGTACCAGCAGACAAGAACAAGTTCCTATTTGCAAGAGGCAACATAACGTTATGGTTTGTCTCTTGTTTGGCATCCACTTCCCCCCCCTTGTAGGAGGAAGGTGGATATTCGCTCCCATCCCTAGTGAAAGGGATAGGATGGGGCTCTGTCGAGTAGCTCACCGGCATCTCGTCCTTTATCCAGCAAGGTGATGACCGTATCCCCCTACCACAGGTAGAGGGGTAGAAAAAGATAGGAAGAGAAGCCAGTCACTCTCTCATTCACTTATCTATTCTTACAGTCACACCAGGACTCGATGCTGTTCAGCCTGCTAGGGTCTGGGTTAGCTAGACAACGTGTTGAGCAGCCACCACGGGTCCTAAGGAAAACGATCCAAGACCTGTGGGCAATATCCAAAGTAGAAGGGAGGTGCCAGTGGTCTGGTTGTACCAGACCCCCTGCCTTCAGTACCTGCGCCACGGAGAAGTTCTTGTGTAACTCGAGGGAGTGTACTTCTAGGTCATCTTGGTGTGACGAAGTCTTCAACACTCAGCCTGGGATGTCGAGTTTCTTCAGAAAAGCGCGGTCGCGCTTTCACAGGACAAAGCAGCATCTCCTTCGCATCGAAGGCGGTGAAGTCCATTAGGGAGGGGATTGTGAAGGACTCTAACCGATCGTCAGGAACCGAAGGGTTCAGAGTCTTCGCTACGAATTCGGTACGAAATCGAGCGTCACGAATCCCCATCCCCTGGATGCTTGACTTCGCAGGAAAAGTCATGCAATTACCTCAGAGGAAAAGAAGGGAATGGTCGTATGACCTATCCCTCTTCTCGACTTCGGTGATGTCCTGTACCCATACTGGTCTATCCGTCTGCCGCGACGTTGTTGTTCTCGGTAGTGGATAGGACACCGACACTCAATGGTGGGTGTCGATGGTATGGGTACTGTGACAAGCCGTTAGGACGAAGAAAAGATTGTTATGGAACAACCGAACTAAGTCCACAGCGAAGTTCGTAACAGACTTGGGCGCTCTGACAGCTGCCTACTGACTGCGTTCGGTAGGAGGCAAGTTGTCCAAGCACCCGAGCAAGTCACGTGACCTTCGCCTTAAAAGGGTTATGCCAAGAGACTAAACAAATAATTTGTTCGTCACCGATGCCAGAAGGCAAGGTGATGACTCTCTTAAGGCATGTGCCCAACAGGCGAAAGTCAATTGCCTTCTAGAGACCGAGGTCCTTGATGGCAAGATATCTCATAGTATAGTTTGATTCTCGGGTAAGGAGAAACAACACTATGTGACGTTGAAGACGAAGGTGTACAGAAAATGCAACCTACGTCTTCACAGCTGAACCGAGAGAAGGATTCTCAAGATTCTGAACCTGTGCTAACAAAGACTGCGAACGCTAACCGCTATTGATGCTGTCCGGTGAGGATCGTAGTTGCAATAAAAGCGGAGCGCTTCCAGTAATGAAGACAGGGAACTACTGCCTGAAGAACTGCTTCTCATGGGCTGAACATTTGGAAGTAGAGCTGTCAGGTCGGAGAGTAGGCGATGTCTTCTGACATATCTGTTAATTCGGGGGCGAGCAATGAAATTGCACACTACGAATACGAGATATTTTGAAGACAAACTCAGATGTCTGCAAAAATCATTCGCATTATCGCAGTGCGATGCAGCGGTTGACTAGTACAGACTTCTGTTACCGTGCGGTAAACAGAAAGATGAAAGAGTCCAAGAGATATCTCTGTTGAAAATTCTCGCAATGTCGAAGGCGATGAAATCGAGCGTCACAGCAGTAGATGGTTCTTCATTATTGCGAGAATCCCCGTTAATCAGAGACCTAAGTCCATGATTGTTGGGCAGAGATACGGTTCGGTAGTCAATCCAACCAGGGGAGAGAGAGACGTAACCGACCGTGCATCTCCGAGACCTAGCTGATACTGAGCCGCTATCAGGCAGTTCAATACGCAGTAGCTCTCGGTGACTCGTCATCCTGAGTTGCCAGGTAATCCATTATTCCACGAAGGAATGCGTTCGGCTAGAACCATCGAGCATAAAGAATACGCTCGAGCAATTATATTTAACCGAAACGGATTTCGGTAAATACAAAAGCTGATTTGGTGGTGTCATGACAATACCAAGTATCTAAAATCGAAACTGATAACTGCTGGGAGGTTGCAGGCAACCCCGAGTTGCAAGTTCAATTAAGATACAATTCGTCTCGGTCACAAACCGTAGAGTTAACTACGGTATGCGCCTACCCCACACGGACAATTCAACTGTTAAAGAATCATGTCGCGAGGGTAATATACGTAGTATATTTGTAGGTTCTGTACCACGACCTCCATCCTAAAATATCTTTTCCCCTCGAGGAATAAGAATAAGGATTGGAGATCGACCGCCTTCGTTCTCTAGTCAAGAGAGTGAAGGAGCAGTCTTTCCCAAAGGAAAGCTTGCAATGGTGAACAGAATACCGAAGACGATAGTTCAAGCCAAACTGGAAGTTCCCGTCCGTTCTTTCTCTATTCCAGGTTAAGCGCCTACTGTGAGATACTCTTCTTTCAGCAGCAGTCTTCTTCAAATGCTAGAAATTACAGGGAATTCGAGCATAGCGAGGTTCCCGATTATCGTGTAACAATTATCGGGGATTCTCGCTCACTTTGGACCGTGGTCTCGCCTAAGTGTTTGGAGATCGTAAAAAACTCGAAACACTCTTGAGTGCGCTAGAAATTCCGTAGAATTCTAAGCACTCTGCGAAACCCCCCACCGAATTCGTCAAACGATATCGGCTGGTGGTCCTCTCGATTCCCGTAGAAATCGAGAAAGGGGCAGGATCCCTCCTCAATGACCGGGGCTTACGTCAGGTAGGACCCGAAGGTCCCCCCGGCCGGTAGCGCAGCCCCTAACGTGGGATCTTACAGAGAAATCTCTGTAGGATCCCTCCCTTTTCCCTCGTAGCCGTAAGGGAGAGAGGGAATGGGGGAGGAATTGGATACTGGCTCGCCTTCCCAGCGGAACTAGCAGTTGGAGAAGAAAAGGAGCAGCCATCGCCTTACGGCGATGGCCTCTCAGAGCTGGGAAAACGTATCGTCAGGAGAAAACGTTTTCCCGAGGAGGGTTACGAACTCATACTGTAGGTAAGTGTCTGCCGCCACTGTGAACGTCGTCTGGGTGGGGCTGATCGACACCTGACAGGAGAGAGCCGATACCGCTCCGACTCATTCCAGTCCTCGTCGAGGTCGAAACCTCAGGAGGACCGAAGGGGTATTTAAATACGGTGTCCGAAGACACGTAGAAACGCCTCTGTCGCAGTAGAGGAGGTGAAGTAGCTTGTTCGACCGGCCAGAACTGAGAGAGCCTTCTTGTCCGGAGACGAGAGACTACCTGGTTCAACACAGTCGGCAAGCTCCGATCGCGGCAGACCCACCGTCGATTTGGGTTCCCTCTCGGGCCCCAAAAAACGACTCGAGCCGAGACGTGGCTCTGCTGGTGGAAAGCGGCGATCCTTCCCGAGGTCATTGTGCTGACGAATCAGCGCCGTAAACCTCGGCAAAGTTCCTCTGGATCTCGGAAGTCACAGCATCTTGCAGAGTGGGACCGTTAAGCCCTTCGAACAAGAGCATATTCCGAGAACCTTCCTCCTAAGAAGGGGAACAGCGACAGCCCTCTCGGTCTTCCCCTTTCCCCATCCACTTGCGCATACGTCCTGGCCGGTCCAAGACCGTGCCTGGCACGTAGGGCGTCGTGGTGGGATCATGAGGGGCCGCACCCCTCACGATCACTCCTCAATACCTCGCTCCTCCCGGTGTAACCCGAGGAGGTTGAAGGTACGGGAGAGGCAGACCTGACGCTCCCTCGTTGCTCGCTGGCAGAACCAGCAGGCTTGGAGGGCTGCAGGCGATCGTCAAACCCGCCGCGGTGGCGATCGAGCTGCAGGCCTGGTCGAACCGTCTCGCTGTGTAGAACGGCTGGACTGAGCACAGCGGCCCCGATCTCGATGTCAGAAGACTGGTGCTGGTTGCCGTACCCGGTCGCTTTCTGTGAGAGCGACGGTCAGTGCGACCTGCAGGCTCCACTGTCACAGTGAGACCGGTGCTTGTCCTCACGGCACGTCAGTCGCTGGTTCCAGCCGTGGCTGGCACCGGTCGAACGGGAGGACCTCTTCCCAGCCTCAGCCCGTGGTCGGTCGTGGACCGTCACGTCCCCGGGTAGCCAGCTGTTCGCCGCGAGAGTGAGAGCTGGTCTGGTGAGAGTCGCATGAGCGGCTGTCACCAGTCTTCCGCCCCGTGCCGTGAACCTGACGCTGAGCGGACTCAGAGGTCTGGTTCCTGGCTGCACGGTCGCTGGTAGACGACCGTACACTCGGTACCGACCTCCGCGAACGAGAGGCCGCGACGGACCCTGATGCATGGCAGAACCACTGACACCAGGCGAGGAAGTACCGGTGTTAGCCGGTACCCCTCTGGTCCCCGTAGTCTTCTTCCTTGCGGAAGAAGAGACGGGTCCCCGCTCCCGAAGGAGCAGGAGGACCAGCGGAAGGAACCCTCCCGTCCCACCTAGGTGAGACGGGTCCCGAGAAGCTCCCGAGGGAGACTTCTTAGGAGGGAGGAGGCAACCTTCTTCTTCCTCGGCTGTGAAGCCTTAGAAGTCGAAGGGGAAGAGGCGGCAGCCGACGACGATGAAGAAGATGAAGACGACGACGACGACACCTTCCTCCTCTTCTTCGTCAGCTTCCTCAGGACAGACGTAAGATCTGCTATCCAGGGCGGAGCCGGGGCTGCTGTAGCCGAAGCCACAGGGCCCCGGACGCACCTGTACAGACAGACCAAAGTCTGGGGTAGTACCACCACGAACAGGGACGACATCAGCAGGTATGGGCATCTCAGGAACAGCAGGCACAGCCAGCACAGCATCGGTAGGGACAGCCAGCGCAGCAACGGCAGGGACAGCCAGCGCAGCAACGACAGGGACAGCCAGCGCAGCAACTGCATGGACAGTCAGCCCAGAATCGGCAGGTACGGCAGGCAGCACCGGAAACACAGGAAGTGGAGCAGCAGCCAGCAACATCCTGGTACTGGCGGCAGGTCCAGGGGCTGAGCTCTAGGGCAGCGGAAGCCGTGTGGTCGCTGCAGCGCGGCAACCACGAGCGGCGGCGGCACGCCCCCCTCTCGTACGGCGAACGCACTTCACAGCGGCTGTAGGCAAGACTGTTACCACGTGAGGCGAGTACACCAGGTGAGGAGGGACGTCGTCACCTGGTTGCGTGGTCACCACTCATGGGTGACCGCAGTAGGCCCACAGACCATAGAACCGCAGCCCCTGGACACTAGCACGCCCTGCAATGGAAGGACGCCCATACCTCACCAAGGTCCACCCTCGTGGCAGTAGCACCTGCGGAAATAACAGTAGTAGCGATTAGTGGGGGGAAGTCCCCTCGCGCGGGGGGGCGAGCCCTCTCCGAACGAGTGGAAGACCCCTAATACAATTGTACATCGGGCACCGAGCGCCCTCCCACCGCCGCTCGACGGATCGGGGCGAGGAGAAGAACGCCGATAACCTCCCCCCCCCCAAGGGGAAGGGCCATCTGTGGGAGCTGAGCGGGGGGGGGGGGGGGGGGGGGGGTCTCGTTCCCCACCCCCGCACAGTACCCATGTACCCAACAACAATATAAGAGCCCGAGAGCAATCGTGCCATCGGCCCGAATGCAAGGGCATAAGGATCAATTCCCTGACTGAGCGGAACTTGAACCAAATAAATATTGATGCAATCAAAAAATTGGAATAAATGCAAAATGCCATCTTGCATTACGATTCCTTCACAATGAATAAGGGCTCGGATCGAGCGCATTTGCGCCCTCGGTACCGAGCGCAAGGGTGAAAGGATCAATTCCTTACCTTTATGGATCAAGGTTTCTGGAAACCTTGATCCATAATGAATTGATGCAATCAAAAAATATATGAAAATGAAAAGACTACTGCGCTTGCGATTTCACTTCATACAAATAAAAAGGGAAGGATCAATTCCGGGAATCGCGGAAACATTGATCCCAGTAAACAATGCAATCTCAATAAAAAATGAAAATGAAAAAGAACTGCACTTGCGATTTCACTTCATTCAAAATAAAAAGGGGGAAGGATCAATTTCCGGGTAAGCTCGGAAACTGATCTAAAATGAGTATTGCTACAATCAAAATAATATATTGAAAATGAAAAAGAATACTGTACTTGCGATTCCACTTCCATACTAAAATAAGTTTCCGTGCCGAGCGCATTCGTTCGGCAACGGGCATACAGGTCAAAAAATATAAATGAAAAGAGCACTTACTTACGATTTTCATCTCACCACATTTCAACCCAATATACGCTCGGAGCGAGTGCTCCCGCCCTCGCACCGAGCATACACAATACGAGGAATCATTCTTGGGAAAATGAATTCCCGCACTTAACGCCCTTCAGTCCCGGCAACTCGGGTAATCGGAGGCGTGGTGACACCAAGATCCTTTAATTCACAATTGAATTCAATGAAATGATTGTACTTACAATTCAGTTTCACTAGATAATTAGAAAAGAAAAACACAATCATGCGAAAGCAAACGACGATGAAGCGGGCAGAGAGCGATGATACACGTCCACACGCCAGCAGGCCGAAAGCAAAAGTGATTTTGTTTACCTCCCTTCGTCGCGACGCGCCGCCTGTCGGACAAGCAGTTACTACCGAACCCCTTGTTCGAAAGCTTACGACCTATCCAGCTGCCGCTAGTACCTTCCTATTGTAAAAGGACCGAAGGTTTGTATGCCGTGTCGGAACAAACAAAAATAACTAACAGCATGGGAAGAATACAGACAAAAGTAAACATACATTCACAGCAAATGGTAATTTTACCATATTTAAGAGGGGAAAACATAATAACATCAATTAAAAAGTTGGCAGAACCCTCTTTAAAATGACATTTGTCTAAAATTGCATTTTTCCTAACTATACAAACCTGAGGTCCTTTTACAATAGGAAGGTACTAGCGGCAGCTGGATAGGTCGTAAGCTTTCGAACAAGGGGTTCGGTAGTTAACTGCTTGTCCGACAGGCGCGCGCGCGCGACTGGGAGGTAAACAATCACTTTTGCTTTTGGCCCAAGCAAAAACTGCAGAGTGAGGGGTGGCATGAGGTGGGGCTATGTGTAAAAGGAAGGACCTCAGGTTTGTATAGTTAGGAAAAATGCAATTTTAGACAAATTGTCATTTGTTCCGACACGGCATACAAACCTTCGGTCCTTTTACAATAGGAAGACTCACTTCTTGGTGGGTGGAAATCTGAGTCTTTGTGAACAGACTGGTGTTCGCCCCAACCTTGGAAAGCCTCCCTGGTCGTAAGAGCGAGGGAGGGATCCAAGCCTCTGTCCGATTGATCGGGGTGTGCACCGCAGGTTATCAATGGTCAGACCTCTGGACCGAGTACTAAGAGAGAGGCAAGCGTATCTCTTCGTACCAGCAATGTAAGAACTTGTTCCTGTACAGGAGCCAAAGTTAAAGTCATGGTTTTGACTCTTGTAGGCATCCACTTCCCCCCCTTGTAGAAGGAAGTGGTGGATATTCTGCTCCCATCCCTCGTGAAAGGGATAGAATGGGGCTCTGTCATATAGCTCACCGGCATCTCGTCCTTATCCAGCAGGGTGATGACCGTATCCCTAAGAAAAAGATAGAAAGAGAAGCCAGTCACTTTCTCATCACTATCTATTCATACAGTCACACCAGGACTCGATGCTGTTCAGCCTGCTAGGGTCTGGGTTAGCTAGACGACGTGTTGAGCAGCCACCACGGGTCCTAAGGAAACCGATCCAAGGACCTATGGGCAATATCCAAGAGGTATAAGGAAGTTGCCGGTGGTCTGGTTGTACCAGACCCCTGCCTTCCATACCTGCGCCACGGAGAAGTTCTTACGAAACGCCAACGAGGGGCCAATACTTCTGACTTCGTGAGTTCTCGGACGGGACGTACGGATGTCGTCACTACCATCAGCCTCATACGCCCTCCTGAAGACCTCACGCAGCCAGGACGAAAGAGTGTTCTTGATACTTCTTTCTTGTTTGACCCCGTTGCTAACGAAGAGGCGTCGACACTCAGGCCCGAGGTGTCGAGTTCTCTTCAGATAGCGCCGTAGCGTCCTCCCAGGACAAAGCAGCATCTCATCCACATCATTATCTGCATGACGCTCCCGTACTCTCTTCGCCGATGCAGGTCCAGCAAGACGAGGGTCATTCGTTCCCTGGGTTGGCAAGACTTTGAAGCTGCTACTAAGCAAGGAGATCTCGAACGAGTTCGAGATGTCCAATCCCCGTCAGTTTCCAAGGGGACGGTGCAGCGACAACAGGCGGTCTCTGCTATCCTTTGGACTGTGGGAACTTAGAGGAGGCTTCCTCGGCGAAGAAAAAACGAGGAAATCCGCTACTGCTGAAGAGTGGCTCTGAGAAGAGATAGGCTCCGTCTACGACACCAACCACCGAAGACGGCCGACTTCCCTGGTACACAGCTGCAGAGGGACTGACGGACGTTTCCAGCCATCTCTGTTGCTGCGCTAACGAAAAAAGCTTCTCGTTCGCAAGAGAAGGTGGATAACAGCCAGCCGTGAAGACGTAGGGACTGGACTCGCTCGGTGGTACCGCCTCGACTCGTGTGGCTGGCCGAGAAGGTTGTGCCAATGGGGAATCTCTCTCGGTTCTCTTGCGAGAAGAGCCAGCAGGTCCGGATACCAAATGGCCTGTGGCCATTTGGAAGCCATCAGGATCATCCTGAGATTCGGGATGACCAGTGCTCGACTGATCACCTTGCGAATCAGGCTGAACGGGGGAAAGGCATAGGCGAAGAGGTTGTCCCACGGGTGTTTGAAGAGCGTCCTCTGCAGCTGCCCATGGATCCGGCACGGCCGAGAAGAACACCTGGAGCTTCCTGATGTGCCGGATGGCGAACAGATCCTCGACTGGTCGCCCCCACAGGTCGAAGAGCCTTTCCGCCACGTCCTGGTGTAGAGACCATTCGGTCCTTATCACCTGATCCCGACGGCTGAGCGTTTGTCTGCTACTACATTCCTTCCCTGGATGTAGCGTGCCGACAGCTCTATTGAGTGTGCCTCGGCCCACTCGTGCACCTGCCGAGTCAACTGATACAACGGGAGAGACCACTAGGCCCCCCTGTTTGTTGACGTAAGCCACCACCGTGGTGTTGTCGTACATCAACACCACTGAGTGTCCCATCAAGCGGTCCTGGAACTCTTGGAGAGCAAGGAACGCTGCCTTTAGTTCCAGTACATTGATGTGAAGGTGCTTGTCGTTCTCGTACCACACTCCTGAAGTCCGCAACTCTTCCAGGTGTGCGCCCCATCCCTCGGTCGATGCGTCTGAGAGCAGCTGCATGTCCGGGGGGAGTGCGCGCGGAGGCACTCCTCTTAAGGGGTTCCTGTCGTCCAGTCACCTGGCTAGGTCCTGCCTCACCTCCTGTGTCAGTGACCATGGAAGGCTTGGGGGATCCGTCGCCTGTGACCAACTCTCCTTTGGTCTCCCTGAAGAGACCGCAGGTGAAGACGCCCGTTAGGGACTGGCTTCCCGAGTGACGACAGGTGTCCGATCACGACTTGCCCATTGCTGAGCTACCTGTTCCTGCCGAGACAGGAACTGGTTGGCTGCCTCCCTGAATCTGCTACCGGTGTCGATCAGCATACCCAGTACTTCATCCTCTGCTTGTGCTCGAGATCGGACTTTTCGAAGTTCAGAACGATCCCCAGATCGCGACAGAACTCGAGCAGTCGATCCCTGTCTGTAGCAACTGCGAGCGGTAGCTCGCCAGGACTAACCAATCGTCGAGATACCCATCAGACATATCCCGTGCGAATGGCCCCAAGCAGACACCAGAGTGAACACTTGCGTGAACACCTGTGGGGCGGTTGAGAGACCGAAGCAACGTGGCCTGAGCTGGTACACCGTCCCGTCGAGGATGAAGCGGAGGTACTTTTTCCGAAGGCGGGGGAGCTGATGAATGGGTATTTGTAGATACGCATCCTTCAAGTCCACTGAAAGCATGAAATCGTTCTCCCTGATAGAGTCGAGCACTGAGCGTGCCGTCTCCATCGTGAACCGGGTCTGGCGAACCAACCGGTTCGGGGGAGAGAGATCTATCACTGGGCGCCAGCCTGTCGTAGACTTTTCCACCAGGAAGAGTCGGCTGTAAAGCCCGGTGACTGATCCGTACCGATTTCTACAGTTCTCTTGCTCAGCATGGTCTTGATCTCCTGTCTCAATGCTACGTCCTTCGATGCCCCTGGAACGTACGCCTGCTGATGGACCGGGTCCCAATGGCTGGCCAGGCACCCCCCCACATTCCGGCAGCAGGTGAGGGGGAATGCCGTCCTTCCACTGTGAACGTCGTCTGGCTGGGGCTGATCGAGACCTGACAGGAGAGAGCCGATACCGCTCCGACTCATTCCAGTCCTCGTCGAGGTCGAAACCTCTGGAGGACCGAAGGGATATATAAATACGATGTCCGAAGACACGTAGAAACGCCTCTGTCGCAGTAGAGGAGTGAAGGAGCTTGTTCGACCGTCTAGAACCGAGAGAGCCTTCTTGTCCGGAGACGAGAGACTACCTGGCTCAACCCAGTCGGCAAGCTCCGATCGCGGCAGACCACCGTCGATTTTTGGATTCCCTCTCGGGCCCCAAAACGACTCGAGCCGAGACGTGGCTCTGCTGGTGGGAGCGGCGATCCTTCCCCGAGGTCATTGTGCTGACGAATCAGCGCCGTAACCTCGGCAAAGTTCCTCTGGATCTCGGAAGTCACAGCATCTTGCAGAGTGGGACCGTTAAGCCCTTCGAACAAGAGCATATTCCGAGAACCTTCCTCCTAAGAAGGGGGAACAGCGACAGCCCTCTCGGTCTTCCCCATCCACTTGCGCATACGTCCTGGCCGGTCCAAGAACCGTGCCTGGCACGTAGGGCGTCGTGGTGGGATCATGAGGGGCGCACCCCTCACGATCACTCCTCAATACCTCGCTCCTCCCGTGGTAAAACCCGAGGAGGTTGAAGGTACGGGAGAGGCAGACCTGACGCTCCCTCGTCGCTCGCTGGCAGAACCAGCAGGCTTGGAGGGCTGCAGGCGATCGTCAACAACCCGCGGTGACGATCGAGCTGCAGGCCTGGTCGAACCGTCTCGCTGTGGAGAACGGCTGGACTGAGCACAGCGGCCCCGATCTCGAGTGTCAGAAGAGCTGGTGCTGGTTGCCGTTCCCGATCGCTCTCTGTGAGAGCGACGGTCAGGCGACCTGCAGGCTCCACTGTCGCAGTGAGACCGGTGCTTGTCCTCACGGCACGTCACGTCGCTGGTTCCAGCCGTGGCTGGCACTGGCGAACGGGAGGACCTCTTCCCAGCCTCAGCCCGTGGTCGGTCGTGGACCGTCACGTCCCCGGGTAGCCAGCTGTTCACCGCGAGAGTGAGAGCTGGTCTGGTGAGAGTCGCATGAGCGCTGTCACCAGTCTTCCGCCCCGTGCCGTGAACCTGACGCTGAGCGGACTCAGAGGTCTGGTTCCTGGCTGCACGGTCGCTGGTAGGCGACCGTACACTCGGTACCGTCCCGCGAACGAGAGGCCGAGACGGACCCTGATGCAGTGGCAGAACCACTGACACCAGGCGAGGAAGTACCGGTGTTAGCCGGTACCCCTCTGGTCCCCGTAGTCTTCTTCCTTGCGGAAGAAGAGACGGGCCCCGCTCCCGAAGGAGCAGGAGGACCAGCGGAAGGAACCCTCCCGTCCCACCGAGGTGAGACGGGTCCCGAGAAGCTCCCGAGGAAGCTTCTTAGGAGGGAGGAGGCGACCTTCTTCTTCCTCGGCTGTAAAGCCTTAGAAGTCGAAGGGAAGAGGCGGCGGCCGACGACGATGAAGAAGATGAAGACGACGACCACGACACCTTCCTCCTCTTCTTCGTCAGCTTCCTCAGGACAGACGTAAGATCTGCTATCCAGGGCGGAGCCGGGGCTGCTGTAGCCGAAGCCACAGGGCCCGGACGCACCTGTACAGACAGACCAAAGTCTGGGGTAGTTACCACCACGAACAGGGACGACATCAGCAGGTATGGGCATCTCAGGAACAGCAAGGCACGGCCAGCACATCATCGGTAGGGACAGCCAGCGCAGCAACGGCAGGAACAGCCAGCGCAGCAACGGCAGGGACAGCCAGCGCAGCAACTGCATGGACAGTCAGCCCAGAATCGGCAGGTACGGCAGGCAGCACCGGAAACACAGGAAGTGGAGCAGCAGCCAGCAACATCCTGGTACCGGCGGCAGGTCCAGGGGCGAGTTCTAGGGCAGCGGAAGTGTGGTCGCTGCAGCGCGGCAACCACGAGCGGCGGCGGCACGCCCCCCTCTCGGTACGGCGAACGGGCACTTCACAGCGGCTGTAGGCAAGACTGTTACCACGTGAGGCGAGTACACCAGGTGAGGAGGGACGTCGTCACCTGGTTGCGTGGTCACCACTCCATGGGTGACCGCAGTAGGCCCAGACCATAGAACCGCAGCCCCCCTGGACACCAGCACGCTCTGCAATTGGAAGGACGCCCATACCTCACCAAGGTCCACCCTCGTGGCAGTAGCACCTGCGGAAATAATAGTTAAGTAAGCGAATTAATGGGGGGCGGAAATCCCCTCGTGCGGGGGTTTGATCCTCCCTCCCGAACGAGTGGAAGACCCTAATACAATTGTACATCGGGCACCGAGCGCCCTCTCTCCCCCGCGCTCGACGGATCGGGCGAGGAGAAGAACGCCGATAACCTCCCCCCCCCCAAGGGGAAGAGCCATCTGTGGGAACTGAACGGGGGGGGTCTCGTTCCCCACCCCCGACGCACCAGTACCCCATGTAAACCCAACAACAAAATAAGAGCCCTAGAGCAATCGTTGCCATCGGCACGAATACAAGGCATAAGGATCAATTCCCTGACTGAGCGGAACTTGAAACCAAATAATATTGATGCAATCAATAATAAGGAACAAAATGAAAATGCATCTTGCAAAACGATTCACTTCCCAATGAATAAGGGCTCGGATCGAGCGCATTTGCCCCCTCGGTACGAGCGCAAGGGTGAAAGGTTTCATTCCTTACCTTTATGGATCAAGGTTTTCTGGAAACCTTGATCCATAATGAATTTGATGCAATCAAACAAATATATGAAAATGAAAAGACTACTGCGCTTGCGATTTCACTTCATACAAATAAAAAGGGGAAGGATCAATTCCCGTGAATAGCGAACATTGATCCCAGTCAAGCAATGCAATCTCAATAAAAAAAATGAAAATGAAAAAGAACTGCACTTGCGATTCACTTCATTCAAAATAAAAAGGGGGAAGGATCAATCTCCGGGCAAGCTCGGAAACTGATCCAAAATGAGTATTGCTACAATAAAAAATAATATATGAAAATGAAAAAGAATACTGTACTTGCGATTCCACTTTCATACTGAATAAGTTTCCGTGCCGAGCGCATTCGTTCGGCAACGGGCATACAGGTCAAAAAAATATAAATGAAAAGAGCACTTACTTACGATTTTCATCTACACATTTCCAACCAATATACGCTCGGAGCGAGCGCTCCCGCCCTCGGCACCGAGCATACACAATACGAGGATCATTCTGGGAAAATGAATTCCCGCAATTACGCCCTTCAGTCCCGGCACTCGGGTAATCGGAGGGCGTTGTGAACCAAGATCCTTTAATTCACAATTGAATTCAATGAAATGATTGTACTTACAATTCAGTTTCACTAGATACATAGAAAAAGAAAAACACAATCATGCGAAAGCAAACGACGATGAAGCGGGCAGAGAGCGATGATACACGTCCACACGCCAGCAGGCCGAAAGCAAAAGTGGTTTGTTTACCTCCCAGTCGCGCGCGCGCGCCTGTCGGGACAAGGGCAGTTAACTACCGAACCCCTTGTTCGAAAGCTTACGACCTATCCAGCTGCCGCTAGTACCTTCCTATTGTAAAAGGACCGAAGGTTTGTATGCCGTGTCGGAACAACTAAATTTTACAATGGCTCAACTTGCAGAAAACATGAATAAAGTAGGAAAAAACATTCTCTGATAAATCACAAATCACCAACCATGACATATGGGGAAATATTACTTGACACAGAGTATATAGTCCAACTAGCTAAGAGTCAGAATATGCTCATGAAATCCCAGGAACTTGCTCCTAGATTCAGCATTTTATCCAAATAATGAGTTTAAATTTTCACCTTACGCAGAGCTACTAACCCAGATTCATTTTTAATTAAGATTCAAACAGTTCACAGCACAGTAGATAGTGTCAAGGGATTAGACAAAAAAGTAAAATAATATAGTCAAGCCAAGAGGTACACTGTGAACCTTCAGGCATTCCCAACAGTTACAATAATTACCTGCTCCTTGTAATCCTCTTCTTCATCTGTGTCACAATCAGGCAGTGGGTAAATGTGGATATCATTCTCGCCAATTTCGTCCAGTACCTGAAAAAATGTAAACATTAAACTACAGCTAATGCATTAATAAATCAAGTAAAGTTAGATGCTGTCAACCCTAGTTTCATTTGGTATAAAAATTGAGAACTTGGGAAAACATATGCCTCAATTCATCCATTACTATACTTCTAAATCTTAAAACACCACACCAATTGCTAGACCATTTTAATCCGAGACTATAAACATGGACGGTGTGCATAAAATGAGGTTAAACGTTTCGTGGAGAATGTTAATTAGAAACATCTTCCACGGCAGAAAATGTTAAGTACTGTACATACTGAGCAATTTGCTAGAACTGCACTCTGAAATGGTTGTTCAGTGCTTTCTTTAATCAATAAATCATTTCTAAAAATCTACTTCAGAATTTTAAAAGTGGGCCAATACCAGCACCAACAAATATCATCATCTACACACATATGTGGGGTGAAGACTTTGCAACTTTTGGAAACAATATAAACACAAACTTTGCCTAAATGTATCCATACTGAAGGGACGACATACACACTGACAAGGAGAATGAGAAACATTGGAGGGGTGTGAAAACAAAAGACTAAGGTTCATGGATGAAGTGCAGTGGGAAGATGATCATATTACAAAGACGAAGTTGCAAGAGATGTGGTGTCCAATACTTACAATATTGTCTGACTTCTAAAAGATGGAGGTGGTTTAACAATGATGAAAAGTGCCGAGGAACAGTTGCTCATAAAGAAATTGACTATGAAAGCAGTAAAATAATGCCAAGTAGAAAGGCTTAGATGAAGAAAGATCTGAAAGGAGTTCAGGCAGAAAGATCAAACAACAAAAGACAATGGGGAGACCTCAGTTCTCATATAAACTTACAGGGGGGAAAATAAGTTATAAAAATATTTAAAATTTTTTTTTAAAGAACCAAACTATGAACTTTTACAAACATGTCACTGAAGCAGAATCACATAATTGTTTGAAAGATTATTCAGTTTTTGTTAATTTCCACAGGAAACATTTTAAAGTAGTATACAATTTGGTAAGTTCTTACTCGTATCATACCAAGTTGTGCTCCTCTGTACATGAACCAGTTACCAGAGTATATTCATGATGCCTATACAAGGTAAACCTCAGTACGTACTAGGAGTTACAGAGAGCTAACATGTGGTATTTTACTTTTTTCCTCTTCTTTCATATCTTGGAAAAAAAAAATGATATTGTTATAATACAATAAAGTTTCATACATACTTACCTGGCAGATATATACATAGCTAAGACTCCGTCGTCCCCGACAGAAATTCAAATTTCGCGCCACTCGCTACAGGTAGGTCAGGTGATCTACCGGCCTGCCCTGGGCGGCAGGACTAGGAACCATTCCCGTTTTCTACTCATATATTTTCTCTTCCACCTGTCTCCTTGCGGGGAGGCTGGGTGGGCCCTAATCGTATATATCTGCCAGGTAAGTATGTATGAAACTTTATTGTATTATAACAATATCATTTTCATACAATCAACTTACCTGTCAGATATATACATAGCTGATTGGCACCCTTCGGTGGAGGGTAAGAGACAGCTACTACTGGAATAGACAGGTAAACAACATCTGTTGTAGGTATAAAATAAAAACCTTGGTTCCTACCTGATAGGTGGTAGACTTCGTGGGTGTTTGCCCCGTAGTCTGCATCACCTCAAGAAACTTTAGCGAGATATGTGATCTATGGCCAAGAATTCTTGTGGGTCTGCCGAAGGGGTCTTATCCACTTACTCGGCAGAGCCTGAAAGGACTTTGTCAATGGGTGCTGATCCACTTATATGACAACACACCTTATTAAGGAGCACACAACCAATCCCGACCACCTGATCCTAACCACCATGTTAGTATTAAAAATTGCTCCGAGTTATCCCCAACTCTTCGCAACAACCGTAACTCAAACCAAATTGCACACGCACACAATAATTTTTCAAAAAAAAAAGATACTCATCTACTAAAAGATATCACAAGAGTTCCTTACTGAACGGAAGTGACTGGCCGCCTGTGCGGTATCTGCACTTGTTCAGCAGAAAGTCTAGAACATATCTATTAGACTTAAGTAGTAAAAAAATTAAGGATTGTTGTCAGCTCCTGTACCAGGATTGTGCCCACAGACACAAAAGGACCTAAGGAAAACATTTTTCATAGGTCACACGCACGTCCTTCAAATAGTGAGAAGCAAACACAGAATTACATCTCCAATATGTCGCTTCCAAGATATTCTTCAGTGACATATTTCTTTGAAAAGAGAGACGTCGCCACTGCTCTCACTTCATGAGCTCTTACTCTCAGGAGTTTTAAAGAATCATCCGTGCAAGCCTTATGAGCGTCCGTAATTACGTTCCTGACAAAAAAGGCTAAAGCATTCTTAGACATAGATCTTGATGGATCCTTCACTGAGCACCAAAGACCTTGTCTAGAACCTCCCAACTGTTCCTTTTTCTGTAAGTAAAACTTTAACGCCCTTACTGGGCAAAGAGACCTCTCCGGTTCCCTGCCGACGAGACCCGATAATCCTTTTACCTCGAAGTTTCTCGGCCAGGGATTCGAAGGATTTTCATTCTTCGCCAAGAATAATTCCTTGAAGGAACAGATGGCTGAATCTATATTGAACCCGACTTTGTCACTAAGGGCGTGCAGTTCACTAACTCTTTTCGCCGTCGCCAGTGACAAAAGAAATAAACATTTTCTCGTTATATCACGAAACGAGGCCAAATGTAGGGGTTCAAATCTCTCTGAAGACAAGAACTTCAGCACTACGTCTAGATTCCAGTTAGGGGGAGAAGTGATCTTAGACTTCGGTCTCAAAAGACCTAATCAGATCATGTAGATCTTATCGTTTCCCAAATCTAGGCCTCTATTCCTAAAAGACGGCCGATAGCATACTCCTATAGCCCTTTATCGTGGCTACGGAGAGACGCGATTCTTCTCTCAGAAATAACAGAAATCAGCTATTTCTGTTACAGAGGTACTGGAGGAGGACAACTTCTTCGACTTACACCACCTTCTAAAAACTTCCCACTTGGATTGGTAAACCCGGATAGTGGAAGTTCTCCGGGCTCTAGCGATCGAGCTTGCTGCTTTGCTAGAAAAGCCTCTCGCTCTGACAAGTCTTTCGATAGTCGAAAGGCAGTCAGAGCGAGAGCGGGGAGGTTTTGATGAAACCTCTCGAAGTGTGGTTGTCTGAGAAGATCCTTCCTTTGTGGAAGGGATCTGGGAAGTCTACTATCCACTCCAGTACCTCTGGGAACCACTCTTGAGCTGGCCAAAAAGGGGGCTATCAGGGTCATTCTTGTCCCCTTTGAAGTCACAAACTTCCTGAGCACTTGCCCCAGAATCTTGAATGGGGGAAATGCGTAAACGTCTACCTGAGACCAATCTAGCAGGAAGGCGTCTACTGCTAGAGCTCTGGGGTCTTCCACTACTGAACAGAAGACTTCCAGTCTCTTCGAGAGGAAACGTGGCAAAGAGGTCGACATGAGGAGTCCCCCAAAGAGACCAGAGATTGCGGCAAACGTCTGAGTGGAGGGTCCATTCGGTATGAAGGACCTGGTTCCTCCTGCTCAGCCTGTCCGCTCTCACGTTCCTTACTCCCTGAACGAACCTCGTCAATAGAGAGATGTTCCTTTGCGATGTCCACAACAGCAGGTCTCTTGCGAGTTCATAAAGGGCATACGAGTGAGTAACCTCCTTGCTTCCGAATGTATGCCAGAGCGGTTGTATTGTCCGCATTCACTTGTACTATTTTGTTGCTCACTAACGGTTCGAAGCTCTTTAGAGCTAGGTGTACAGCCAACAGTTCTTTGCAGTTTATGTGCCAGGACACTTGAGAGAATTCCAAGTGCCTGACATTCTCTCTTTCCCAAAGTTGCTCTGCTCCCAACCTTTTTTTCCGACGCGTCGGAAAACAATACAAGGTTTGGGCTCTGTATTTCCAGGGAAGTACCCTTGTTTTCCCTCAGTGGGAGTAACCACCATTCTAAATGGCGTTTCATCAGATCTGGAATGGGAAAACTGTCCGAGAGGAGTCCTGTCTTCATGTTTCCACGAACTTCTGAGGAAGAACTGAAGAGGACGGAGATGAAGTCTTCCTAGATGAAAGAACTGTTCGAGCGAGGAAAGGGTCCCTAACAGGCTCAACCATTCCTCTGCCGAAGTACGTTCCTTCCTTAGGAAGAGAGAGACTTTTTCTAAACCTCTCGTTAGTCTCTCTTGAGAAGGAAATACTCGAAAACCCCGAGAATCCATCCGAATCCCCAGATAGACCAAGTTCTGGCTGGGGATCAGTTGGGACTTCTCGAGGTTCACGAGTAATCCTAAGGTCTTTATCAGGTTTAGTGTCACAGTCAGGTCCTCCAAACACTGTTTCTCTGACTTTGCTCGATAAGCCAGTCGTCTAGGTACAGAGATATACTGATTCCTTTCAGATGAAGCCATCTCGCCACATTTTTCATAAGGCTCGTGAAAACCTGAGGCGCCGTAGACAGGCCGAAACACAAGGCTCTGAATTGGAAGATCCTTCCCCCCGTCATGAAACGGAGGTACTTCTTCGACGAAGGATGGATCGGGACGTGAAAATAGGCGTCCTGGAGATCCAGAGACACCATCCAATCCCCTTGGCGAAGAGCCGCAAGGACTGAAGCAGAGGTTTCCATGGAGAACTTCTGTTTCTGAACAAAACTTGTTCAGAGCGCTGACATCCAGAACTGGTCTCCAGCCCCCCGAGGCTTTCGCAACCAAGAAAAAGACGATTGTAAAACCCTGGGGAGCTTTGATCCAGCACTAGTTCTATAGCTCTCTTGTCCATCTGATCCACCATTTGTTGAAGAGTATCTTTCAACACAGGGTCCTTGTAATTGGCGGACAATTCCCTCGGAGTTGACGTCAGGGAGGATTGTCCAGAAAGGAATGAGGTCATCCCTTCTGAAGCACCGACATCGACCAAGCGTCTGTGTCGATGAGAGTCCAGGCTTCCGCAAATCCCCGGAGCCTGGCACCTACTGGTGTTTTGGAGGAGCGCCACTTCACTTTCCCCTTTTAAAGGGGCGGAACGAGGCTCGACCTCTCTCTCGGTCGTTTTCCTTTTAGCGGTAACTCTAGTGGGAGGGCCTCCTCGAAAGGGCCGAACAGGAGTAGACACCCCTTTCTTTTCTCCCACCATCACTGGTCTCTTCTTCCTGGAAGATTGCAGGAGAAGATCCTGTGCGCTTTCTCCGTTCAGAGATTCGGGAAATACCCTCACCAACTGTGAAGGGAACAGAAAATCCAGACCTAGGGGCGAATAACAAAGCTGCTCTTGCGAATGGGATACTGCTTTCGTCAAGAAAGCGCTAAAAACAGATCTCTTCTTCAAGAGACCTGCTCCAAATAAGGAAGGAAGAAACTTCCCCTGAGCCGTCCTGTTACCGCCTTGTCAATACAGGACAAAATTGCAAGGAGTACGTCCGGTTCTAGTCCTTCAGGGGCATGAGCCTTCTTGGACATCACCCCAAGGGACCAATCTAGGAAGTTAAAGACTTCTAGAATGTGAAAAAGTCCCTTGAGGAGATGATCAAAACTCTGAAAGACCCCAAGTAATCTTAGCAGTGTGAAGGCTATGTCTCCTGGATGCATCTACCAGACTGGAAAAGTCAGCTTCAGCTGAAGCTGGGAGTGTGAGACCCATATTCTCCCCAGTCTGGTACCAAATCCCTCTCTTGCCCGTAAGTCTAGCGGGAGGTCAATGCAAACACTGTCCTTACTAGCTCTTTCTTGGTTAGCATCCAGCTATCCAGTCGATTGCAGAGCTCTCTTCATAGAAATCGTCGGTCTCATCTTCAAGAAAGCCGACGATTTCGGCGTCTTAGAGCATGAAAAAAGTGAACGAGGCGAAGGTAGGAGCGGCAGGGATCAATGCATCTCCGTATTCCTGGAGTAGGAGAGCTGTCAAAACTTTGTAGTTAGACGGTTCCTTCTTTGCCGTGAGAACTCGTCCTCTGAGTCCTCTTCCAAAATCGGATCAGAAGGAGAGGCCACTTCCCGTTCCGGGTCTTCCTGTTCAAAAACTCTCTCTACGGGAGACAAACTCCTAATAGGAGAGGGGCTAAGAGAGTGTAAAGAGCTCCTATGCTTGGCTGGCTCTTCGCGCCTGGCTGGCGCCTCGCGCCTGGCCTGGCGCTCGCGCCTGGCTGGCGCCTCGCGCCTGGCTGGCGCCTCGCGCCTGGCTGGCGCCTCGCGCCTGGCTGGCGTCTGCTGGCTACCTCCTCGCGCTTGGCTGGCGCCTCGCGCCTGGCAGGATCCTCGCGCCTGGCTGGCGTCTCGCGCCTGGCTGACTCCTCGCGCCTGACTGGTGTCTCGCGCCTCTCAAAGCTCTCGCGCCTGACTGACGCCTCGCGCCTGGTTTGGAGCTCACGCCTTTCTGGTGCCACATCCTTGTATGTCAGATGCTTGTCTGGCGCCTCGCGCTTGGCTGAATCCTCACGCCTGGTTGTTACATCGCGCTCGGCTGAAGCTGCTGGTCTAGCAGACGTATCCCATCTGGGAATATCCTCGCGCCTGTAAAAGCGTTTCCTTCTCGCTTTGTTCTGACGCTCTTAAATCCTAGAAGAACGGCGTCTCGTCTGTAGGACGCCTCGCGCTTGACTGGCGCGACGCGCTTGTCTGGTGAATCAAAATCGTCCAAAGAGTCTCTATCCGAGTAAATCTCAAAAGACTCACGTCCCACAGGAGCCTCACTCCTGGCGGGAGAAGGAAGACGAGTCTTCTTGACCGGCAGTCTCACGTCTTTCTTACGAGGAGGATCCTTCGAAAGGACTCCTACCAAGGCGGATAGCTGTTTCTGCACCGCCAAAATGATCCTCTTGGAAGCCTCTCCTGCGTCTTCTTGAACGGGAGAGGGAGACCTCGAAAGAGTTTTGCCCACATCATGGGACGTCAAAACCCTCTTCGCCTTCTTGATGGAAGGAGGCGCTTCTTCCGAAAAGCGTTCTGGGCTTGAATCCAAAACAGGATCTCTCCAGTGCCTTTTCAGGGGCCTGGACAAGTCCGAATCCTTCCACCCTCGTTTAGGAGAGGGAGAAGCGGACGAAGAGAAGCACTCTCTGAGGACGCTTTTCCGATAGCGGTCCTGAGCAGTCTGTCTATATCAGCACCTGCTGAAGGGACGCCTGACCGGGGGGAATTCTCCACAACCTCCGTACGGCTTTCGACTTTCCTTCTTTTCTGGGCTTGGGAGCTTGGAAGAGGTCTAGGCCTGGGAGCGTCGCAGAGACGGTCAGACGCCCCCTCCACAACACTGGGGACACTCACTTCACTATAATCACTTTCACAGTCCTTACCTTTCATGGTAGCCATTTTGGATCTCATCCTGTGAAGAGTAGCTTTCAGTTCAGCAATTTCCGAGGCCGAATCTGAATGTAAAGCCAGTGAGGGCCCTGATACAGAATTAGAATCATAATTAAGAGAAGAGTTAGAATTATCCAAAGGCTCAATAGGCCTTGTACTACTACCCGCAATCTTAGATGCAGCCCTTCTGACTCTATCCCTTTCTAACTTCTTCAAGTAAGAAGTTAGAGTCTTCCATTCCTCAACATTCAACCTCTCACACTCATGACAGGTGTTAGAAATAGAACAATCAAAACCCCTACATTTGCGACATACAGTGTGAGGATCAACCGAAGCTTTCGGTATCCTCACCTTGCAGGCCTACATTCACACATTCTCACACAACCCACTTTTGAATCAGACATCTTGAAGAAAAAATCAAAGCAAGTCCAAATCCAGTCCACAGTAGCGAATGCCAAAACACGATCCCTAGTACGTCACCAAAAGTCCACAAAAAGATGATCAATTGTCTAGAAAAGCGAATTCCAGTCAAGAGGTGGCAGCAACGATGTTGATACCACCGGCGACAGAAAATATGAGTAGAAAACGGGAATGGTTCCTAGTCCTGCCGCCCAGGGCAGGCCGGTAGATCACCTGACCTACCTGTAGCGAGTGGCGCGAAATTTGAATTTCTGTCGGGGACGACGGAGTCTTAGCTATGTATATATCTGACAGGTAAGTTGATTGTATGAAAATAGAAATTATACAAAAAGCAATGCACTCCTATTTCAATAAGTTGAATTCCAATCTCCTTAAACAATAAAATTATAAAATAACTACTGTAAAAAAAGTCAATGCTGTCTGACATACTAACCTTTCGTTTGAGCTTCTGTACCTCCTGCTTTGTTAGGGTGTCAGCCTTAGCGATAACGGGAACAATGTTCACCTTGTTGTGCAGCTGCTTCATGAATTGAATGTCCAAAGGTTTCAGCCTGGAAATTATTCCATTATTCAGATGGGAGACCAAACCATTGCATTAAAATTCTTAGCTATAGCAGGGTTGGTCAGGAAGGTTTGTTCTTGTTATATAAATTATTTCATGAATTCCATAATCTTGGTAAGGGAAGCATTCCATTGTACAATTATCCACAACACTGCTTTCAAAGGGAGTAGTATTATTAAATTTGAACCACTGATATAAGCAAATGAAATTATGATGTGACCAGACCATGGCATACCTTTGGTAACCTTCAGGGTAAAACTGTAGAACAGCCTTAACAAAGCTATTATTAATGGTGATGTTAATATTGTATAATTACCAAATGGTCTTATGCTAGAACTACATAGTGACACCATAGTTAACTTGATTTTGATATTTACGTAATTTACTTACTTCAGAATCAATTCTGTATTCAGTACATTTTTTTTTATTTTTTTTTAGGTATTACAAAATTTTTAGGAATTACAAAATTTTAATATAGTACACTGGGTTAGCCAAAAGGGTGGAAATTGGAGTAAGGTTAATGTTGAAGAAGTTGGACAGCTTTACCAGTGAGAACAAAAACTTGGTCGAGAAGTAAAACGTATAAGGCAGTGAACTTAAGAATACTTAAAACATACTTTGCTAATTACACTCAGTGTCAGCGTAATACAGTACCACTATGGTACACTACTGTATTTCAAGAGGATAAAGAGAGAATACTAATAGTTTTCACTTCACAAGAAATTGTAGGAAAAGGTAAGTTATGCCACAAGTGAAAAAGAATCAGTACAAGAGTACTACTGCCATACCCATGACCAGCAGGGTTGATGAAATAGAAGCAACAATGAACTCTGTTGTCTACTATGTGACGTCGGTTGAGCCCCGACTCATCCTGGAGGTATCTCTCAAACTGATCATTGATGTACTGAATGATGGATTGGAAACTGCGGGGGGAGATTAAGGAGATCGTAGAAAAAATCCTAAATTCCAAGACCACCAGTAGCCTACAGATACTGTAGTCAGATGCAGATATTTTTATTTACAAACCTGTATACAGAAGTGTATTTCTCTGCATACATATAAAATAATCATAACAATAAAGACATTAAGAAAACAACAAACTACTACAGCATCAATACAACAGATATACAGAAAACTCCTACATCTAAAAGATAAACTTGGGAATGTCTCAAACATATGCAAAAATCTGCAATGTCCCAGAATGTAAATATATAAAACATGAACATTTGAAATGTTCCTGATATTACGGACTTGGGTAGCTGTACATAGTACATAAAGTAATATGAACAAAAAATAACTGATAAAAAATACACCGTACCAGTCAGTGTTATCAATGGCGTCTCCATATCCCGGAGTATCTACAACCGTTAGCCTAACCTTCACGCCCCGTTCTTCAATCTCTACTGTCGACACATCAATCTTCACGGTTTTACTGATACTTTCTGTAAAGACAGTATATAGTTATTTTACCAAAAATGAATTATAAACTCTTGAATAACCTAGAGGGCAACCAAAACACATTCACAAAAATGTTATTGTTATAATACAATTAAGTTTGTTCATACTTACCTGGCCGATATATATATAGCTGTATTTCTGACGTCCGACAGAATTTCAAAATTCGCGGCACACGTAGTGGGGCGGTCAGGTGGTAGTACCCATTCCCGCCGCTGGGAGGCGGATATCAGGAACCATTCCCATTTTCTATTCATATTTATTCATGGCCCTTGTCTCCTGAGGGGAGGAGGGTGGGCACTCTAAGTATATATATCTGCCAGGTAAGTATGAACAAACTTAATTGTATTATAACAATAACATTTTGTTCATGAAACTTACCTGTCAGATATATATATAACTGAAATCACACCTTCGGATGTGGGTAGAGACAGACTAGGATTTTTTAGGAAATTTAAATTAAAATAAAAGATTAACTTATTGGTTCCTTACCTGATAGCAAAGTAGACTATGTGATTACTGTCACCTAAAGCCTGCTTATGCTTTATCAGAGTTGCCAGCCAGGTTTTGACCTGTAGTGCTGGTGCTCTCTGGATGCTCTGTCAACGGGGACGTGACCACAATGCGACAAGACCATCTAGCCAAACATATGGCAGTAACACAGCAACCGACCACCACCTGACCAACTAACCCAAAAAACCCCGCCTGATATTAACACTATGGAATGGGAGATTTTCACAGAAGATCTCACCATCAACCAAAAAACACAATAACTAACCTAACTAAGCTAAGGGATAGGGAGAGAGCTACCTTCAGCCCCAAAAACTCTGTCTGCCAAAATGTAAGGTCCCAAAGAACTACAGTTCTCGTAAATCGTTCTCACATCCCGGAGGTAATGTGAGGCGAATACGGAATTGCTCCTCCAGAAGGTGCTATCAAGAATATCTCTGATAGACATGTTCCTTTGGAAGGCAAGAGAGGTAGCTACGGCTCTGACCTCGTGAGCTTTCACTTTAAAGAGGCTCATATCAGTCTTCTGGCAAGATGAATGAGCCTCTTTAATGACGTCCCTCTAAGAAGAAAGCAACAGCATTCTTCGACAACGGCAAATCTGGTCTCTTCACCGAGCACCAGAGATTACCTGAGGGACCTCTTATCTCTCTAGTCCCTATTCACATAGAACTTGAGAGCCCTGACAGGGCACAGGGCTCTCTCTGGTTCTTGACCCACGAGACTCGATATTCCTTTGATTTCAAAAGCTCTTTGGCCAAGGATTAGACGGGTTCTCGTTCTTAGCCAAGAAAGAAGGGTTCAACGAGCAGGACAGCGCTGTCTCCCTTGAAACCCACTAGGCTACTGAACGCCTGGATTTCACTAACTCTCTTCGCCGTCGCAGAGAAGCTAGGAAAGCGCGTTTTTCTCTTTAAGTCCCTTAGAGAAGCTCATGGAGAGGCTCAAAGGGACTTAGCATCAGATGTTTCAACACCACATCTAAATTCCATGAGGGCGGTCTTGCTTGTGGAATTTTGGTGGTTTCAAACGACCTTAAGAGATCGTGCAGATCCTTATTGTCGGAGAGGTCCATTCCTCTGTGGCGAAAAACGGCAGACAACATACTCCTATAACCCTTGATTGTAGGAACTGCCAATTTTTGCACATTTCTTAGATAGAGTAAGAAATCTGCTATCTGATTCACAGAGGTCGTGGAAGAGGAAATTCCTTTCCTTCTTGCACCATGCCCTGAAGGAGGACCACTTAGACTGGTAGACAGCTCTTGAAGATGGCTCCTTCGAGCATTAGCGATTGACTCCTCGCAGCTGCCTTTGAAAAGCCTCTCGCTCTGGCCAGCTTTTCGATAGTCCTGAAACGCAGTCAGGGCCAGAGCGGAGAGGTTTTTGGTGAAACCTTTTGAAGTGAGGCTGTCTGAGTAGATCTCTCCTCCAGGGCAACGTTCTTGGGAAGTCCACAAGGAACGTCATGACCTCTGTGAACCACTCTCTTGCTGGCCACATTGGGGCAATCAGAGTCAACCTTGTCCCTTCTGACGCTGCGAACTTTCTCATTACGTCCCCCATGATCTTGAATGGGGGAAAGGCGTAAAGATCCAGGCTGTCCAGTTCCAGAGCAACGCGTTCCATCCAATGCAATTGCCCCCTGGGTCCAGAACCGGGGAGCAATACAGAGGAAGCCTCTTCGTCCTTGATGTAGCGAACAGGTCTACTAGAGGACGTCCCCACAATTTCCATAACTGTTGACAGACTTCCTGGTGCAAGGTCCATTCTGTTGGTAGAATTCTGATTTCGGCGGCTGAGAAGTCCGCCCTGACATTCTGAACCCCTGCCACGAATCTTGTCAGGATCTTGATGCGCCTTGCGTCTGCCCATAGCAGAACTTCCATTCGCCAGGGGAAAAAGGGGGAAAAAAAGGGATCTGGAGCGAGTCCCTCCCTGATTCTTTAGATACGCAAGGCTGTGTACTGTCCGAGTTGACTTGAACAACCTTGCTTGACAGTCTTTCTTCGAAGAACTGCAGCGACAGGAATATCGCTGCCAGTTCCTTTACATTGATGTGCCAGGCTACCTGTTCCCCTCTCCAGGAGCCTGACACTTCTTCCCCCCCCCTAGTGTTGCTCCCCAACCGGAAATGGAAGCGTCTAGAACAACACTAGGGTCGGGGCTCAGAAGATTTAAGAGAGGCCCTCTCGTAACTTCTGAGGGTCGAGCCACCATCTTAAGTGTACTCTTACTTCGTGGGAGATCCTTAGGATCGCATTCAGGTCCCCTTTCGACGTCCATTCTTCCGCAAGGAAGAATTGAAGAGGCCTGAGGTGCAGTCTTCCCAGCGAGAACAAACTTTTCTAGCGAGGAAATGGTGCCCAGCAGACTCATCCACTCCCTCACCGAACAAGCTTCTCTCTCTAGGAAGGCTGCGACTTTCTCTAACACCCAGTCGCTGACGTTCCTGGGATGGAAACGCCCGAAAAGCCACTGAATCCATCTGAATCCCCAGATACACGATGGACTGTGTCGGGGTCAGATGCGACTTTTCGGTGTTGACCAACAGACCCAGAGGACTTTGCTAGGGCTAGCGTAAACTGAAGGTCCTTCAGACACTTCTGCCTCGACGACGCTCTGATCAGCCAATCGTCGAGGTAGAGGGATATCCTGATTCCTGACGAATGGAGCCACTTCGCTACATTCCTCATAATCATTGTGAAAACCATCGGGCCGTGCTGAGACCGAAACAAAGGGCTCTGAACTGCCAAACCCTGGTTGTCCAAGACGAACTCTCGGGTACTTCCTTGAAAGAGGGTGGGGGACTGGGACGTGGAAGTATGCGTCCTGCAGGTCTAGAGACACCATCCAGTCGCCAGGTCTCAATGCTCCCAGCACCGACTGAGGCGTCTCCATTCTGAATCTTTATCTTTTCTACAAAAAGATTTAGCCTGCTCACATCCAGGACGGGCGCGCCAACCTGACGACTGCTTCGGCACTAGGAAAATCCTGTTGTAGAAGCCCGGTGACTCTAGGTCCAAGACTTGTTCCACCGCTCTTTTTTCGACCATCTGGTCTAAGAGATCGAAAATAACACTTTTCTTCTCCTCCCTCACTGATAAGATGGTGAGCAGAAGGTCTCCTGGGAGTTGAAGCCAAAGGAGGAGGATGTAGAAGGGGATCTGTACCCCCGCTTCTACTATCTTTTGGGGTCCAAGGATCCGCCCCTCTCTGCTCCCAGCTTCCGCAAGAGAATTCCCATTCTGGCCCCGACTTGTGTCTGAAGGACGAGATCTTTCATTTGCTGTGTTTTTTAGGTTTGAAGAATCTCTTCCTCTCGAAAACCCGCTCCCTCGAGGAGCTGCTCTTCGGGGGGTTGCCCGCGAAAGGGTTTGACTTTCCCTTCAGGGGTTTGCTGAATGTTGAAGGGAATGACCGCTGACGTCTTGAAGACTGAAGCCAAGAGGTCCTGGGTTTCCTTTTCTTGCAAACCTCTGTGCAAGATCCTTTCCTAGCCTGGGGAAGAGATGGTCCGAAAGAAGGCGCAAAGAGCAAATTTCCCGCTTCTGAGCGGGAGATACCGACTTAGCATTAAAATTGCACAGCGTGCTCTTTTTCTTCAGGAAGGCAGTTTTCCAAAATGCGAAAACTAGCTCCTCCGACCTCCCTGACGGCCTTGTCCATACATGACAACACGCTGGACAGCTCCCCCAGACTGAGAGAATCAGGACTTCTAGACTGAAGGTCCAAAACTCCCAGACACCAATCTAGGAAATTAAAACACATTAAGGGTACGAAGAAGTCCCTTCAAGTGGTGGTCAGTCTCAACCGGAGTCCAGGTCACCTTAGCAGACGCTAAGAGAGACCTCCTCTGGGTCGTCCACTAAACTGGAGAAGTCACCCAAAGCGGACGAAGGGACCTTTATTCCCACATCCTCCTTGGTCTCATACCAAACTCCTCCTTTCCCGGCGAGTCTAGAGGGTGGATGGGCGAAAGTGGTCTTGCCCTGATCCTTCCTTCTGGACATAAAGTCTTGAAGTTTCTTAAACGCCCTCTTGGTCGACAGCGATGTCTTCATTTTGACGAATTCAGGGGTCTTTACGGTCTTGGAAGACGAAAGTTGCGAGGAGGAGACCTAGGGGCTGTCGGCTGGAACTTGTCCCCGAAGGCTGAACGTAACAGCCTAACAAGAACCTTGTAGTCCGAGACAGCTGAAGCTACCGGCTGTTCTTTCTCTACGAACCTCCCCTGGACTACTAAGTTCCCTTCCTCCCTCCCTAAGAGGAACTGGAGAACGCCTATCAGGAGAGGGAGTACGTCCCGTAGTCTCAATCCTGAATAAAGACTTCCGTTGGTTGGAAGTATCCGCTACAGGTACGGAAGCGGCCGTACGTTGATCTTTAGAGGCACGGACATCTTCCGAAAGAGGAGCGTCCTTAGAAGCCACGTGAACTGTCTTAACAGAAGCTCCCCTACGAAAGGAAGCGCGAGCTTCCTGACGAGCGGCGCCAAAAGCGTCCTGCTTAGACAAGCGAGCGTCCTGCTTTGCAGTCTCAAAAGCGTCCTGCTTCGCTCGAAAAGCGTCCTGCTTCACAGGCGAGCGTCCTGCGGAGCGTCCTCAAAAGCGTCCTGTCTAAAACCAGAAGCGTCCTGCTCGCGCGCCGAGCGTCCTGCCGAGCGTCCTTAAAAGTGTCCTTGAAGAGAGCTCCAAGTCCTGTCTAGAACGCCGAGCGTCCTGCCGAGCATCCCTCAACCGCTACTTGCCGAGAGCGCAAAGCGTCCTGCTTCGAACGCCGAGCGTCCTGACGAGCGTCTTCTCCTGAGAGAGTAAAAGATCTGCTAGGAGAGCGAGAACGTTGACGATCCGGAGGCGGAGAGAGAGACTAGCGAGCTGAGAGAGAATGAGGCCGCTTCGTCCTCTTGACGGGCAGCCGAACGTCCTTCCTACGCTTAGGCTCGACTGCTGCTGGGCAAGTCCTCTGAGCCATCAGCGACGTAATCTGGTCCTGAAGGGACACAAGGATATCCTTCGTAGGTGACGAAGGAGCAAAAGAAGGGGCAGGACTGAGACTGCGAGAAGGCGAGGGGCGAGGGACGCCTCCTTCCTTCTAGCAGGTACAGCTATCTGCCTCTCAGGTGAACACGCCTGTGCGTGGAAACGAACGTCCTCATCGGTAGAAAGCCTTCCTCTCTTCTGAGGAGGAAAAGGCGTCATAAGCGTTCCTCTGACGAAAGAGGAGACATAGGACGTGAAGCGTCCTCAAAGCGAAAAGTCCGTTTTCAACGGACGCGAGTCTCTCCGAGCGCTCCACCCCTTGCGCGGGGAGGACGCTTCGGAGGACGAAAAGCAATCTTTCAGGATACGCGCTCGTGCGCGCTCCTTGGCAGCCTGGGATTTAGCAACAAGGCCTGCCGAAGGGACGCCAGATCGGTGGGGAGCCCCCGTAACCCTCTTGCGGCTTTCGACATACCCACATCCCTGAGTCCTGGGAGTCCGATAGAGGTCTAGGCCTAGAGGCATTATGGGGCCGATCTGACGCCCCCTCCACAACACTAGGGGCACTAACACAAACTTTCACCGGGCCTGGTTTTTCTAGGGCCAATACTTTAGATTCGAGAGCACGAATAGACCTCTAGAATCAGAGAAAGGGTGTTACCTTCTCCAGACACAGCACTGGGGCCCGAAGGCAACAAAACAGGATTAGGTTGGGCAAAATCTACTGGTGTTAGAGGAGGAGAAATGTTACTATCCTTACCTTTAGTAGAGCTGCCCTTGGAGGAAGACCTCCTGACTCTATCGCGCTCCAATTTACGCCGATAGGTCTCATACATCCTCCCATTTATCATCATCCAAATCCTTACATTCATTGCACCGATCATCAACCACGCAAACTTGCCCCCTGCAATCCATACAAACTGTGTGAGGATCAACTGAAGGTTAAGAAGCCTCACCTTACATTCAACGTCCCTCACACACACTCTGAAACTTCCAGACTTGATCCAGACTACTGAAATCCAGAAAGCCCAATCCCAAATAAAAAAACCCAATCACTATTACGCGTGCCACCTCCAACAATCCAGAAGTCGATACCAAAAGTCAATCCCAGATAATATTAAGGCGAGATAATTGAAAAAAAATCCTAGACTGAAGGTACCTGTAAAAAACAGATGTTTGCAGCAGCCACCGGCGACAGAAAAAATATGAATAGAAAATGGAATGGTTCCTGATATCCGCCTCCCAGCGGCGGGAATGGGTACTACCACCTGACCGCCCCACTACGTGTGCCGCGAATTTTGAAATTCTGTCGGACGTCAGAAATACAGCTATATATATATCTGACAGGTAAGTTTCATGAACAAACCTATAAATTCTATCTATGCAAAGACAGTACTGTATATGTACGTATAAGCTTCCTATGAAATATGAACTACATGAAACAAATTACTATAATATATCAAGCTTTGTGTGTATGTGTGTGTGTGTAATTCAATTATCACAATCCAAACGAGAAAAACTTACTCTCGTCAACGCAAGCTGCAATGAAAAACATGACATAAATAGTTGAATTATACAAATCAATGAAATTACAATGAACATCTTCAGGTTTAGAAAAAAACATGCAGATGAGTAAAAATGTTATTGTTATAATACAATTAAGTTTGTTCATACTTACCTGGCAGATATATATATAGCTGTATTTCTGACGTCCGACAGAATTTCAAAATTCGCGGCACACGTAGTGGGGCGGTCAGGTGGTAGTACCCATTCCCGCCGCTGGGAGGCGGATATCAGGAACCATTCCCATTTTCTATTCATATTTATTCATGGCCCTTGTCTCCTGAGGGGAGGAGGGTGGGCACTCTAATTATATATATCTGCCAGGTAAGTATGAACAAATTTAATTGTATTATAACAATAACATTTTGTTCATGAAACTTACCTGTCAGATATATATATAGCTGAATCACACCTTCGGATGGTGGGTAGAGACAGACTAGGATTTTTTAGGAAATTTAAATTAAAATAAAAGATTAACTTATTGGTTCCTTACCTGATAGCAAAGTAGACTATGTGATTACTGTCACCTAAAGCCTGCTTATGCTTTATCAGAGTTGCCAGCCAGGTTTTGACCTGTAGTGCTGGTGCTGCTCTGGATGCTCTGTCAACGGGGACGTGACCACAATGCGACAAGACCATCTAGCCAAACATATGGCAGTAACACAGCAACCGACCACCACCTGACCAACTAACCAAAAAACCCCTGATATTAACACTATGGAATGGGAGATTTTCACAGAAGATCTCACCATCAACCAAAAACACAATAAACTAACCTAACTAAGCTAAGGGATAGGGAGAGAGCTACCTTCAGCCCCCAAACTGTGTCTGCCGAAATGTAAGGTCCCAAAGAACTACAGTTCTCGTAAATCGTTCTCACATCCCGGAGGTAATGTGAGGCGAATACGGAATTGCTCCTCCAGAAGGTGCTATCAAGAATATCTCTGATAGACATGTTCCTTTGGAAGGCAAGAGAGGTAGCTAACGGCTCTGACCTCGTGAGCTTTCACTTTAAAGAGGCTCATATCAGTCTTCTGGCAAGATGAATGAGCCTCTTTAATGACGTCCCTCAAGAAGAAAGCAACAGCATTCTTCGACAACGGCAAATCTGGTCTCTTCACCGAGCACCAGAGATTACCTGAGGGACCTCTTATCTCTCTAGTCCTATTCACATAGAACTTGAGAGCCCTGGACAGGGCACAGGGCTCTCTCTGGTTCTTGACCCACGAGACTCGATATTCCTTTGATTTCAAAGCTCTTTGGCCAAGGATTAGACGGGTTCTCGTTCTTAGCCAAGAAAGAAGGGTTCAACGAGCAGACAGCGCTGTCTCCCTTGAAACCCACTAGGCTACTGAACGCTTGGATTTCACTAACTCTCTTCGCCGTCGCCAGAGAAGCTAGGAAAAGCGTTTTTCTCGTTAAGTCCCTTAGAGAAGCTTCATGGAGAGGCTCAAAGGGACTTAGCATCAGATGTTTCAACACCACATCTAAATTCCATGAGGGCGGTCTTGCTTGTGGAATTTTGGTGGTTTCGAACGACCTTAAGAGATCGTGCAGATCCTTATTGTCGAGAGGTCCATTCCTCTGTGGCGAAAAACGGCAGACAACATACTCCTATAACCCTTGATTGTAGGAACTGCCAATTTTTGCACATTCTTAGATAGAGTAAGAAATCTGCTATCTGATTCACAGAGGTCTGGGAAGAGGAAATTCCTTCCTTCTTGCACCATGCCCTGAAGGAGGACCACTTAGACTGGTAGACAGCTCTTGAAGAGGCTCTTCGAGCATTAGCGATTGCTCTCGCAGCTGCCTTTGAAAAGCCTCTCGCTCTGGCCAACTTTTCGATAGTCTGAACGCAGTCAGGGCCAGAGCGGAGAGGTTTTGGTGAAACCTTTTGAAGTGAGGCTGTCTGAGTAGATCTCTCCTCCAAGGCAACGTTCTTGGGAAGTCCACAAGGAAACGTCATGACCTCTGTGAACCACTCTCTTGCTGGCCACATTGGGGCAATCAGAGTCAACCTTGTCCCTTCTGACGCTGCGAACTTCTCATTACGTCCCCCATGATCTTGAATGGGGGAAAGGCGTAAAAGATCCAGGTCTGTCCCAGTTCCAGCAACGCGTCCACTGCAATTGCCCCTGGGTCCAGAACCGGGGAGCAATACAGAGGAAGCCTCTTCGTCCTTGATGTAGCGAACAGGTCTACTAGAGGACGTCCCCACAATCTCCATAACTGTTGACAGACTTCCTGGTGCAAGGTCCATTCTGTTGGTAGAATCTGATTTCGGCGGCTGAGAAGGTCCGCCCTGACATTCTGAACCCCTGCCACGAATCTTGTCAGGATCTTGATGCGCCTTGCGTACCCATAGCAGAACTTCCTTCGCCAGGAGAAAAAGGGATCTGGAGCGAGTCCCTCCCTGATTCTTTAGATACGCAAGGGCTGTGGTACTGTCCGAGTTGACTTGAACAACCTTGCTTGACAGTCTTTCTTCGAAGAACTGCAGCGACAGGAATATCGCTGCCAGTTCCTTTACATTGATGTGCCAGGCTACCTGTTCCCCTCTCCAGGAGCCTGACACTTCTTCCCCCCCTAGTGTTGCTCCCAACCGGAAAAATGGAAGCGTCTGAGAACAACACTAGGTCGGGGCTCAGAAGATTTAAGGAGAGGCCCTCTCGTAACTTCTGAGGGTCGAGCCACCATCTTAAGTGTACTTTTACTTCGTTGGAGATCCTTAGGATCGCATTCAGGTCCTCTTTCGACGTCCATTCTTCCGCAAGGAAGAATTGAAGAGGCCTGAGGTGCAGTCTTCCCAGCGAGACAAACTTTCTAGCGAGGAAATGGTGCCCAGCAGACTCATCCACTCCCTCACCGAACAAGCTTCTCTCTCTAGGAAGGCTGCGACTTTCTCTAACCCCAGTCGCTGACGTTCCTGGGATGGAAACGCCCGAAAAGCCACTGAATCCATCTGAATCCCCAGATACACGATGGACTGTGTCGGGTCAGATGCGACTTTTCGGTGTTGACAACAGACCCAGAGACTTTGCTAGGGCTAGCGTAAACTGAAGGTCCTTCAGACACTTCTGCCTCGACGACGCTCTGATCAGCCAATCATCGAGGTAGAGGGATATCCTGATTCCTGACGAATGGAGCCACTTCGCTACATTCCTCATAATCATTGTGAAAACCATCGGGGCCGCTGCTGAGACCGAAACAAAGGGCTCTGAACTGCCAAACCCTGTTGTCCAATACGAATCTCAGGTACTTCCTTGAAAGAGGGTGGACTGGGACGTGGAAGTACGCGTCCTGCAGGTCTAGAGACACCATCCAGTCGCCAGGTCTCAATGCTCCCAGCACCGACTGAGGCGTCTCCATTTTGAACTTTATCTTTTCTACAAAAAGATTGAGCCTGCTCACATCCAGAGCCCGGGCGCCAACTGACGACTGCTTCGGCACTAGGAAAATCCTGTTGTAGAAGCCCGGTGACTCTAGGTCCAAGCTTGTTCCACCGCTCTTTTTTCGACCATCTGGTCTAAGAGATCGAAAAGAACACTTTTCTTCTCTCCCTGATAGGATGGAGAGAGGTCTCTGGGAGTTGATGTCAAAGGAGGAGGATGTAGAAAGGGGATCTTGTACCCCCGCTCTACTATCTTGAGGTCCAAGGATCCGCCCCCCCCCTCTCTGCCTCCAAGCCTCCGCAAAGAATTCCAGTCTGGCCCCGACTGGTGTCTGAAGGACGAGATCTTCATTTGCTGTTTTTGGGTTTGAATGAAGCTCTTCCTCTCGAAAACCCTCTCCCTCGAGGAGCTGCTCTCGAGGGGGGTGCCCCGCGAAAGGGTTTGACTTTCTTCGGGGGTTTGCTGAATGTCGAAAGTGGAAGGAAACCGCTGGACGTCTTGAAGACTGAACCAAGAGGTCCTGGGTCGCCTTTTCTTGCAAACTCTGTGCAAGATCCTTTACCATAGCCTGGGGGAAGAGATGGTCCCGAAAGAGGCGCAAAGAGCAATTCCGCTTTCTGAGCGGGAGATAACCGACTTAGCAGTAAAAATTGCACAGCAAGTGCTCTTTTCTTCAGGAAGGCAGTTCCAAAATTCGAAACTAGCTCCTCCGAACCATCCCTGACGGCCTTGTCCATACATGACAACACGCTGGACAGCTCCCCCAGACTGAGAGAATCAGGACTCCTAGACTGAAGGTCCAAAACTCCCAGACACCAATCTAGGAAATTAAACACATTAAGGGTACGAAGTAGTCCCTTCAAGTGGTGGTCAGTCTCCACCGGAGTCCAGGACACCTTAGCAGACGCTAAGAGAGACCTCCTCTGGGCGTCCACTAAACTGGAGAAGTCACCCAAAGCGGACGAAGGGACCTTTATTCCCACATCCTCCTTGGTCTCATACCAAACTCCTCCTTTCCCGGCGAGTCTAGAGGGTGGATGGGCGAAAGTGGTCTTGCCCTGATCCTTCCTTCTGGACATAAGTCTTGAAGTTTCTTAAACGCCCTCTTGGTCGACAGCGATGTCTTCATTTCGACGAAATTCAGGGGTCTTTACGGTCTTGGAAGACGAAAGTTGAGAGGGAGGAGACCTAGGGGCTGTCGGCTGGAATTCTCCCCAGAAGCTGAACGTAACAGCCTAACAAGAACCTTGTAGTCCGAGACAGCTGAAGCTACCGCTGTTCTTCTTCTACGGAACTCTAGCCCTGGACTACTAAGTTCCCCTTCCTCCCTAAGAGGAACTGGAGAACGCCCATCAGGAGAGGGAGTACGTCCCGCAGTCTCAATTCTGAACAAAGACTTCCGTTGGTTGGAAGTATCCGCTACAGGTACGGAAGCGGCCTTACGTCGATCTTTAGAGGTACGGACATCTTGCGAAAGAGGAGCGTCCTTAGAAGCCACGTGAACGTCTTAACAGAAACGTCCCTACAAAAGGAAGCGCGAGCTTCCTGACGACGCGGCAAAAGCGTCTGCTTAGACAAGAGCGTCTGCTTAGTCTCACAACGTCCTGCTTCGCTCGAGCGTCCTGCTTTCACACGCGAGCGTCCTGAGCGTCCTAAAGCGTCCTGTATAACATTCGCTCGAGCGTCCATGCTTCAAAACAACGGCGAGCGGTCCTGCGAGCGTCCTCAAAGGCGTCCTGCTATAACTAGAAGCGTCCTGCTTCGCGCGCGAGCCCGTCTGCCGAGCGTCCTTAAAAGTGTCTTGAAGAGAGCTCAAAGCGTCCTGTCTAGAACGCGAGCGTCCTGCCGAGCGTCCTCAACCGCTACCTGCCGAGAGCGCAAAGCGTCCTGCTTCGAACGCCGAGCGTCTTGACGAGCGTCCTCTCCTGAGAGAGTAAAAGATCTGCTAGGAGAACGAGAAACGTTGACGATCCGGAGGCGGAGAGAGAGACGAGGCGAGCCGAGAGAGAATGAGGCCGCTTCGTCCTCTTGACGGGCAGCCGAACGTCCTTCCATACGCTTAGGCTCGACTGCTGCTGGGGCAAGTCCTCTGAGCCATCAGCGACGTAATCTGGTCCTGAAGGGACACAAGGATATCCTTCGTAGGTGACGAAGGAGCAAAAGAAGGGGCAGACTGAGACTGCGAGAAGGCGTAGGGGCTGAGGGACGCCTCCTTCCTTCTAGCAGGTACAGCTATCTGCCTCTCAGGTGAACACGCCTGTGCGTGGAAACGAACGTCCTCATCGGTAGAAAGCCTTCCTCTCTTCTGCGGAGGAAAGGCGTCATAAGCGTCCTCTGACGAAAGAGGAGACAATAGGACGTGAAGCGTCCTCAAAGCGAAAGGTCCTTTTCAACGGACGCGAGTCTCTCCGAGCGCTCCACCCCTTGCGCGGGGAGGACGCTTCGGAGACGAAAAGGCAATCTTTCAGGATACGCGCCTCGTGCGCGGTCCTTGGCAGCCTGGGATTTAGCAACAAGGCCTGCCGAAGGGACGCCAGATCGGTGGGGAGCCCCCGTAACCCTCTTGCGGCTTTCGGACATACCCACTCCCTGAGTCCTGGGAGTCCGATAGAGGTCTAGGCCTAGAGGCATTATGGGGCCGATCTGACGCCCCCTCCACAACACTAGGGTGGCACTAACACAAACTTTCACAGGGCCGGTTTCTAGGGCCAATACTTTAGATTCGAGAGCACGAATAGACTCTAGAATCAGAGAAAGGGTGTTACCTTCTCCAGACACAGCACTGGGGGGCCCGAAGGCAACAAAAACAGGATTAGGTTGGGCAAAAGTCTACTGGTGTTAGAGGAGGAGAAATGTTACTATCCTTACCTTTAGTAGAGCTGCCCTTGGAGGAAGACCTCCTGACTCTATCGCGCTCAATTTACGTCGATAGGTCTCATACATCCTCCATTTATCATCATCCAAATCCTTACATTCATTGCACCGATCATCAACCATGCAAACTTGCCCCCTGCAATCCATACAAAACTGTGTGAGGATCAACTGAAGGTTTAAGAAGCCTCACCTTACATTCACTCCTCACACACACTGAAACTTCCCGAACTTGATCCAGACATCATGTATCCAGAAAAGCCAATCCAAAATAAAAAACCAATCCACTATTACGCGTGCCAATCCAACAATCCAGAAGTCACCCGATACCAAAAGTCAATCCAGATAATATTAAGCGAGATAATGAAAAAACTCCTAGACGGAGTACTGTAAACAGATGTTTTGCAGCACCGGCGACAGAAAAAATATGAATAGAAAATGGGAATGGTTCCTGATATCCGCCTCCCAGCGGCGGGAATGGGTACTACCACCTGACCGCCCCACTACGTGTGCCGCGAATTTTGAAACATTCTGTCGGACGTCAGAAATACAGCTATATATATATCTGACAGGTAAGTTTCATGAACAAAACAAAACTTACATAAAATACACAATGACTTGTCTTACAACAGGTAATAAATAAGACTTGTTTGATAAATTTCATTGACTGCTAACATAGAAAATGTTAAAACAATGCCTAGAGAGACGAACAAGTAGTCAAGCAGTTAACCATTTAAAGATTTTGAAATATTACTAAATACTGAAAAATGCAAATATGGTTTATTGTTTAAAAGTCAATGAAAAACAAAATCTTACTAACCTTGAGCAGAGGGTAAAACTCTATCAGGGTATAGGTCCGTTAAAAATAATGTGTTGATCAGCGTGGATTTCCCGAGACCACTCTCACCTGTAATATATTATATGGTTTTTAATAAAAACACTTGATAAAACACAATTCTTAATTCCCTGCATTTACTGTTCCTTCAAGAAAATGCATAAAATTTTTTTTTGAAATTGTAGGTACAATGTAAATCTATGCCTCTACTTCTGTGATAGTACAGACAAAATAGCCAATCATTTAAGGAAGATTTGACAAAACAGTATAGCTTATGCCAAAAATTTAAGTGCTTTCGGACATTTTAATAAAGGGTTACCACTTACAGCATATCTACAACACCTAATGACCTGAAGAATTTCAGACAAAACAGAACTCAATTTAGTCTTCTTGTACTGAAATAGTGCTTTGCATGCTGCGTGTACGTCAACAGCTATCAACGATACACCTTAAATTGATTACAGGAAAAATAAACTTACCAACAACCATCAGTGTAAATTCAAAACCCCTCTTGACTGACTTTCGATGAATCTGATTAGGTAGATTGGCAAAACCGACATAGCCAGGTAAGTCTGGGTTGCTGAACTGGAAAAATTTAAGTATAATTAGATGGATGCACAGCCAATGCTGTACTGACATAACTATCATGAACTTTTACTTTTAGTTTTTACTAGCATTTAAGTACTACTTTGCCATACATGCACAAGTATTTTACCAAGAGCCAGTTCTCATAATGGAGGTAAGATACTGAGGGAAGTTGTGCACTATTACAGTGAGAAAATACATGATTTTGCTTCCAAATTTCTCCACCAATATAACATCGGAAATTTTAATTATTAGGATGTCCCCTTGGCATGTATCCCAGCAATATCCATGCCATATGTAGGATAATGCTTTGTCATTTGTTTAGAGATTGTTACTGCTTACATGTATGACAATCTTGTAATTATGCATTTCTTACAATTCTTACTGGAGTGGTTTAAAAATTCCAGCCCAATACAGGAGGTGATAGATAGAAAAAATTGAATATAGAATTTAAGCCGAAGACCAACCGCTCAGACCTAAGAGGTCATTCAACGCTGAAATGGAAATTGATAGTAAAAAGGTTTGAAATGTGTAACAGAGGAAACCCTCACAGTTGCTTTATGAAACGATTGTTAGGAGAGGCTGGAAAGTAAGAGAGAAGAGAATTTGAGCGGAGACACAGATAAGGGAATGAAAGGGGTTGCAGCTAGGGGCCGAAGGGACACTGCAAAGAACCTTGAGTAATGCCTATAATGTACTGCATGAGGTGCATTATGGCACTACCCCCTATGGGGTCCAATAGAGGAGGTACGAATGCTGTGGGCTACATAAAAACTAGTGATCTGCACCAACAATGGGCTAACAGTCAAAAATGCAAAAAACAAGGTGAAGCCATTTAGATAAATATACGTACTATTAATTTGACTGACAAGATAAATATTTAAGTATCATAGGATATAGCATATTAGGCGATTTTTATAGCAATGCATTAGGGCTACGTAGTGCCCCATTTTTTAGGTTAATCCAAATTTTTAAAAATAACGTCATCATTAATGTTAGGCTGGATGGGGAGGGAAAATATGGGTGAATTGAGCATATCCCCAACAGAACTTCAGGATGTCATGGGCCTGCCAACCGTCAAAATCAACCAGAAGACTAAAATGTAGGCCACTGCAGACCAAGAAAAATGGGGGGGGAGGGGTAGGTATTGGCCTACTGATACAAGAAATTTCCCAAAACTGGGGGGAAGAATGGGCCTAGGCACAGGCCTATTGATTGAGAGAGAGAGAAAAAAAAAAAAAAAAAGTCTAAAAACATTATTCAAACCTACTGGCAAGATAAAACGACGGGAAAAAGTTCCGCAGAAAAAGAACAGGTAATTTTAGGTAATAACTCCAAACGGACTGCAAGGAATGCTCCCGCGATTACGACAGCCACTAGGGATTAGGGTGTCAAATAGGGTAAACAACCGAGTGGACTGGGCAACTCACCGACTACCGAGGTTTTGGCCACCCTCCGAAAAAATACTTTAACACGTCCTGACACCGGATATGTATGGTCATCAGTCATGAGTTGTTGGTGGTGATAACAGGAACTCAAGACCTCTACTCTCCTTTTAGAAGTAAGTATTTTCTCCAAAGTTAGAAATTAAGGCCATACTTTAAGATTTAAACGAGGGTAATGAAAAGGGTGGCCAACGCAGTGCCCACAACCCCAAAACGCTTTTGAAGTTTTTACTTACAACTCCAAATATTTCGAAGTTGATGCCATCTCGATGTTTGCGGAGTCGCCTATGTCAACAAACTTCCCATTTCCTTTGCTAAATCCGCACACCACTTGTACCCATAGACGCTGGGGCACTTTAATCACAATAATTGTAACCCTGACCTCTAACCAGCACTTATTCCTACTTATTCAAGGGGACTACGGGATTCTTTGTGGCGTTTTGCGCTCTTCAATTGTTTATCAGTGTTGTCAATTGGTATGTGTTTACCCTCCAAACTGGGTATAACGACTCCACAACCGGGGAAATAAGTGAAATTAGCATATCTATTTGTATTATATGTACATATTACAGCAATTTTATCATTACTGCATTAATATGACAACTAGAATTCATGGAAACAGTTTGTAAATGCATTGGCGTATGTGTGAAGCCTCCATAGATTGCAACGATGAGTCTTTTTGCCGTCTCTGCTCGTACTTCAGAAATATCTGTAATTTTTGGGGGTTAATTTAGTTGCAAAAAAGGGATAATGGACATGAATTAATAAACATTTGAAGTAAAGTTAAACTAAATAATGAGTAAAGTAAACATTTAAGGGAATAAAGCTTTCCACCTCATAAAGTGTAGTCGTCTGCTGCACGTAACTGTGTTTGCCGAGCGAGTGCTTTAGGAACCAGGAACAGCAACATGGTTCAAGTGCAATGTGGAGTGAATTAAGACCAAAATGTGTATAATTACAATCAAATAAGCACTGTGGAGTTTCAGTTGTGATGGCAGTAAGGATAAAACCACCGATTACAAGGTAAAAATGAATTCAGTTTAAACCATGACCCCGGGAATAAAAAGTTTCATACTTTTCACTAATATAGGCAACAAAATATTGTTTTATTGTGCTGATTACAACTGCAAAATCTTGAGTAAGATCAAATAAACGTTACAAATATACCCTCTAACATTGTTCAACAAATGAGTGCTGGGAAAGATGGTGGATTGTCTGTTAGACCGGCCAGCCACACGATTGCCGCCACACTGGCTTTCAAAACGCCTTGAAAACATTTTACGAAGAGCTCACATGCTTATTTTAGTTCGTATGGGCTTTCAAATATCACAATAGTATGTTGACGAAACATCAATCTTTTGAATGGTATGCTTAAAGTTGTAATTGAATTCCTGTTCACCCAATTAAATATAGAGTGAATAAGGCCTGGACAGAGCGATAACGATGGATCATCAGCGGTTGTTTTACCCTATATTTTGCCGCATTTAGAACTAGCCCCGAGAGGGCTAATTAGTCGCCACCCCCCCCAAAAACAACATTAAACTCTTAATAAGCAACCCAAAAACTATAGGAAACTGGTAATTTCCACGGAAATACCAGACGCGAGTTAGTATTACCTATAGGGTAAAAAAACTGCATGGTACAGGGGTGGACCATGTACGATCAATGTGTACAACCCAAGAAAAGTACATTATAACGCGTCCTGACACCGGAGTAGAGGTCTTTAGCTCCGTTTCTCACCAACAACAAGTCGCGTCTAATGCCCATCTCCGATGTCAGGACGCGTTATAGGGTAGAACACCATGGCAGGCCAACCCTCATCACGGTGGACGGGTCTTACTCACTCGAATATTATTGGTGAAACAAGAATACAATTGCAACTCTAAGCATACCATTTAAAAGACTGAAGTTTCGTCAACATAATGTGATATATGAAAGCCCCCATACGAACTAAAATAAGCATGTGAGCTCTTCGTAAAATATGTTTTCCAGGCAGTTTTTTTTGAAATCCAATATGGCGGCTACGTTTTGCATGGAAGGTTCTCATCAGTGACGGCCACCATCTCTCCCCAGCCTTCCCAGCACTCATTTGAACAATGTTAGCGTATATATGTAACGTTTATTGATCTTACTCAAGATTGCAGTTGTAATCAGCACAATAAAACAACATTTTGTTGCCTATATTAGTGAAAGTATGAAACTTGTTATTCCCGGGGTTATGGTTGGAACTGAATTCATTCTTACCTTGTAATCTGGGGTTTGGTGGTTTTTATCCTTACTGCCACAACTGAAACTCCACAGTGCTTATTTAATTGTAATTATACACATTTTGTCTTAATTCAACTCCAAAGTGCACTTGAACCACGCTGTGGTTCCTGGTTCCTAAGCACTCACGGTCCGCAAACAGAGTTCTAGCAGCAACGACAACACTGATTATGAGATGCAAAGCTTTATTCCCTTAATTGCTTAATGTTTACTTTACTCAATATTTAGTTTAACTTTACTTCAAAATGTTTATTTAATTCATGTCTATTATCCCTTTTATGCAACCAAATTAACCCCCAAAAATTACAAATGTTTCGGATGTATACTTTCGAGCAGACGACGTGAGGAAAAATGACTCATCGTTGCCAATCTAGTGGAGCGTCACAACATAACGCCGATGCATTTACAAACCTGTTTTCGATGAATTCTAGTTGTCATAGCCTAGTAATGAAGTAATGATAAAATTGCTGTAATAGTAGTATATATAATACAAATAGATACGCTAATTTCACTTATTCCCCGTTTTGTTTAAGTTCTTTACCTAGTTTGGAGGGTAAACACATACCAATTGACAACACTGATAAACAATTGAAGAGCGCAAAACGCCGCAAAGAATGCATTAGTCCCCTTGAATAAGTGCTGGTAAGAGGTTGGTTTACGATTGTTGGGTAATATTTTAGTTTCAACCATTATGGGAAATATGAAATTGTTAAGATACAATAAAGTTTTACACATACTTACCTGGCAGATATATACTTAGCTTATGTCTCCGACGCCGACAGAATTCAAAACTCGCGGCACACGCTACAGGTAGGTCAGGTGATCACCCCCTACCGCCGCTGGGTGGCGGTAATAGGAATCATTCCCGTTTTCTGACAGAATTTTTCTTCCTCCTATCTCCTGAGGGGAGGATGGGTGGGCCATTAAACGTATATATCTGCCAGGTAAGTATGTGTAAAACTTTATTGTATCTTAACAATTTCATTTTTACACATGCAACTTACCCGGCAGATATATACTTAGCTGATTGACACCCTTGGAGGAGGGTAAGAGATAGTTAATCAATATGAATAGCAATTCAAAAACAGGGAAAACAACTTTTGTTGTAGGTACTAAAAATAAACTTAATTACCTTTGAATTCCTACCTTATTGGGCAGAAGACTTCATGAGAACTGTCTATGAGTCTGCTTGCCTCGAGAGTTCCAGTGAGGATGAGACCTACACTGAGAACCCTTCTGGATCATGTCAATGGGGGCGAGCCCGCTTACTCGACAGAGCCTTATTTGGATCATACCAATGGGGCCTATCCCACTTACATGGTAGAGCCTTCACCTTTGTCGTATCAACGGGGACTAACCCTCTTACAAGACAGAGCCTAGGTCCAAAACATTACAAGGAGCATGAAAACAACCAATCTCGACCACCTGACCACACTACTTTGTTATACACTACGAATTGAAAATGGTACTTTTTCCTGACCACTTTCAATCGACCATAAAAACAACACCACAAGATTAAAATCCCTCATCTATCTAAACTAAGCTAGATTGGTTTCAGCCCCCTGTCCCAGCACCGAATCCGCAGACACGTAAGGTCCGAGAGAGAAGCACTTATCATAAGTCACCCGTACATCTCTCAAATAGTTAGACGCAAACACAGAATTGCATCTCCAATATGTGGATCCAATTAAATCGTTTAACGACATATTCTTGTGGAAAGCTAATGAGGTTGCTACGGCTCTGACCTCGTGCGCTTTCACTCTCAGCTGCCCGAGGTATTCCTCTTCACCAGGCAACATGTTGCTTTCTTTAATAGTTTCTCTGATAAAGAATGCCTGTGCATTCTTTGACATCGTTCTTCTCGGATCTCTTACCGAGCACCACAGGCTCTCTGAGTTTCCTCCCATTTGTTTTTTCCTCTCTAGATAGAACTTGAGGCTCCTTACCGACACAAAGTTCTCTCTATTTCTCTCCTACCAGGGAAGTCAATCCTTTAACTTCAAACGTCCTTGGCCAAGGCTTAGAAGGATTCTCATTTTTTGCTAAAAATAGGGGGTTAAATGAACACACTGCCGAATCCTTTCTGAAGCCCACTGTGCCTTCTAAAGCCTGGAGTTCACTAATCCTTTTAGCTGATGCTAATGCAAAGAGAAAAATTGATTTTCTAGTCAAGTCTCTGAACGTTGAGTTATTGGGAGGTTCAAATTTCTTTGACATGAGAAACCTCGTACCACATCCAGTTCAGCTGGTGGTTGTTCTGGCTGTCTTGGACCTTCGAGTCTCAAATGATTTAATCAAATCGTGTAAATCTTTGTCATCTGTGATGTTTAGCCCTGTATGTCTAAACACCAAGGAAAGCATACTTTTATAACCTTTTATAGTCGAGACTGCAAGGTTACATTTTAGTCTCAAATATAAGAGGAAATCTGCTATTTCCGTCACAGAGGGTACTGGAAGAGGATACATTCTGATTCCTGGCCCACCTTCGGAACATTCCCACTTCGACTGGTACAACGCGTATCGTTGACAGCCTCCTGGCCCTTGCAATTGCCTTTGCAGCAGCGCGTGAAAATCCCTTCGCTCTGACGAGTCCTTCGACAGTCTGAAGGCAGTCAGACCGAGCGCGGGGAGGTTTTTGTGGTATCTGTCGAAGTGGGGCTGTCTGAGAAGATCGTTCCGTAAAGGAAGGTACCTTGGAAAATCTATCATCCATTCCAGTACCTCTGTGAACCACTCTTGAGCTGGCCAAAATGGGGCGATTAGGGTCAATTTTACTCCTTTCGTCAGAACAAACTTCCTTATTACGTTTCCTATGATCTTGAAAGGAGGAAAAGCGTAGCCGTCTATTCCTTCCCAATTTAGAGTAGGCCGTCTATCGCTACTGCTCTTGGATCTGAAATCGGAGAGCAGTAGTTCTCCAGCCTGGCATTCCAATGAGTTGCAAACAGGTCTATGTTTGACCTTCCCCAAAGGTTCCAAATTTGATTGCAGACCTCTGAGTGTAGAGTCCACTCCGTGGAAATGACTTGATCTCTCCTGCTCAACAAGTCTGCTCTGACGTTTTTCTCGCCTTGTATAAACCTCGTCAAGAGTGTGATGTTCCGCTCCTTTGACCATAGAAGAAGCTCTTTCGCCTTCTTGTACAGTGAGCGGGAGTGAGTCCCCCCCTGTTTCCTTATGTAGGCTAGAGCTGTCGTGTTGTCGGAATTTACCTGCAACACTGAGTTTGCGACTTGGGCTTCCCATTGCCTGAGAGCCAGATGCACCGCCACTAACTCTTTCTCGTTGATGTGCCAGGACACCTGTTCCCCACTCCAGGTGCCTGACACTTCTCTCGGGCCCAACGTCGCCCCCCAACCCGTCTCCGATGCGTCTGTAAACAACACTAGGGAGGGGTTCGGTAACTGCAGCGATAGTCCCTCGTTCAGTCTGCCTGGTTCTAACCACCAGCTGAGGTTTTCCTTTATCTCTCTGGACAGAGGAAAAGATTCCCACAGATCCTGATTCTTCTGGTCCCAATTCTCCTTCAAGAAGAATTGAAGAGGTCTTATGTGAAGCCTCCCTAGAGAAACGAACTGTTCCAAAGAGGAGAGGGTCCCCAGAAGACTCATCCATTCCCTCGCGGAACATTGTTCTTTCTCTAGGAAGGTCTTCACTTTTAGAATGCACCGTTCCTGTCTTTCTACGGATGGAAACACTTGAAAACCCCGAGAATCCATCAGAATCCCCAGATAGACAATGCTTTGCTGGGGATCCATCTGGGATTTCCCTGAGGTTCACTAAACAGGTCCAGAGACTGAGTCAAGTCCAACGTTGATCTTAGGTCCTCCAGACACTGATCCCTGGATTGCGAGCAGAATCAACAATCGTCGAGATACAGCGATATCCTTATTCCTTTTAAATGCAGCCAATGTGCTACATTTTTCATCAATCCCGTGAAACTTGGGGAGCTGTGGAAAGACCGAAACAAAAGGCGCGAAACTGATATACTTGGCCCTGTATCATGATCTTAGATACCTTCTGGACGAGGGATGGATGGGTACATGAAAGTAGGCATCTTGGAGATCCAATGACACCATCCAATCTCCTTTTCTCAGCGCTGAAAGAACTGACGACGTCGTCTCCATCGTGAACATGTTTTGATCACAAAGTGATTCAGAGCGCTTACGTCCAGCACTGGTCTCCACTCCCCGGAGGCTTTTGGTACCAGAAAGAGGCGATTGTAAAATCCTGGTGAATTGTCTAACACCTTTTCTATCGCCTTCTTTTCTAGCATCTGTTGCACCAGATGTAATAGTGCTTGGTTTTTTAAAGGATCTCTGTATCTTGCCGCTAACTCCCTTGGAGTGGAAGTTAAGGGCGGTTTTTCCCTGAAGGGGATCAGGTATCCTCTCTCGAGGATCGAGAGGGACCAGTTGTCCGCCCCTCTCTGAGCCCAGACTTTCGAGAACCTCAAAAGTCTGGCTCCTACTGGAGTCTGGAGGACTCCTGTCTCACTGCGGCTCTTCGGCATTCGGAATGGCCTTCGAGAAGATCTTCCTCTCTTGAACGGCCTTCTACTCTTAGTTGCGGGTCTTGAGGTTGTTCTTCCTCGAAAGGGCTGTTGGAACGACACCTTATTCGCTGTTCCCTCTCTCTTAGCCATCGGCACCGCCGGTTTAAGCCTCTTGGCGGACTGGGCAAGAAGATCCTCCAACAGTGATCTGGAAATGTCCCTCACTGTCTCCTGAGGAAAAAGGTATTCCGAGAGCGGAGAAAAAAGCAAAGCGGATCTCTGCAATGGCGAAACAGACTTGGAGAGGAACGAGCTATAAACAGATCTCTTTTTGAGCACTCCTGCCCCAAAGAGAGATGCTACTTCTGTGGATCCATCCATGACTGCCTTGTCCAAACATGAAAGGACACTTGATAGCACCTCCATAGTCACGAACTCCGGATCTTGCGCTCTCTGCTAGAGCTCCTAAGGCCCAATCCATGAAGTTGAAGACTTCAAGTGTGCGAAATAGACCCTTGAGTAAATGGTCCATCTCGCACATTCCCCAAGACGCTTTAGCCGACAGTAGAGAGCGTCTTCTAGAAGATTCTACTAAAGCAGAAAAATCCGCGTTTGCAGAAGCCGGAAGGCCTAACCCCATGGGTTCCTTCGTGTCGTACCAGACACCCGGCTTACCTGTCAATCTAGACGGAGGACATAAAAACACCGTCTTACCTGCCTCCTTCTTAACCAGGAGCCAGTTCTCCAGATTCTTGATGGCCTTCCTCATAGAAAGGGTTGGCCGCATCTTGACAAAAGAAGGGGATTTTGCCAACTTCGTACTTGATAGCAAAGATCCCGGAGAAGGAGGATCAGCTGAACAAAGTGAGTCCCCAAACTCCTGAAGAAGTAATGCAGAAAGTCTCTTATAATCAGAGACTCCTACTTCTTTCATCTCTTCCTCCTCCGAGACTTCCTCCAAAGTTACATTCGGAGAGGGAGACTTCTTCGGTGAAGAAGTCCTGGCCGGTATGTGACTCTTATCCTTCAAGAGCTCATCCGAAGGAGCCGTCCGTTCAATCCCCGAGATCTGTTTCCTCGGTAAAGAACAAACTTCCGCTCTACTTCTCTCCCTAGGTTCTTGATACCTACTAGGCGAGGATCGAGAGGATCGAGAGCCTGAGTTATTAGGCTCTTGGCGCCTATCCGGAGAAAAACTCGTTTCCATTCTCGAGCGCCTACTATGAGTAGGGCGCGAATCCAAAGTCAGGATCCTTTCAGGCTCTTGGTGTCCATGTGATGGAGAGGTGCTTGCCGCCTACGTCTTCTGTAACTCTTAGGAGTAGGGAGAGCGCCTGACAGAAGGCTCCTTTCAGGCTCCTGAATCTTACGAGGAGAGGCGTCAGAGCCTACTCCTGATCTACCAGGATTAGGGCGCAAATCCTTGGAAAGGCTCTTTTTAGGCTCTTGCTGCCTTTGAGGGGAAGCGCTTGCGCCTACTCTTGATCGTCTTACAGGAGTAGGGCGCAAATCCTCGATTAGGCTCCTTTCAGGCTCTCGAAGCCTGCTAGGAGAACGGTAAGCGTCCGTTCTATGTACTCTTCCAGGAGTAGGGCGCGAACCCCTGTTTAGGTTCTTCGTAGACTCTTGGAACCTACTAGGAGAAGCGCTTGACTCCCTCGAAGAAAGTCTACCATAAGGTCTTGAGTAACTTAACGAGACTCGATCATCCAGTCGTCCTCTCGAACGTTGGCGCCTTCTAGACTCATCCTTAGAAGGAGAGCCTTTCTCGCTTCTATCTCTCTTATTAGAGCGTTCTCGTCCTTTTCTACCACTTGCAGAGGAGATCCTACTCCTCGGAGATCGTTCGACAGATACGAACCGATCGTCTTCTCGCAAGGAGACTCCTTCCTGCCGTGCGCTATGACTCCTAGCTTCCGAGCTTCTACGAGGAGAATACCATCTTCCCTGCCTCGACGAAGTTTCAAAGGAGTCGTCTACTCTAGGAGGCGAATAGGCTCTTACTGGAGAAGATCGTCTATCATACTCCTCCTTCCTAACAGATCTCTTTGACTGGAAGAGAGGCGTCCTTCCTGCGGAGGCAGGCTCCTTGCGCCTACCAGTCGAAAGCGATCCTACTAACGAAGAGAGATTCTCTTGGAGATCCAACAGGAATCTCTTAGTAGATGACCGAATCCCTTCTGGAGAGGATTCCGGATCCTTCATAGCCTTCTTAGGCGCAGGAGAATACTCCGGAAAAGGCTCCGGGCTGGAGTCTAGAGCGCCTACTCCTGGAGGTTTCCAGGCTCTCTTGAGAGGGCGCGATTTGTAAGAAGAGCTCCATCCTCGTTTAGGAGAGGACGAATCAGAGTCGGAAAAACACTTTCCTAAGAGGCTTTTCCTATAGCTCTCTATAGCAGCCTGGGACGAGTCTACAGGACCTGCTGAAGGGACGCCTGACCGTTGGGGATACTCTACATCCCCCTTGCGGCTTTCGACATTCCTCCTCCCTTGGGCATGGGAGTCTGAAAGAGGTCTAGGCCTAGGAGCGATGCGGAGTCGGTCAGACGCCCTCCACTGCACTGGGGACACTGCATTTATCACTAGACACTTCACCCTTACCTTGATTCATATCCCGCAATTGCTGTTGCAAATTGCGGATTGAAGCTTCCACAGCGGCTCTCTCGACAGACACATCTGCGGGTTCGCTGCGGGGGGAAGGAGCTGAAACCAAAAAGGAAGATGGCGAAGCTACTACAGGGTTAGAAATACTATCCTGTTCCGCAGAACAGGATCTACTTGAACTTCTAGCTGAAGCTTTTCTAATCCTATCCTTTTCTAACTTTCTAACATACGAAGTTAGTTCTTTCCATTGTAATTCAGTTAAGTTCTCACATACATCACACGTATCCTTAACCGAACAATCCTCCCCCTACATTTTTTTTACACAAACAGTGTGAGGGTCCCTAAAGTAGCCTTAGGCAAACCTCACCTTGCATCCCTCATTTACACATACTCTAAACAGAGTTCCAGGTGTTAACTCGGACATAATTACTAACACAAAGCGTATGCCAACAACCAAAGATCAAATACTTCCCAAATAATCCTCGGCGAAGCAAGCAAGAAATTCTAATCAGGAGCTAACAACAAAGTTGTTGTCAGCACCGGCGACAGAAAAATTCTGTCAGAAAACGGGAATGATTCCTATTACCGCCACCCAGCGGCGGTAGGGGGTGATCACCTGACCTACCTGTAGCGTGTGCCGCGAGTTTTGAATTCTGTCGGGCGTCGGAGACATAAGCTAAGTATATATCTGCCGGGTAAGTTGCATGTGTAAAACTATTATATTGATATTTTTCCCGAGTAAAGCACGTGATAACAAAACACTTCTTCTCAATACATTATTGTCGCTAATGCATACTTACAGAGAAAAAAAAAAATTAAGTTTTTACCTCGAATTTTTCCTAAGTCGGGAGAGGTGTTTCCTCTACGGTAATGTTTACTTTTAATGAGCCCTCTAACTTACTTTCTTACGCAAACAAAAGCAGTTCCAGTTACTCATTATTGGCTGAGAGGTGTGACATCGTTATGACGTCATGGGTTTCATAACCAATTACGAATGACTTGAGTCGAAAACTAAGTTTCACTAGCATTTCAGCGGAGTAATACAGTTACCTGTCTAGTGTCCACTGGTATCCTTGTTTGACTGAATACTCGAATAATGAAGCAAAAAACGGCATTTTGTCTTCCTGTACCTATGGCAGAGGTAGTGGCTGGCCCTTCTGGCATTAATTTTGACAGACCTTCGATTTCCTACCGATTGTTTGCAGTGCAATGTGGTCGTCGGGTACCTGGCCACTTCCTACTTTCAGTTGCATGTCAGGGAACCTTGCAACGGCTTCACGTTTTCCCTCAAAGCACCAGCACATTTTTATCAACCAACAGTTTAAGGTAAGCTTCATTAATTTATAGAGTATATTATAATGGTGGTAGTATAACGATGTATACAGCAGTACCATCACTTTGGATTTGGTTTGATGGATGTTAGGTAGTGGCCTTAAGGGGGGGTCGCAGGGGGCGGAGCCCCCCCGCTAGGCCTAGGTAGGGGTACAGGGCCCTAGGTAAGGTTAGGTGGTTGTATTAGGTTCGGTAGTGCCCTGAAAATCACTGTGGCCTTAAGGGGGGGTCGCAGGGGGGCGGAGCCCCCCCGCTAGGCCTAGGTAGGGGTACAGGGCCCTAGGTAAGGTTAGGTGGTTGTATTAGGTTCGGTAGTGCCCCGAAAATCACTGTGGCCTTAAGGGGCCCCCCGCTAGGCCTAGGTAGGGGTACAGGGCCCCTAGGTTAGGTTAGGTGGGTTTGTTAGGTTCTGTGGTGCCCTGAAAATTACTGTGGCTTTAAGGGGGGTCGCTGGGGGGCCCTACCCCCTCCCCCCAACCCCCCGTAGGCCTAGTTAGGGTATGGGGGAGGGGTGCTGGAACATTAATTATTCATTTATTGCAAATATCATTCAATGCCCCAACACCCTCCCCCCCCTTCCCCCCCCCCCCCCCCCACCCAAAACCCCGGTTCCCAAAGGGTGTCCCCCATAATTGGTGGGATGAACTAGGGTATACATAGTAAATCTCTAAATCGGTTGGTTTGCAGTCAAAATAAACGTTAAATTCATTGAAACCACACTATTTCTGATGCAACAAATAGGTATATTTTTATTGCATTTTTCCAAATTTGGCTGAAACTAAAAATTTACCCGATTGTTGTGATG
>NC_061097.1:33884729-33908622 GCF_015104395.2 Macrobrachium nipponense
CATTTTTTCAATTACACACTTTCGAAACCCAAAATACATGACTCGGCGCGAGCGCGCCCGCCCTCGGGCACCGAGACATAATTCAAGGGTTCAATTCATGAAAAGAGAGGAAATCGCCGCATCTACGGCGATAACTCCATGTTGGTTCATAATTAAGTAATGAAAATGAAAACAGTGTACTTACAGTTTCATTTTCAAGTCAAACAAACCATTAGTAGAAAACACAATATAAACAAAGCATACGACGATGAAGCGGGCAGAGAGCGATGACGAACACGTCCTTCACACCCGCGGCCGAAAGCAAAAGTGATTTGTTTGCCGCGCGACTGTCGGACAAGCAGTTTAACTACCGTTCTCCCCTTGTTCGAAGCTTACGACCGTTCCAGCTGCCGCTAGCTACTTCCTATTGTTAAAGGACCGATGGTTTGTATACGTATCGGAACAACTGGTTTTTTTCACAGAGCACCACAAGTTCTTCCGAAGAACCTCTGCATGCTCTGGTTCTCTGCAAATAAAACTTGAGAGCCCTGACAGGACACAGGACTCTCTCAGCTTCAGGTCCCACTAGCTCCGACAACCCTTTGATCTCGAAGTCCTCGGCCAAGGGTTGGAAGGGTTCTCGTTCTTTGCTAAGAACGTAGGACTTAAGGGAACAAACTGCACTATGATCCTTGAACCCAATATGCTTTGCTCTTATGACCTGAATTTCGCTAACCCTCTTCGCCGTCGCCAGAGCGGTTAGGAAAATGGTCTTCTTAGTAAGATTCTAAGCGAGGCTAAATGGAGCGGTTCAAATTGACTCGACATGAGAAACTTCAGTACCACGTCTAAGTTCCACGATGGTACTTTAGGTTGGAGAACTTTCACAGTCTCAAATGATCTAATGAGATCATGAATGTCTCTATCATTTGCTAAGTCGAGTCCTCTACTGTCTGAAGACCACAGAAAGCACGCTTCTGTAGCTTTAATCGTGGGAACGGCTAGTTTCGCTTCTTTCCTAAGGTAAGAAGGAAATCTGCTATCTGGCTCACAGAGGTTGAGCTTTGATTGGTAAACTGCGATTGAGGAGGGCCTCCTTGCGGTGGCAATCGCCGTTGCCACAGGTCTTGAAAAACCCCTCGCTCTGGCCAACTTCTTGATAGTCTGAACGCAGTCAGACTCAGAGCGGGGAGGTTTTTGTGGTACCTCTCGAAGTGGGGGCTGTCTGAGTAGATCTTTCCTTAGGGGCAGAGTCCTTGGAAAGTCTACTAGGAAGGACATATCACCCGTGAACCAGTCGACGCTGCCAGAAGGGGGGCGATGAGGTCATTCTCGCTCCTTCTGATGCAGCGAACTTCCTCATTACTTCCCCGAGGATTTTGAATGGTAGGGAAAAGCGTAAATGTCTAGTCCCGACCAATTCCACAGTAGGGCATCTACCGCCACTGCTCCCCGGGTCCAGAAATGGGGGAGCAATACAGCGGAAGTCTCTTCGTTCGGGAAGTTGCGAAAACGTCCACATGAGGGACGTCCCCACAGCTTCCATAGCGCCTGGCATACTTCCTGATGAAGGGTCCATTCCGTCGGCAGAAGCTGTCCTTGCCGACTGAGAAGGTCCGCTCGCACGTTTTCCACGCCTGACACAAATCTTGTCAGAATCGTGACGTTTTGCGACTTCGCCCAAATCAAGATATTCCTCGCGATGACGAACAGAGAAGGAGAGTGAGTTCCCCTGTTTCCTGAGGTATGCCAAGGCTGTGGTGTTGTCCGAGTTTATCTGAACCACTTTGTTGGAGACTTCCTCTTCGAAGAACCTTAGAGCAAGGTAAAACCGCTGAAAGTTCTTTTAGATTGATGTGCCAGGACACCTGTTCCCCTCTCCAGGTGCCTGACACTTCTCTCCCTCCCAGTGTTGCTCCCCACCCGTGGAGGACGCGTCGGAGAACAACACTAGGTCGGGGTTCCGAAGCTTGAGCGAAAGTCCTTCCGCAAGCTTCTTTGGATCCAACCACCATTTGAGGTGCTTTTTCACTTCTTCCGTCAAAAACAAGACCTCTTCTAGATCCTGTTTGCGTGACCAATTGCTTGAGAGGAAGAACTGAAGTGGTCGGAGGTGCAACCTTCCTAGAGACAAACTTCTCCAGTGAGGAAATGGTCCCCAGCAGACTCATCCATTCCCTCACCGAGCATGTTTCCTTCCCTAGAAGGCCGACACTTTGTCCAGGCATTGAAGTTGTCGCCCCTGGGACGGAAAAGCCCGCCCGAAAAGCCACTGAGTCCATCTGAATCCCCAGATAGACTAAGGATTGAGAAGGAGTCAGATGCGACTTTTCGAGATTCACCAGAAGTCCCAGGGACCTCGCTAACGACAGAGTCGTGTGAAGGTCTTCAGACACCGGTCTTGCGATGAGGCTCGAATAAGCCAGTCGTCTAGGTAGAGAGAGAGCCTTATTTCCGCAAGATGGAGCCACCTCGCAACGTTCTTCATAAGAACGGTGAACACCATCGGCGCCGTGCTGAGACCGAAGCAGAGTGCCTGAATTGGAAAATCTTCCCTTTCAGGACAAACCGCAGGTATTTCCTTGATCGGGGATGGATGGGGACGTGAAAGTATGCGTCCTGAAGGTCTAAAGAGACCATCCAATCCCCCGGTCTTAAGGCTGCAAGCACGGATTGAGGTGTCTCAATCTTGAAACTGCTTGGTAACGAAGCGATTAGACTGCTGACATCCAGAACGGGGCGCCACCCCCCTGACTGCTTCGGCACCTAGGAACAGACGGTTGTAAAACCCCGGAGAACTCCGGTCGAAGACCTGTTCCACTGCTTGCTTCTCGATCATTTGATCTAGTAGATCGTGAAGCACTTTCTGCTTTTCTCCTGATACGAAGGAGACAAATCCTTTGGTGTCGAAGACAGCGGGGTAACATCAGGAAAGGAATTCTGTACCCCTTCTTGACGATGTCCAGAGACCAAGCGTCGGCACCTCTCTCTTCCCAAGCTTTCGCGAAATGTAGAAGCCTGGCTCCTACCGGTGGCTGAAGGACTTCCCTCTCACTTCTTGCTCTTGGAAGGAGCGGGAGTCTTGCCTCTGAAGAGCCTCTTCCTCGAGGGCTGGCTTCGAGGAAGAAGCGGATCGAAAGGGCTTCGATTTCTTCAAAGCAGAGGACCCAGAAGACGAAGAAGTAGTAGCTTCCTAGAAGACTGCCAGAAGGTCTTGGGTGTTTCTTTCTCCTGGAGACTGGCAGCTATGTCCTTTACCATAGACTGGGGGAAGAGATGTTCTGAGAAAGGAGCGAAAAGAAGATCCGCTTTTTGCGCTGGTGAGACCGACTTTGCAGTAAAATTGCAAAAAAGTGCTCTTTTCTTAAGCAGTCCCGTGCTGAAAATGAGCAGCCAATTCCTCAGAACCATCCCTGACGGCCTTGTCCATGCAAGACAATACACTGGACAGCTCCCCCAGACTGATGGAATCAGAACTCCTGGACCTGGCATCCAATACTCCAAGGCACCAGTTCAAGAAAATTAAAGACCTCTAGTGTCCTGAAGAGGCCTTTAAGGTGAAAGTTTAACTCACTATGCGTCCAAGAGACCTTAGAGGAAGACAGAAAAGATCTTCTGGCGGCGTCTACAATACTACCAAAGTCTCCTTGAGCTGAGGCTGGAAGCTACTCCGACGTTTTCTCCCGTCTCATACCACATACCAGCTTTGCCACCAAGTCTTGAAGGTGGTAAAGTGAAAGAAGTCTTGCCTGAAGCTTTCCTCTTTTCCATCCAATCATGGACGTTTCTAAAAGCTTGCTTCGTAGAAAGCGACTTCTTCATTCTCACAAAGCCCGAGATCTTAGTAGCTTTGGATGACGAAAACTGAGAGGGAGGAGTACGTGGAGCTTCAGGTTGGAAAGTGTCTGCAAAGACTGACTGTAGCAAACGAGTCAAAACCTTGTAGTCCGTCGAAACTGGAGCCAACTGCTGTTCTTCGTCCACTTCGACGAAAGCGTCACTAATTTCCTCTTCAGACACTGGAGAAGTCGGAGGAAGTAAAGAAGAGTCACGAGCTTTCTCAAAAGAGAAAGAGCGGCGAACAGAAGAGTTCCCGCTTCGCTTGCGCTTGCGGACAAGTGGAAAACTGACGTCCGTAGGCGCGCGCTTGGCGTCCGAAGCCAATCTACTGGCGCCGACTGAAGCGCGCTCGACCGCAACGGGTGTAACACCTGGCGGCGTCCAACTGGTGCTCGCTGAGCGTCCACTGGTGCGCGCCGAGCGTCCACTGGTGCGCGCCGAGCGTCCACTGGCGCTCGCGAAACTTGCACCGAGTCACGCTCGGCGTCCACTAAAGCGCGTTTGACTTTCACAGAAGCGCGCTCGGCATCTAAAGAAACGCGCTTCTTATCAACAAGTTTCGTAGCAGCGGAAACAACCGCTTCACGAGAGCGAGAAACGAATTTCTCGCCTCCTCTAGAAAGTTGCTGGGGAGCAGAAACGAACTCTAGAGGGAGACTCAAACGGAGAGGGAGAGGAGAGAACGCCTCGACCTCTTCACAGGAAGATTGTCATCCTTCTTACGGCGACGTGGAACAGTCTCTCTCGAAGAAAAAACATCTCGAAGTTGCTGATGAAGAGACTGGAGAATTCTTGCTTGTAGGTGAAGCCTCCTTTTCTGGGGAGGGGCTGATCTGTGAGAGTGGCGAGTGGCGAGGGGACGCCTTCTTGCTACTCCCAGGAAACCGCCACTTCACGCACCTTAGAGCGACTGCGGCGCTCGAAAGAAACATCTAGGAAAGACTCCGCCTCCGAATAATCCTTACGCTTCTTCTGCGGAGGAAAAGCAGCAAACGCCACTATCAGGCGACGAGCAAAGTTCCGGAGAACAACTTGGACGTGAAGCGTCCCGAACGCGAGCCGTCCTTTTCAGCGGACGTGATGCGGTATGAGAGCTCCCACCCCTTGCGCGGGGAGGAAGCTTCAGAAGAAGAAAAGCACTCCTTGAGAAGACGTGCACGCGCACGCTCCTTGGCAGTCTGGGTAGGTTCATCAGAAGCTGCCGAAGGCACGCCAGATCGGTGGGGGTTCCTCGTAACCCTCCTTTGACTTTCGACATGCTCTCTCCCCGTAATCTGGGAGTCAAGCAGAGGTCTAGGTCTAGAGGCGGAATGAGGCCGATCTGACGCACCCTCCACTACACAAGGGGCACTCTTTCACTGCACTTCTCTTCACTTTTGCTCTCCAGAGCTAACAATTTTGATTCTAAATTACGAATCGATTCAAGGATTAGCGATAAAGTATTACCTTCTACCGACACTGTTTCAGGGGCCGGAGGGCAACACTACAGGGGTAGGAGCATAATCTACAGAAGGAGGGTTAGCAGGAGAATAATTTAAATCTTGCCTACCTGAAACACTCCTGGAGGAAGACCTCCTTAACCTATCTCGCTCAAGTTTCTTAAGATAGGTTTCATGCGCCTTCCATTCCGACTCTGTTAATCTTTCACACTCCTTACAACGACTTTCAAACGTACATTCATTCCCCCTGCAAACTTTACAAACAGAATGTGGGTCTACTGAAGCTTTCAGTAGCCTACCTCTACATTCGGACATAGAACAAAATCAAGCGCTAGCAGAACTAGACCCTGACATCTTGATCAAAGAAAAATCAATACCAAATTCAAATCAATCCAAAGTCAACGTGTGCCAAGCCACCGATCCAATTCAGATACCAAAGAAAAACCAAAAGGATACTCAAGTAGCTAGTAAGTTTCCAAAATCTGGACGGAGGTGCTGCAAACAGGTGTTTTCAGCACCGGCGACAAAAAATTATGAATAGAAAATGGGAATGATTCCTGATACCCGCCTCCAGCGGCGGGAATGGGTACTAACCACCTGACTCCCACTGCGTGTGTCGTAAGTGTTTAAATTTCTGTCGGATTCGGAAAAATACAGCTATATATATATCTTGACAGGTAAGTTTCATGAACAAAACCTCATTTAAGAAGATACTCAAAAAGCACTGCCTATATGCTGAACACCCTCTTTTCATTTGTTCAGTATTTTGACCAACTTGTTTTTAGTTAATTTAATCATAACTTAAAAAGATTCACATCTTCAACAACTTCATTACATGTACTGATGGCATTATCCCATGGGTTTCCCTCTACCTCTTATAACAAATGTTCAGTTGTAGATGTATCACTGCTAAAACAAGAAAAGCTTCTGTATCTTTTGTATAACCATAACTGATAAGCAATTCAGCACCGACGAGATTTGAACACCAAACAGTATAGATCAATGACTCTCAGGGACGATAACCATTCAGCTGTCAAGAGGTACAGTTGATACAGCCTCTGCCTTACATATGTCAATCAAATGCAGATTTTTATACTTGGAATTTATATCAACCCACCTCCAGCATGATAGCCCACTGGTACATTTGAAAAACATAACTACTTAAATTTTTATTACATACACCATGACTTTATTGTGCGTATTTATATTACACTTACCCTATGAATGTTATTTAATACCCAATTTGCTTTATTTTGGGAATATCAGCAAAGGGGAATTATAACTGATAAACAATTTATCACCTGGGAGATTAAAATGCCACAATACAATGGATGACTTTCAGTACTCAAAAATTTCTGCCTAAGAATACCAGATCATCCCAGTAATACTTCAACAGATTGAAAAGCTGTAAAGATAAGAAAAAAAGTAAGAGACCACCATAAAACACTGATGAATATCACCGCTACTTACAATTTTCCCTTGGCGACAGTAACAGAATTTCCGTGGGAATTAATGGAGTTGTTTGCAGCCACAGCAGCGGCCGATGTTATGGGTGAACCGCCCTTGGCCAATCTCTCTGAACGATAGTTTTCATAGTGAACATCCTGGGTGACTTCAGTGAGATCTTGCATGTGCGTTCTGAAAAGAAGAAGAATGCCGTGCAACTGGAACTTGTATTCAACTTGTATTTTAATACTGCAGCAAATCACTGGAAAAGTGTGATGATCATCATATACTTCAGCCAGAAGGAAGAAAGGACTTGAACCAAGCGTTTAAATGTATTTCTACACCTCATCAGGTACTTCTACCTGAATCCTGATGAGATGTAGAAATAAATGCAAGTGCTTGGTTCAAGTCATTTCTTTTCACCTTTCACCTGGCTGAATGCATAATGTATTTTAATATTTTACTTACATTTTCATTTATCTATTAATTTGTTAATTTATCTTTTTTTTCTAATTACTGATCTCTTCTTTCTCTAATTCTCATTACCTTCTGTTACTTCTTTCAAATGAACACCACATTCTTTGGAAGCTTGAATTTAAAGTCAATGGCCGCTGTGGGCTTGTTCTTTATGAATAGGGTTCACCCACTGAAGAATAATAATAATAATAATAATAATAATAATAATAATAATAATAATAATAATAATAATAATAAGAACTATGAGTAATAAAAGGCATTTAAAAATCTTCATTCTTTTTAGGAAACATTCTCCATACAATAAGAAGCGAAGGTATTTCTCCTGGGAATAAATTAGTGTTATATCAACGTACACAACAACGTTAGTGTACCCCCATAAAATGAGGCTACAATTTAGATCAAAGATGCAAACAATAGCAACCATTCTTACTCAACACCTTAGAAAATAATGATGCAAAAGGATGGATGGATATTAATTCTGGTTGCTACCATGCCTTTATGTCTTGCGGATAAAACAGGGCAAAAAAGACTGAATAGCTTCTTACCCGAGTAGACATCGAAGCTTGATAAAATCACAGTGACTTGGATTCTCGACTTCGATGACACCCCACGGATACTGACGACCTCGAACTTTTTTCCCACCAACATCTAACACTGTAGTAGATCCACTACGGCAAAAGGCACTGCTTCTTTCAGTTGACGAACCTGAAATACAAGAAAGCAAATCAAAGCTACTCCTTCAATATAAACTTCAATACTGTAATTCATCATCATCATGTCTTATCACACCATTGTTCTAACCCATTGGAGTTCTGTGATTAATTATAAAATTATTTAATGAAATTGTCACATCTACATTTTCCTAGAGCTTGACCAAGTATATTTGCTCTTAAATGCTATGTTAAGTGGAAGAAGCTGGATGGCTAATTTGGGAATGGACCAAAGGAATGATTGAAAGTACTCTAAAAAGGGAGAAAGCAATGCATTTAAGGGTCTAAGAAAGGAAGCTGCAAAGAACCTATAATACTTTTACCAGTATGCTAAAATGGGCCCACTGTAAATGGTAATCACTCGTGTGGAAGTTCATTGACAATTACTGTCAAGACAGTAATGGTCAAAGATATTGTGCAATAGACACCAAACACAAAAGTATTCTCATTTGAGATGTCCACCTTGGAAACCAGTGCAAAATCAGGAGAAAAAACTCATGATTACTGTCTCAGAAAAATAACTACAAAACAAAACAAAAGGATGTATAACAGCTGAAAACAAAAATAACTAACAGCATGGGGAAGAATACAGACAAAAGTAAACATACATTACACAAATGGTAATTTTACCATATTTAAGAGGGGAAAACATAATAAAATCAATTAAAAAGTTGTCAGAACCCTCTTTAAACTAATTTTTACAATGGCTCAACTTGCAGAAAACATGAATAAAGTAGGAAAAAACATTCTCTGATAAATCACAAATCACCAACCATGACATATGGGGAAATATTACTTGACACAGAGTATATAGTCTAACTAGCTAAGAGTCAGAATATGCTCATGAAATCCCAGGAAGTTGCCCCTAGATTCAGCATTTTATCCAAATAATGAGTTTAAATTTTCACCTTATGCAGAGCTAACCCAGATTCATTTTTAATTAAGATTCAGATAGTTCACAGCACAGCAGATAGTGTCAAGTGATTAGACAAAAAAGTAAAATAATATAGTCAAGCCAAGAGGTACACTGTGAACCTTCACCAACAGTTACAATAATTACCTGCTCCTTGTAATCCTCCTCTTCATCTGTGTCACAATCAGGCAGTGGGTAAATGTGGATATCATTCTCGCCAATTTCGTCCAGTACCTGAAAAAATGTAAACATCAAACTACAGCTAATGCATTAATAAATCAAGTAGTCAGATGCTGTCACCCTAGTTTCATTTGGTATAAAAATTGAGAACTTGGGAAAACATATGCCTCAATTCATCCATTACTATACATACTTCTAAATCTTAAAACACCACACTAATTGCTAGAACAATTTTAATCCGAGACTATAAACATGGATGGTGCGCATAAAATGAGGTTAAACGTTTCTTGGAGAATGTTAATTAGAAACATCTTCCACGGCAAAAAATGTTAAGTACTGTACATACTGAGCAATTTGCTAGAACTGCACTCTCTGAAATGGCTGTTCAGTGCTTTCTTTAATCAATAAATAATTTCTAAAAATCTACTTCAGAATTTTAAAAGTGGGCCAATACCAGCACCGACGAATATCATCATCTACACACTTATGCGTGGTGAAAACTTTGCAACTTTTGGAAAAAAAATAAACACAAACTTTACCAAAATGTATCCATACTGAAGGGACAACATACACACTGACAGGGAGAATGAAAGACATTGGAGGGTGTGAAAAACAAAAAAAGACTAAGGTTCATGGATGAAGTACAGTGGGAAGAAGATCATATTACAAAGACGAAGTTGCAAGAGATGTGGTGTCCAACACTTACAATATTGTCTGACTTCTAAAAGATGGAGACGGTTTGACAATGATGAAAAGGGACGAGGAACAGTTGCTCATAAAGAAATTAACTATGAAAGCAGTAAAAATAATGGCAAGTAGAAAGGCTTAGAATGAAGAAAGATCTGAAAGGAGTTCAGGCAGAAAGATCAAACAACAAAAGACAATGGGGAGACCTCAGTTCTCATATAAACTTACAGGGGGTAAAATAAATTATAAAAATGTTACCAAAATTTTTTTAAAGAATCAAACAATGAACTTTTACAAACATGTCACTGAAGCAGAATCACATAATTGTTTGAAAGTTTAATCAGTTTTTGTTAATTTCCATAGGAAACATTTTAAAGTATACAATTTGGTAAGTTCTTACTCGTACCATACCAAGTTGTGCTCCTCTGTACATGAACCAGTTACCAGAGCATATTCACGATGCCTATACAAGGTAAACCTCAGTACTAGGAGTTACAGAGAGCTAACATGTGTTATGTTCATTTAAAGTTCATTAAAAAAAAAAAAAAAGTAGCAATACTTTTCCTATTCTTTCATATCTTGGAATAAAAAAAATATATATATATAAAATAAATTATACAAAAAGCAATGTGCTCCTAGTTCAATAAGTTGAATTCCAATCCCCTAAACAATAAAATAACTACTGTAAAAGAAAAAAAAAAAGAAAAAAAAAAGAAGAAAAAAAAAAAAAAGTCAATGCTGTCCCGACATACTAACCTTACGTTTGAGCTTCTGTACCTCCTGCTTTGTTAGGGTGTCAGCCTTAGCGATAACGGGAACAATGTTCACCTTGTTGTGCAGCTGCTTCATGAATTGAATGTCCAAAGGTTTCAGCCTGGAAATATTTCCATTATTCAGATGGGAGACCAAACCACTGCATTAAAATTCTTAGCTATAGCAGGGTTGGTCAGGAAGGTTTGTTATTGTTATAAATTATTTCATGAATTCCATAATCTTGGCAAGGGAAGCATTCCATTGTACAATTATCCACAACACTGCTTTCAAAGGTAGTATTATTAAATTTGAACCACTGATATAAGCAAACGAAATTACGATGTGACCAGACCATGGCATGCCTTTGATAACCTTCAGGGTAAAACTGTAGAACAGCCTTCACAATGCTATTATTAATGGTGATGTCAATATTGTATAATTTTACCAAATGGTCTTATGCTAGAACTACAGCGTGACACCATAGTTAACTTGATTTTGATATTTACGTAATTTACTACTTCATAATCAATTCTGTATTCATTACATTTTCTTTTCTTTTTTTTAGGTGTTACAAAATTTTAATATAGTACACTGGGTTAGCCAAAAAGGTGGAAATTGGAGTAAGGTTAATGTTGAAGAAGTTGGACAGCTTACCAGTGAGAAAAGACAAAAAAACTTGGTCGAGAAGTAAAACGTATAAGGCAGTGAACTTAAGAATACTTAAAACATACTTTGCTAATTACACTCAGTGTCAGCGTAATACAGTACCACTATGGTACACTACTGTATTTCAAGAGGATAAAGAGAGAATACTAATAGTTTTCACTTCACAACAAATTGTAGGAAAAGGTAAGTTATGCCACAAGTGAAAAAGAATCAGTACAAGAGTACTACTGCCATACCCATGACCAGCAGGGTTGATGAAATAGAAGCAACAATGAACTCTGTTGTCTACTATGTGACGTCGGTTGAGCCCCGACTCATCCTGGAGGTATCTCTCAAACTGATCATTGATGTACTGAATGATGGATTGGAAACTGCAGGGGGAGATTAAGGAGATCGTAGAAAAAATCCTAAATTCCAAGACCACCAGTAGCCTACAGATACTGTAGTCAGATGCAGATATTTTTATTTACAAACCTGTATACAGAAGTGTATTTCTCTGCATACATATAAAATAATCATAACAATAAAGACATTAAGAAAACAACAAACTACTACAGCATCAATACAACAGATATACAGAAAACTCCTACATCTAAAAGATAAACTTGGGAATGTCTCAAACATATGCAAAAATCTGCAATGTCCCAGAATGTAAATATGATATTGTTATGATACAATAAAGTTTGTTCATACTTACCTGGCAGATATATATAGCTGTATTTTTCCGAAGTCCGACAGAATTTTAAAAACTTCCGACACACGCAGTGGTCGGCCAGGTGGTTAGTACCCATTCCCGCCGCTGGGAGGCGGGTATCAGGAACCATTCCCATTTTCTATTCATAATTTTTATTTCCACTGTCCCCTGAGGGGAGGTGGGTGGGTACTTGATTATACATATCTGCCAGGTAAGTATGAACAAACTTTATTGTATCATAACAATATCATTTTGTTCATGAATCTTACCTGTCAGATATATATATAGCTGAATCCCACCTTTGGAGGTGGGAAGGGACAGAATAGAAGGATTTTGGGAAACAAATGCATGCAGATGATTTACATCTTGGTTCCACCTGTTAGCATAGCTGGCTTCGTGGTTACTGCCACGTAAGTCTGCTTGTGCTACTAGAGTTGCCAGCGAGGTAGAGACCTATATAAGCTGGTGCACTCAGATGATCTGTCAACAGGGGCGAGACCACGACGTAACTAGACCATATTGACCATACCATGAGGGCTAAGAAGTAAAATAAAATATATATATATAAATATATATATCACCACCTGACCAACCTAGCCAAAGTTAAGGTGTGTTAACTAAGGCTTAAGAGTTAAGAAGTCGCCGTTGTCGGCGACTCAACAACTAAATTAAGAGCTCTTCCTAACCATTTTCTACAGGATAGGATGAGTGGTACTTCTTGCCCCCAAGATTGTGTCTGCAGACACGTATGGCCCTAGCGAGCAGCAGATCTCATATGTCATCTTCACATCTCGCAGGGAGTGTGAAGTGAACACAGAGTTGCTTCGCTAAAACATGGTACTCAGGATGTTGCTGAGTGCCATGCTCTGTTGAAATGCTTCCGAGGCCGCGCCCTCACCTCGTGAGCATTCAGAATAAAAGATTTCAAATCTTTGTGCAAACACAATGAAGGAGCATTTTTGAAAGAACTCCTTAACACTAAAGCCAGGCTGTTCTTCGATATGGGCAAGTCTGGTCTTTTTCGGAACACTGCAGATTGCCCGATTGACTTCGACTTTCTTGAGTTTTATGTAGATAAAACTTGAGAGACCCGACAGGGCACAGGACTCTCTCTGGCTCCTGCCCACTAACTTGTGCCATCCTTGCTTCCAAGCTCCTGGCCCAAGGACAAAACGGGTTACCATTCTTAGGCCACAACGGAAGGGTTAGAGAGCACACCGCCTTGTGTTCTCTAAAGCCAAAACTTGTGACGATGGCTTAAAATCTCACTAACCCTCTTTGTCGTATCTAGGGTGGTTAGAAGAAGGCCTTCCTGATCACATGCAAGAAGTTAACAGGTAGGAGAGGTTCGAATGCTTTGACATCAAGAACTTCAGACTACGTCTAAGTTCCATATTGAAAGCTTCGATCTGGACATGCACAGTCAGTCCGTCTGTACTAAAGTCAGGTGACCGACCAGTTGACCAGTCAGACGAATCAAGGACAGCAAGGCTGTACCCTGAAGACCATAAGGCACTATTCTTCGCTGAAGGATGAGTGTCTGGACTGCCTGGGCGATTCAATCTAAGCAAACCTTGGGGGGTGTATCAACGCAACCCAACGTCGTCAGCGAATCAACTCCTGACTCGAGCTTCTGGTGCCAGTGAGAAAGGAGAGAGGAGCAAAAAGGCGATTCAGTCCCGAAGGAAGAATGCCTGACAGTCCAACCTGGTCTCATGTTACACGATCATCGGGGGTGTATAAACGCAACCGACTTCGTCAACAAGAAACTCAGGGCTACTATATGTTGCCTGATCTCGCACGAGTGTCTGACTCCGAGAAAACAGGTGAGACAAAAAGTAGATGGTGAGCGAGGTTCGAGATTCCACAGAACTCAAAGATCGTGAAGGGCTTTGTTGTTTGACAGACGCAAATCTCTGAGCGCAAAGGCCGTCAACAACATATTTGCGTATTCTTTAATAGTTGTGACTGCCAGCTTATCCCATTCTTCAGACGGAAATGGAAGACGGTAATCTTATTCCTGTCAACATCTCGATAGCCTGAAACGTAGTCAAGACTCAGAGCGGAGAGGTTATAGGTACCTTTCGAGTTAGAGTAGACCGACTCTCTCGGAAAAGGTCCTTGGAAAGTGAACTAGGAAGTATGTGACCTCTGTGAATCCAGGATCCTGAAGGCCAACATGGGGCGATCAGCGTCATTGTCGCTCCCTGTGACGTCATAAATCCTCTTATTACATTTCCTAAGCGATTGAAAAAAGGGGAAAAGAAGACTAAATATCCATCCCCGTTCAATATCATAGGATGGCGTTTAATGGTACCGATCCCGGATCGAGAATAAGGGAGCAGAGAAGAAGAAGCCTCTTCGTCCTCAACATATCGAAGAGAAGAATGAAAGGGCGTCCCTAAAGTCTCCACAACTCTCAACTTACTTCTAAAGAAAGATTCCACTCGGAAGTCAATAGTTGCTGCCGTCGATCGAGGACGATTCGTACGGACTTTTGCAATCCGGTAACGAACCTCTAGAGGATCGTTACATTCTACGCCTGTTGTTATAATAGGCTTTCTCGTAAACTCGAACAGGGACCGAGAGAAGATACTTCTTAAGATATGAGAGAGCTGTGGAATATCAGAGTTGATCTGGACCACTGGTTCCCAAAACTCGTTACGAGGACTGGAGGGACTACCGAATCGCTTTTACTTCTTTCAGATTAAGATCCAGGACATCTGAAACCCTATCCAGATGTCCGGCACCTTCTTTCTATCACCTCAGGTGATAAACGCACTGAGAGATGTTCAGAATCATTCCTAGATCTTGAATAATATTTCAGTTTTCCCGGTAGGAAAAAACTGTGGTCTGAATTGCAGTCTATTCGGGGAAACAAACTTCTTCAGGAAGGAAATGGTCCCCAGCAAGCTCATCCATTCCCTCCCCGAGTATGCTTACTTCCCTAATAAGGCTGCGCTTTGCCTAAGCAGGAGAGCATATAAAAGTGCAATGTTGCGGTAGACTCGTAGTTTCTATACCGTGCGGTAACGAGCACCGAAAGGATTAAGAGATAACTCTGTTGAACATAGTAAGGCAAAACGAATGCAACGTTTATTCATTCACGTAAGAAATCCCCTCAATCTTAGGCTAAAGTCCGTGATTGTAGGGCAGAGTTACAGTTAGTCAGTCAATCCCGCAGGAGAGACGTAACCGCCAGCACAGAGATACGGTTAGTCAGTCAATCCCGCAGGAGAGAGAGAGACGTAACCTACGGCGCATGACAGCGCCCGATCTGTTATGGCTCGGTTGGACTAGAAGACAGACACAGCGTGACAGCAGCAGCCAGCAGCTTACGAACGTCGTCTCTTAACTTTATGTCTGGGTTGCCAGCTACCCTATTCTACGAAGAAATAGGTCCGTTATTTTTTGAGCCGAAAGACTCTCAAGCTGGTATATTTAAGCGAAACAGAAAACGCTAAATATATAGATGCGTTTGTGTCGTCAGAACACTACCATACAACGGTAAAAGATAAATCGGAAACTCCTGGAAGGCTGCAGGGAGTAACGATTAAATGTCCTTAAAATAGACAATAGACCTCTTGGTTGCCATCCGAAGAGGTAACTACAGCAAGCGTATATGACTTGAACCAACCAGAAGTAAAATAACGCAAGGCAAAATATGAAATTATATCACAATAAAGTTTGTTCATACTTACCTGGCAGACATATATATAGCTGAATTCGGAAATACAGCTACATACATATCTGACAGGCAAGTTTCATGAACAAAACTTAAGAGAATCGAAGCAGTCAGCTCAAGCTTCTTATGTTACTGGACATAAGCGTTCATTGACGTAGTCTACAAGTCTATTTCTTGTACGAGTCTGCGAATGACGAATGAGAGCTCTTCCGAATCTTGTCAATAAGAGCTTATTCGCTTACGCAATATCAAGTTAATGAGATGTTTGTCAATGAGAACTAACCCATTTACGGGACAAAGAGATATTTTGTCAATGAGGGGATTACCCACTTACTTGACAAAAAACGAAAGTATATTGGTCAATGGGGGAAAGTCACTGAATTGACAAAATGTAATCCAGGGAGTCAAGCATTTAATTTTTTCGATTCCCGTCTCAAACGAGGAAGGGGCAAGAATCCTGTTAAGAGACTGGGCTTACGGCAGGTAGAACGACGATGTTCAATTCGGCAGCGTAGTCCCGACTAGAAACTAACAAAATCTATCATCTGAAAAAACCCTTTCAGATGGGCTAAAAAGCTTGCAAAATTATCCTGGGAAGAGGAAGAAACTCTCCAACCAGCTTCCTCTCCCGTATCACAACTAATGCCTGCTAAAGCTTAAAATTTATTGGCAGTATGGCAAAGGAAGTCCTGTCTTGCGCTTTCCTGAAGAGCGTCCTTTTGATGAGTGCCTTTGCAAGAATCCCACTGAACGTTGCCGAGAGTCCTGACGTGCAGGACATCGAGCCTTACATAACCCGTAACTGCCTTATCGCAAAGTCTTGACTGCGGTAGTGGCAACTTAAATTTATTGGCCGAATGGCAAAGGTTGCGGTAGAGCAAACGAGATCTTCCCTTGAGCTTTCCTTAACTCCATCCACCTATGCGAAAAGCAATATTAATTGACAGAGACCTCTTGAATTCACGAAACCCGATGTCTTGCTGGGTTTCGAAGAAGAAGTTGTCTGTTCACTTTAAACTTCCTCCGAAGCACTGCCTACTTCACATTCTTTGCAGGTGAGGTAGAAGGTATCACCGGAGGTAGAGGTAAACATTCTTTAGGCCCATATCTGAAACAAGAGCTTGAAGAGTTCAACAGAAACGTTCAGCCAGGCGACACACACTGGCGTGCGTTGGTGCACGCTCGGCGTCCACTGGCGCGCGCTCGGCGTCCACTGGAAACGCGCGGCGTCCACTGGAACGCGCTCGGCGTCCACTGGCGCGCACTTGGCGTGCACCCCGCGCGCGCCTGGAGTCCATCCGAGCGTCCCGGGCGTCCGCTCTCAAAAGCTTCCTGCTACTATGACTTCTTTTACGTATTTCTCGGTGGAAAGACGGACACGAGTTCAGGCGACGTTCGCCTTCTTACTTCTCACTGAAACGCATAACGAGAGAGAGAGAGAGGACGTGAAGCGTCCTCTTCTATAAAGCTTCTATTTAGAGGGCGCGAGTCCTTCCGAAAGCTCCAACCCCTGCATGGGGAGGACGCTTCGGAGGACGAGAAGCAATCTTTCAGGATTCGTGCACGCGCACGCACTTTGGCAGTCTGGGGATTTTCATCAGAAACTGCCGAAGGCACGCCAGATCGGTGGGGGTTCCTTGTAACCCTCCTTAGGCTTTCGACATGCTCCCTCCCCGGGTCCTGGGAGTCAAGCAGAGGTCCCGGCCTAGAGGCGAAACGAGCCGATCTGACGCACACCCTCCACTACACAAGGGGTATCACTGCACTTCTGCACTTCACTTTTACTCTCTAAAGCAAGCACTTTCGATTCTAAGATACGAATCGAAAGAGTATCAGAGAAAGGGGTAATTCCTCTACAGACACTGCTTAGGGCCCGAAGGCAACACTGCAGGGTTAGGAGTAACAATTACAGAAGTAGCACTTCACAGCAATGAAGGAGAGCGAGCACCTCTCGTAGACATATTCATAGCCCGTAGGCCATACTACAGGGTTAGGCAAAATAAAGTCTACAGGAAGGTTAGCAGGTTCACTACCCTGACTTTCGTTAGCTGATTAATTGCGTACATACGAATCATACGTCTTCCTTACGGAATTAGACATGTTTACTGATTAATTGCGTACATACGAATCATACGTCTTCCTTACGGAATAGACAAAGTCTCACACTCCTTACATGACAAATCTCAACAAAGAAGCAAGACCCATACCCCTCGTACATACCAAGTGCGGATCTACCGAAGCTTTCGGTAGCCACACCCTATCTTTGCAGACAACCCCGTCTGAAACTAGCCTAACTAGATTCAGATATTTTATGCAAAAATGAATCAAATTCAAATCAATTTAAGATAGCGTATGCCTAGCCACAAATCCCACAAATCCAAGTAATAAATCAAAAGACAATTAGGATACTTAGCGGCAATGAAGTTTCCAAAATCCTAAGACGGAGGTACTGAAAACAGGTGTTTTCAGCACCAGCGACAGAAAAATTATGAATAGAAAAATGGGAATGGTTCCTGATACCCACCTCCCAGCGGCGGGAATGGGTACTAACCACTGGCCGACCACTGCGTGTGTCGGAAGTTTTTAAAATTCTGTCGGACTTCGGAAAATACAGCTATATATATATCTGACAGGTAAGTTTCATGAACAAAATATAAAACATGAACATTTGAAATTTTCCTGATATTATGGACTTGGGTAGCTGTACATAGTACATAAAGTAATATGAATAAAAAATCACTGATAAAAAATACACCGTACCAGTCAGTGTTATCAATGGCGTCTCCATATCCCGGAGTATCTACAACCGTTAGCCTAACCTTCACGCCCCGTTCTTCAATCTCTACTGTCGACACATCAATCTTCACGGTTTTACTGATACTTCTGTAAAGACAGTATATAGTTATTTTACCAAAAGAGAATTATAAACTCTTGAATAACCTAGAGGGCGAACCAAAACACATTCACAAAACCTATAAATTCTATCTATGCAAAGACAGTACTGTATAGTACGTATAAGCATCCTATGAAATACGAACCACGAGACAGATTACTATATATCAAGCTTTGCGTTTATGTGTGTGTGTGTGTAATTCAATTATCACAATCCAAACGAGAAAAACTTACTCTCGTCAACGCAAGCTGCAATGAAAAACATGACATAAATAGTTGAATTATACAAATCAATGAAATTACAATGAACATCTTCAGGTTTAGGAAAAAACATGCAGATGAGTAAAAACAAAACTTACATAAAATACACAATGATTTATCTTAAGACAGGTAATAAATAAGACGTTGTTTGATAAAATTCATTGACTGCTAACATAGAAAATGTTAAAACAATCCCTAGAGAGACGAACAAGTAGTCAAGCAGTTAACCATTTAAAGATTTTGAAACATTACTGAATAATGAAAAATGCAAATATGGTCTATTGTTTAAAAGTCAATGCAAAACAAAATCTTACTAACCTTGAGCAGAGGGTAAAACTCTATCAGGGTATAGGTCCGTTAAAAATAATGTGTTGATCAGCGTGGATTTCCCGAGACCACTCTCACCTGTAATATATTATATGGTTGTTAATAAAAACACTTGATAAAACACAATTCTTAATTCCCTGCATTTATTGTTCCTTCAAGAAAATGCATAAAAAAAAAATTGGAAATTGTACGTACAAAGAAAATCTATGCCTCTACTTCTGTGATAGTAGACAAAATAACCAATCATTTAAGAAAGATTTGACAAAACAGAATAGCTTATGCCAAAAATTTAAGTGCTTTCAGACAATTTAATAAAGGGTTACCACTTACAGCACATCTACTACACCTAATGACCTGAAGAATTCAGACAAAACAGAACTCAATAATGTCTTCTTGTACTGAAATAGCGCTTTGCATGCTGCGTGTACGTCAACAGCTATCAACGATACACCTTAAATTGATTACAGGAAAAATAAACTTACCAACAACCATCAGTGTAAATTCAAAACCCCTCTTGACTGACTTTCGATGAATCTGATTAGGTAGATTGGCAAAACCGACATAGCCAGGTAAGTCTGGGTTGCTGAACTGGAAAAATTTAAGTATAATTAGATGGATGCACAGCCAATGCTGTACTGACATAACTATCATGAACTTTTACTTTTAGTTTTTACTAGCATTTAAGTACTACTTTGCCATACATGCACAAGTATTTTACCAAGAGCCAGTTCTCATAATGGAGGTAAGATACTGAGGGAAGTTGTGCACTATTACAGTGAGACAATACATGATTTTGCTTCCAAATTTCTCCACCAATATAACATCGGAAATTTTAATTATTAGGATGTCCCCTTGGCATGTATCCCAGCAATATCCATGCCATATGTAGGATAATGCTTTGTCATTTGTTTAGAGATTGTTTACTCGCTTTACCATGTATGACCAATCTTTGTAATTATGGCATTTCGACAATTCTTTGACTGGAGTGGTTTAAAAATTCCAGCCCAATACAGGAGGTGATAGATAGAAAAAATTGAATATAGAATTTAAGCCGAAGACCAAGCGCTCAGACCTAAGAGGTCATTCAACGCTGAAATGGAAATTGATAGTAAAAAGGTTTGAAATGTGTAACAGAGGAAACCCTCACAGTTGCTCTATGAAACGATTGTTAGGAGAGGCTGGAAAGTAAGAGAGAAGAGAATTTGAGCGGAGACACAGATAAGGGAATGAAAGGGGTTGCAGCTAGGGGCCGAAGGGACACTGCAAAGAACCTTGAGTAATGCTATATGTACTGCATGAGGTGCATTATGGCACTACCCCCTATGGGGTCCAATAGAGGAGGTACGAATGCTGTGGGCTACATAAAAACTAGTGATCTGCACCAACAATGGGCTAACAGTCAAAAATGCAAAAAACAAGGTGAAGCCATTTAGATAAATATACGTACTATTAATTTGACTGACAAGATAAATATTTAAGTATCATAGGATATAGCATATCAGGCAATTTTTATAGCAATGCATTAGGGCTACGTAGTGCCCCATTTTTTAGGTTAATCCAAATTTTTAAAAATAACGTCATCATTAATGTTAGGCTGGATGGGGAGGGAAAATATGGGTGAATTGAGCATATCCCCAACAGAATTTCAGGATGTCATGGGCCTGCCAACCGTCAAAATCAACCAGAAGACTAAAATGTAGGCCACTGCAGACCAAGAAAAATGGGGGGGGAGGGTTAGGTATTGGCCTACTGATACAATATTCCCAAGACTGGGGGGAAGAATGGGCCTAGGCACAGGCCTATTGATTGAGAGAGAGAGAGAAAAAAAAAAAGTCTAAAAACATTATTCAAACCTACTGGCAAGATAAAACGACGGGAAAAAGTTCCGCAGAAAAAGAACAGGTAATTTTAGGTAATAACTCCAAACGGACTGCAAGGAATGCTCCCGCGATTACGACAGCCACTAGGGATTAGGGTGTCAAATAGGGTAAACAACCGAGTGGACTGGGCAACTCACCGACTACCGAGGTTTTGGCCACCCTCCGAAAAAATACTTTAACACGTCCTGACACCGGATATGTATGGTCATCAGTCATGAGTTGTTGGTGGTGATAACAGGAACTCAAGACCTCTACTCTCCTTTTAGAAGTAAGTATTTTCTCCAAAGTTAGAAATTAAGGCCATACTTTAAGATTTAAACAGAGGGTAATGAAAAGGGTGGCCAACGCAGTGCCCACAACCCCAAAACGCTTTTGAAGTTTTTACTTACAACTCCAAATATTTCGAAGTTGACGCCATCTCGATGTTTGCGGAGTCGCCTATGTCAACAAACTTCCCATTTCCTTTGCTAAATCCGCACACCACTTGTACCCATAGACGCTGGGGCACTTTAATCACAATAATTGTAACCCTGACCTCTAACCAGCACTTATTCCTACTTATTCAAGGGGACTACGGGATTCTTTGTGGCGTTTTGCGCTCTTCAATTGTTTATCAGTGTTGTCAATTGGTATGTGTTTACCCTCCAAACTGGGTATAAGACTTCCACAAAACCGGCGAAATAAGTGAAATTAGCATATCTATTTGTATTATATGTACATATTACAGCAATTTTATCATTACTGCATTAATATGACAACTAGAATTCATGGAAACAGTTTGTAAATGCATTGGCGTATGTGTGAAGCTCCACTAGATTGGCAACGATGAGTCTTTTTGCCGTCATCTGCTCGTACTTCAGAAATATCTGTAATTTTTGGGGGTTAATTTAGTTGCAAAAAAGGGATAATGGACATGAATTAATAAACATTTTGAAGTAAAGTTAAACTAAATAATGAGTAAAGTAAACATTTAAGGGAATAAAGCTTTCCACCTCATAAAGTGTAGTCGTCTGCTGCACGTAACTGTGTTTGCCGAGCGAGTGCTTTAGGAACCAGGAACAGCAACATGGTTCAAGTGCAATGTGGAGTGAATTAAGACCAAAATGTGTATAATTACAATCAAATAAGCACTGTGGAGTTTCAGTTGTGATGGCAGTAAGGATAAAACCACCGATTACAAGGTAAAAATGAATTCAGTTTAAACCATGACCCCGGGAATAAAAAGTTTCATACTTTCACTAATATAGGCAACAAAATATTGTTTTATTGTGCTGATTACAACTGCAATCTTGAGTAAGATCAATAAACGTTACAAATATACGCTAACATTGTTCAAATGAGTGCTGGGAAAGATGGTGGATTGTCTGTTAGACCGGCCAGCCACACGATTGCCGCCACACTGGCTTTCAAAACTGCCTTGAAAACATTTTACGAAGAGCTCACATGCTTATTTTAGTTCGTATGGGGCTTTCAAATATCACAATAGGTATGTTGACGAAACATCAATCTTTTGAATGGTATGCTTAAAGTTGTAATTGAATTCCTGTTTCACCAATTAAATATAGAGTGAATAAGGCCTGGACAGAGCGATAACGATGGATCATCAGCGGTTGTTTACCCTATATTTTGCCGCATTTAGAACTAGCCCGAGGGCTAATTAGTCGACCCCCAAAAACCAACATTAAACTCTTAATAAGCAACCCAAAAACTATAGGAAACTGTAATTTCCACGGAAATACCAGACGCGGAGTTAGTATTACCTATAGGGTAAAAAACTGCATGGTACAGGGGTGGACCATGTACGATCAATGTGTACAACCCCAAGAAAAGTACATTATAACGCGTCCTGACACCGGAGTAGAGGTCTTTAGCTCCGTTTCTCACCAACAACAAGTCGCGTCTAATGCCCATCTCCGATGTCAGGACGCGTTATAGGGTAGAACACCATGGCAGGCCAACCCTCATCACGGTGGACGGGTCTTACTCACTCGATATTTAATTGGTGAAACAAGAATACAATTGCAACTCTAAGCATACCATTTAAAAGACTGAAGTTTCGTCAACATAATGTGATATATGAAAGCCCCATACGAACTAAAATAAGCATGTGAGCTCTTCGTAAAATATGTTTTCCAGGCAGTTTTGAAATCCAATATGGCGGCTACGTTTTGCATGGAAGGTTCTCATCAGTGACGGCCACCATCTTTCCCCAGCCTTCCCAGCACTCATTTGACAATGTTAGCGTATATGTAACGTTTATTGATCTTACTCAAGATGCAGTTGTAATCAGCACAATAAAACAACATTTTGTTGCCTATATTAGTGAAAGTATGAAACTTGTTATTCCCGGGGTTATGGTTGGAACTGAATTCATTCTTACCTTGTAATCGGTGGTTTTTATCCTTACTGCCACCACAACTGAAACTCCACAGTGCTTATTTAATTGTAATTATACACATTTTGGTCTTAATTCACTCCACAGTGCACTTGAACCACGCTGTGGTTCCTGGTTCCTAAGCACTCACTCCGCAAACAGAGTTACGAGCAGCAGACGACAACACTGATTATGAGATGCTAAGCTTTATTCCCTTAATTGTTACTTTACTCAATATTTAGTTTTAACTTTACTTCAAAATGTTATTTGTTAATTCATGTCTATTATCCCTTTTATGCACCAAATTAACCCCCAAAAATTACAAATGTTTCGGATGTATACTTTCAAGCAGACGACGTGAGGAAAAATGACTCATCGTTGCCAATCTAGTGGAGCGTCACACATACGCCGATGCATTTACAAACTGTTTCGATGAATTCTAGTTGTCATAGCCTAGTAATGAAGTAATGATAAAATTGCTGTAATATGTACGTATATATAATACAAATAGATACGCTAATTTCACTTATTTCCCCGGTTTTGTGTAAGTCTTATACCTAGTTTGGAGGGTAAAAACACATACCAATTGACAACACTGATAAACAATTGAAGAGCGCAAAACGCCGCAAAGAATGCATTAGTCCCCTTGAATAAGTGCTGGTAAGAGGTTGGTTTACGATTGTTGTGATG